>NC_143578.1:220478332-220809372 GCF_048544385.1 Mastigoproctus giganteus
TTCCCGTATTATTTCAGCTGAAAAAATATAAAATTGGATAAAAGATTTATTGTACTGACTGACAGTTACAGTTACTAAGAATATTTAGAAAATATAGTTTTCTAAAACATGCAATATTTCACATTTTCATTTCTTCTAGAATTAACAAACTTTTTTTTTTTTTTTTTCATACTTGGAACACCATCTAGAGGACAGAAGAATTCACAATCCCATTTTAACTGTTTATAGCAGCTGATATATAATAACCACGACACTTAACTATGCGCTATGAATTTTTTGTGGCAACAATGATTTGGTCATGAAGCATACATAACAGAAACTATGCATATGCAACAACAGGAAAGAACTGTATCCAAGGCATTAACAGATTCAGGTATTGATTTCCCCTCCTCCCAAATAATTACCTTGAATTAATAGCTGCAGATTAATAGAGATTTTACCTAATTTTTAGCTTACTTGTTCACAAATCTTTGAGATAAATAACTTAGATTATAACTACAGTGGTTGACTTAATTCTGAATATTGTTTAAATTTGAAATAAAAACATTCTTCTGACTTTTTCAGTTGTTTTGTGTTAACGATCAGCCAACAATACATGTAGATTTGCAACATTGTTTTTATTCATGTATGCATTTGAACAGCCGAAACTGTCAATGTGATCATTGTTCATGTGCTGCTCAGAGTGGCTGATTGTTATTAATTATCAATCAAGTATTTTGACTATTTGTGTATTAAGATTATAAAATGATACCAAAGGTAATTAAAGGAATTGATTAGTTTCCTTCTAAACTAGCAAAGCAGTTTGTACTTTGCGAGGAAGAGGAAAAAAGTCCTCTTAGAGGTAGAGCTATCACTACAAAATTACTCCCAGAGTGAATCAAAAACCTAAAGTACTATCTCAAGATGAAAGAAGAATCTGTTGACTGGCCCTATAAGATCGAAGAACTAAAAACATAAAAGAAATTTTATAAATGTTTGAAGTGAACAATTAGGAAAAATAATGCAAAAGTGGTTTAAAGAAAAGAAAACTCAAAATCTTTTTCAATGAGAAATAGAGGCATAATTGTGTGAATTGGGATTAGGAGCATAGGTCTTAGATGACAAATGTTCGAGCAAGAGTGGTTTGGAATGTTCAGACACACACATTTCCACATTCGGCACTGATGGTATCAAATGTGTATGTTGAGAATGTGGGGAACTTGTTTTTGGGCTACATAACTGCAACAATAAAGCATTCAATCAGTGTCAAAGAATGCCAGTGGAGGATTGCATTTTACTGATGGTAGATAGGGCAATCAGAGATTATCAAATCAAAATTGCTGTTGTCATTCAGTGACCCTGGTATGCATGGCAAATCATCATTCAGTAGAATTGTGCATTTTGCCATATACAATAAAAGGGAACCAATCGAGGCCATTCAAGATCTTTACATCACACCTGAAGAACTACAACATTTGTAGTTCTTCAGGTGTGATGACTTCCCAACAAAATATAAATGAAGTTTTACACTTAATTACTGATTTTATGACTGCCAGCATTTATTTTTAAATAAACATATTTCACAAGACAGACAGATAGACAGACAGAGAATGAAGATTAGATAAGTAAGGCTATGTGTATATTATATACAGTGAAGGGTGTAATACTAATAAGGCTAGAAGATGTTTGAGCCCAGTAAAAGAAATAGGTTGATTAAATTAGCATAAGGAAATGGTAAGAGTGCTGAGAGCTAAAACCAAAGAGAAAGCCCTCTCCCCAAAAAACTAACTAAATAAAAAAATTGTCAATTATTAGTAAAAGCATACAGTGAATAAAGAGCTAGCATCATTCAATACATTAGAATAATAATTAGAAGCAGTGTGATCTCTTTCTGGTTGATACTTGCCAGTAACTGCAGGACCTACTAATAAAAAAATATATATATAATGTACAAGTTAAATAAATAAATCTTTATTTGTCCTACCAAAATTAAAATATAGATGTACATTGGCAAGAGACAAATTCCCTTCACAGCAGAAAATGCCAGGGGATTACCATAAAATGTGAATAAAAGAATATTTAAAATATACAAGAAAGGTTAAATATACATGAACAGATGAAATATAAACTGCATTACTCATCACTGCATTTCTGTCTAGAGTCCTGGCAATTATAATACAATTTCATCTTAACATCACATCCACTGAATCAACTTGTGCAAGATATACATTATTCAAATGCGTACAGACAGTTCTTGACAGAAATTCACACAACTACTAGGCAACAGTAGCCTCAGAAAACCACACTGTGGTTTGTTTCCTATATTTCGAATCTTCTATGAGCCTTAGTAGGTCAATTCCGATATGTGTTAGGGACTGAAATGATTCCAACACACTGGCAGGTATAAACCTGTCGGCCATCTTTAGTCTGTTGGTCTTCATTCTCAAGGATTTTGTACCTCTTAATGCAGATGGCGGGATGTGCCACTCACAAAGCTGCCAGAAGCATGGTGATGATAACATGCCAGTCATCATTTTGATTATAGTTATTAATCATTTCCAGGCAATAATGTCTGGTAAATGCTGCAGTTTAAGCTGCTCAGAGAGCTGTGTGTTCTTAACTGTTGAGGGAGATGGTGCTTATAGTTTGCCCACTTCAGCAGCCAGAATTCACTCGCATATATTCTCCTAATGTGAGTAGGGGTGGCTGACGCCCACAATTCTGTGCCATACAAAATGGCCAAATACACTGTGGTTCTTAAATATTGTGCGGTTGTTGTAGTCTGTTTCACGTGCAAGAGGTGCTGTTTTGTTGCCCAACGTAAGTAGTTCATTTTCTTTACAATCAGGTCAATATGAGACTTGAACATAGGTTTAGTATCAGAAGTTACTCCCAGATCTCTAAGCGTCTCAACAACTGGGATAGGTTTACCATTAAGTTTCAGGTGTACGAGTGTAGGCGATTTTTTGAGTGAGTACACCACGATTACAGTCTTCTGTGGATTTAGGGCCAAGACAAATTTGTCTAAGTACACGAATAAGTTAGAAGCTTATAATTAATCTGGTCACACAATGCCCTATTTATCATGGACGGTTGGGTGTTAGGATCTTAATATCATCTACATAAGTGCATACATCATCCCTACCTTTGCAGAACAAGATCATAATGGCGGTAAAGAGGAGTTAAGATAAGACTCCACCCTGTGGAACTCCTGCATGGAGTTGGCGTTGGAGGATCTGTCTATCTGTGTGGTAAAAAATGGACCGACAAGTAAGTAGGGCCTGTAGGAGCATATGAAGTAAGGCATGTACATCCAGACTATCGAAGGCTGCTTTTATATTGGCATAAATTGTTGCAATTTCCTTTCTGGCTTGAAAAGCATTTATTATTGCGGCTTGAACTGTGAGGAGAGCTTTCTCCAGTACTTTTAACAGGGTAGATGCAGTAGATATTGGCCTATAATGCTCCACACGGTTAGGCTTTGTAATTTTCGGCATTGGAATTACAGCATACTTATTCGATCTCAGGGAAAACTCGGCTAGTGCAACTGCATAATTCCAATTTATAACTACTTAAGTAGTTATAAATTGGCATCATATTTTCACTTATTCTTAGCAGATACCATCAGGCATACGGCACCATTTTTCAGAGCTTACTGGCTCCTCATCAGTGCGTGGGCAGGTACCCTGTTGTTGCAATGATGAAAACCAGTTGCGAAGCATAAATCCACAATATGAGAGATGCCCGATGGTGTGGAGTAATTTAGATTACGGTATACTTTAGGGCTAAAGCCTCAGGTTATGTAAAGAGTTTAACTAATCTACAAGTTAGTGCAATTGCATCATCAATTGCATTATAACTACTTAAGTAGTTATAATGCAATTGATGATGCAATTTCATATTGTGAATCTCATATTGTGAATACCTCTTCATGAGTTGCAATGATATTGCACTACCTCAAATAAGTAACGCTTCGCCATAGGAGAAGACTATTGTTACTTATTCTCAGTGGATATAATCACCCATACGGCACAGCTTTGGAGCTTATTGGCTCCTCATTAGTGGGTGGGCAGGTATCGCTGAGAATAAGTAACAGCCTTCTCCTATGGCAAAGCATTACTTATTCGAAGTAGTGCAATATCATAACTCATGAAAGTATTCATAATATGAGATATACTTAATGATGCCGTTGTTGTCGTTTTTGGTTTTTTAGGAGCATTAGCAACTAAGACCATATTGCTCTGCGGATATGCGGTGGTCATTCCCTGACCTTTCCACATCCTCCGTATTTGGTGGTCACGGGCTCAAACCCCGGTCTAATTAAGAAGCGTGTGCTACGCACTGCTGCTCCTGTCCACCTGACTTAATGATGCAATGGCACTAACTTGTACATTAGTTAAACTCTTTATATAACCTGAGGCTTTAGTCCTAAACTATACTGTAAAAAATATACAGTGAAACTTCTAACGGAGACCTCTCTACAACAGACATTTTCAAATTTCCCAACTCTCCTCTTGGTTTTAACGTGTTTTCAGCTTCTGTCTAGCGGACATTCTCTGTAACGGACGCGGACAGGCAATCTTCACTGTTTTGTTTAGATTAGCACTTAATTTGATCTCCCCATAATGGACAGCGGGTGAGCTCACGGCCCTTTTTCTAGGAACTTTTCTTTCACGTATTGCCTCAATCGTGTGTTTATTTTCTATTTCCGATTCTCTGAATTTTATCAAGGTTTACGTCGCGGTTCTAAACCCTTTTTCAAGAATTTTAAGGCATGTGTAAAACTTCGGGGGGGGGGGGGGGGGGGGGGGGATTTGGTCGGCCTTTCGTCTTTCAGTTTTCAGTTTTGTTCAGTGTCATGTGAAGTGCACAATGTCTTCTTGTAAACATTTAACTTTAAAAGATAAAGTCGAACTCATTAATGCGTATGACTGGCGAAAAAAGTCTTCGCAATCTCGCTGCAAAATTCAAATTTGGGAAGTGCAGGTAAGCGACATCCTAAAGGAAAAAAAATTAACTGCTCAAACAATTTTGGCAACATGGTTCAAAAATCATTCCCGAAAACTGTTGGACTTCCAATTGACAATGTTACGTATGAGTAGTTTTGTCGCACACGTGCTAAAAAAATTCCCATTAATGGGCCTATTATTAGGGAAAAGGCTTTGGAGGTTGCGAAATCTATGGGAGTAAATGAGTTCAAAGCTTCTGTGGGATGGCTAGACAAGTTCAAAACTCGGCATAAAATTTCTTGGAAAACCGTAAGTGGTGAAGGTGGATCTGTTGATACTGGGGTTGTAACAGAGTGGACCGTCAAATTGGAAGATTTATGTCATGATTTTGAAGCTAAGGATATTTACAACTGTGATGAAACAGGGTTGTTTTTTAAAGCTCTTCCTGAAAAAATAATGAGTCTAAAAAACGAAAAGTGTCAGGGCGGAAAAATTTCTAAGGAACGCTTGACTGTACTATGTGTACAAATATGCTGGGAGACTTTGAACAACCTCTTGTTATAGGAAAACAACAAAATCCTCGTTGTTTCAAGGGCATAAAGTGGAATCTTTTGAATGTCGACTGTAAGCCTAATAAAAAAGCGTGGATGACACAAGGTATCGTGAGCGAATGGATAAGTCACTTTAACCAAATTCGTCAAAACAGAAAAATTATTGCAATAATTAAAAGACAAACACCAGCCAAGGAATAAAAAAATAAAAAATTTTTACTATAAAAATAATAAAATAATGTGATACACTATCGGAAGACTAAAATATTAACAATAAATTACGATAAAAGCGATAAAACCTGAAGCTTTCGGAGACTGCTGTCTCCGAAAGCTTCAGGTTTTATCGCTTTTAATCCAGTTCATTATAGATAATTTTATTGCTTCGGTATATTTTCAACTATATTTTTAACGTTTTATCGTAGTTTATTTGATTGTAATTTATTGTAATATTTTAGTCTTCCGATAGTGTATCACATTATTTTATTATTTTTATAGTAAAAATTTTTTTATTCCTTGGCTGGTGTTTGTCTTTAATTATTGCAGTATGGAATTTCCCAGCCCCATAGGCCTGTTTGAAGAAAAATTATTCTTTTCATGGATAATGCTGCATCTCACCTGCACATTGAATTGTCCTACGTTCAAATCGTTTTTCTGCCACCAAACACAACTGCAGAGTGTCAGCCTTGGATCAAGGGATAATAAAAAATTTTAAACTTCACTACAGAAAACGTGTTTTAAGACATCTCATTGCAAACATGAACGATGTAACATGCGCGAGTGACCTTGCAAAGAAAATCAGCATCCTAGATGCGATTCAATGGATTTCCTCTTCAGTAAACGCAATTAGAAAACAAACTGTTGTGAACTGTTTTGTAAAGTCTGGCTTCTCAAATGCAAAAATTGAAGTTGTGAACAGCAATGTGGAGCAACAAGAAGAACAAGAACTTCAACATTTATCGATAATGTACGATACTTCAGCTACAAGTGACCCTGGCTACAAAGATATAGACTCGAACCTCACTACAGAAGATGGTGCTCTAGACATCAACGACATTATCATTGATATTGTTTAAGTTCCTCATGAGGATGAAGAAATGGATGGAGGTCATTCTGTCGAAGAACATACTAACGACGAACCACCAATGAAAATGGAAGAAGCGCTCATACAAATCAATCATTTAAAAATGTTTTTGGCTGCTGAAGAAGATACTGAAGGACTTTCAATGGTTTCTTCACTCAAAACAAATGTTGAAAACAAAATTATCAGCCGGAAGAAGGTGCAGAAGAAAATAAGTGATTACTGTATATTTTTCTTAAGATAAAGTCATAATATGCATAGCACAATTGTATGTATATTATTTACAAAAATATTGTGCAAAATCTGTATATAATTTAATTTTACATTAAACGCTTTTTCTTTATCTCTTGTGTACGTCTTAATTTACAAAAATATTGTTCAAAATCTGTATATATTTTAATTTAATTTTACATTAAACATTTAACGATTTTTCTTTCTTTCTTTTTTTTTTTCTCCCTCAGACTTCTTGTTAGTGGACACCTCTCTCTAACGGACAAATTCTCATTCCCCATGGCTGTCCATTAAAGGGAAGTTTCAATGTATATACAAGAACTTGTTCCAAAGCTTTTTCTTTGGTTTTTAACTTAGTAGGTAGAGACCTAAATCCTTATCAGGATTGAGGTTTCCATAGCATAGAATCAAATAATTAGACAGTTTAGGAGTTACTGAAATGCTTACATACATTATTTTCCCCTATAATAATAATTTCATCTACTGAGGCCATCTTATACAGCATAGGCCCAAAAAAAAAAAAAAAAAAAAAAAAAGCACCCAACACCTTGAATAAATTCAAGAATTCAAGGTGGTTTGAATAAATTTATTCCTTGAATTTATTCAAACCACCCACTTCCACAAAACCAGATGAAAGACTATTCCAACAATCAACTACTCACTAGCTGAAGGTAAACTGCTGCATATGTATCCTACAACCATCTTTCCTCGATTTTAATTTATGTCTCCTCATATGTAGGCTGAACAAGAGGAAGGATGCCATCAGCAACATTCTTCTTGATCACAGCTTATTCAATTCTTTCAAAATTTTTCAAACAAATCAATCAGATCACAAGTGTCTAGTTTCCTGATGCTACAATTTGTAGAACTGAAATCTTCCTTAGTAAGAATATATCCTTTATTACCCAGTTCCAAAAGATACACATCCTTTTATATATAGTGTACGTAGTTTTCAAGATGTGGCCTAACCATTGCTTTATAAAATGGGATTATAACCTCCTTATCCCTGCTGGCCAAATCCTGTATATTGTTGGCAAAACCCCACAAGCTGTCCTAGCAGCTTGTGGGTTTTGTCAATTTTCTTTGCACTGCTCAGAGAACTTCATATCAAGTCTTCAAATCCTCCTCCTCATTTTATTAATAAAATTTTCTGGGGAATTTATGTTTGGCTTCTACATTAATCAGAGCTCATTAAATGACTGGCAAGGGACACAAATCTCGATAAGTTGTGGAATCTTCTTTTAGTGGCTTTTACTTTATTCTTGCTTTATTTAATTTTATTTTACAAATTTTCATAACCTTTGAACATGCTAGCTGTAAAGGAGAAAAGATATTCTCAGCTTGCCAATGAGTATTTTCAGTGCTTTCCAAAATATTCAAAATCAATGGTGTAGCGTAAAATTCATACTAAAGCAAAAAATTATTCTGTCAAGGTCATTAATCCATTAAAAAACAGCTTCTTTAACTTAGAAACTTTTGTACATTACGAATGTACTTAGTACTTGTTTCAAGTACTAGTTACAATGTGTAAAATCGCTAATGCACCTGAAATGTGCTACATTTTAGTGCATTAGTAAGTAGTAATGGTTCATGATTTAGATATACAGTGAAACTTCTCTATTAGAAACTTCTATTTAACAAAGTCCTCTATATTACTAATTTTTTTGCAAAACATTGCACCTTGAAACAAAATTACATGTAAAATTAACCCCATATAGCGAAGTGTTAGTCTCTACAACGAATTTTAAAAAAAATTAGTAAAAGCATTTTTGAAGATTTAAGCATTTACCGCTAAACAGCCACTCAAATATACGGCCCCCTTCCCTCCGAATTATGCATTAACATCTGTAATTAATCATCCTTTTAGTGAATACTTGTGGCTATTGACGCCCATAAGACGGTCTTTGTTTCATTTTTGTTAGTTATAAAACCAAATGAATTTTTTAAAAGTGGTCATAAATTTTACAATAAATGGGGTAGATTTGTAAATTGATGTTGGCTCAGGGGAAAATGAAATTTGCTGCGGTAAACCTTTAGCGTGCTGCAGCAACAATACATAAACCTCACCTCAACCGTACCATGTGACCTTTCTGTCAATCATTATATGATATGTCCATTCTCATCTAACTGGATGTCCAGCAGATGGTTTTCGTGAATCTTTTTCTTTTTCTTAATTTTGTTCTTTTAGAACAAAATGTCATCAATCACATAGGCTATATATATGCTCTTGTATTTTTTATTTTTCCCCCCCCTGAAAAGTAACACATGGCATACATTAACCATAAATTTTCTTTTGTGTATATATGAATGAAAGCAGAATAAAAGAAATTCACAAAGTCGTATATTTCTTCAAAACGATAGGAAAGGTCATGTGATACTGTTCAATTGGCAAGTGAACAGTCATTGAGTAGGCGGTACTAACAATTCTCTATATGTCCAGCACATCGAAGTTTGTGGTGTGCATATCGGCAAGAGCTGCAGTCGAGTAATTTTTACAACTGCGGAAACAATGTCGAAGAGAAAGTGTTGAAGTATTAATGATAAGGTAACGATTCTTCATGATATTGACCAGGGTTTTAAAAAAAAAGATGTTGCAGAGAAATATGTCATACCTGCAAGCAGCTTATCTACGACTTAAAAAAAAGAAAAAAAAGCTAGAATCAATTTTAAATGCAATTGAAGGAGGAGCAGACAAGAAGCGAGTTAAGTTGTGTATGTACGAAGATATTGATAGGTTTAGGTTTTTGGTTTTTAGGAGCATTAGCAACTAAGGCCATATTGCTCCGGGATATGCGGTGGTCATTCCCTGACCTTTCCGCATCCTCCGTATTTGGTGGATGCCGAATCCCAGTCTAATCAAGAAGCGTGTGCTACGAACTGCTGCTCCTTCCCACCTGGCTACGGAGGCGCCTGAAAGATATTGATAAAGCTGTTCTAAAATGGGTGCAAATAATACATGAAAAAAATATACCAATATCGGGCCCAATAATTAAGCAACAAGTTCTGAAATTGCACAGTCCCTTGGATATGCAGAATTTAATGCGAGCACTGGGTGGCTAGATAAATTTAAGAAGTGCCACAGAATTGTGGAAATGGTTATTTGTGGAGAAAGTGTTAATGTAAGCGAAGAAGATTGCAACAGTTGGAGGAACAATACCTTAAAGAAGATTTTGGAAGAATATGAACCTAAGGATGTTTTTAATGCTGACGAAATGGGTTTATTCTTTAAATGTTTACCGAATAGAACACTTGCTTTTAAGGATGATAAATGTTTTGGCAGAAAACAAAGCAAAGAAAGAAAGAATCACTGTGCTACTTGGAGCAAATATAACAGGAAGTGAAAAATTAAGACTTCTAGTCATCAGAAAATCAAAAACCCAAGATGTTTTAGAGGCACAAAATCTTTGAAAGCTGACTACACCTTTAATAAAAAAGCATGGATGACAAGTGATGTGGTCTAGTGGTTAGGATTCCTGCCTTTCACGCAGGCGGCCCGGGTTCGATTCCCAGCGTGGGAAAAGCGTTTTTTATTAGAAGGCCGCCGTAGCCTAGTGGTCAGGCGCGCAGGTGCATAAGTACACGTGCCTTGAGTGACCGGGGTTCTAGCCCGTGACTGCTGAATGCGGTGCTGTTTCTTGTATTCTGTGTATCTTGTAAACTCCTCTGACCGTTTGGTTGTCCCGGAGTATAAACAGAAAATTTATTTATTTCTGCCAAACTTAAAAGTGTGAAGTTGTTTTTACCAAACTTGACGTCAAAACTCCAGCCAATGGACCAAGGCATTATTAAAAATTTTAAATTTCATCATCGAAAGAGAATAATAATGAAGATTGTCAATGCGTTATCAGAAAATAGAAACTTTGAGGTTACAATTAACCTCAGAGACTGCATCTCTGAACTGGCAAACGTTTGGACAAACAATGTCGCTGAATACACTATTCAAAATTGTTTTTCGAAAGCAGGATTTGCATTGAATACAAAAATCGAATAACAATTGGACGAACAAAATGAATTGCCCCATTCGCAACTGAAAAACTGTTAGACATTATTAGAATTGTCCAGAAACATCGAAAATGAAATAACACTGGATAGTTATGTTTATATGATCAAGATCTGACTACAACAGAACATCCAAATGAAGATGAAATACTTCTGAAGTGTTAGACGTGATCATGATCACAGAGAAATTAACGATGATGCTGAAGACTCATCAGAACAACCTGTAGAAAAGCCGACTCGCGAAAAAATTATTATTCACACTTTTGAAATGGTTGTGAAAGGAGCAATTCATTTTGTTTGTCCAGTTGTTGTTCGATTTCTGAAAATGTTCCTGATAATGTTTTTAATGCTCTGAACAAATGTGAGGTTTTCTTTGAGAATCAGACATTTTTAAATTGTACTGTGCAAACGAAAATCACACATTTTTTTAATTTGTGATACTTATTGTGTAAAAGTAAAATTTACGTTTACACAGTAAGTAAACGTAAAATTGTATAAACAATTTTACATTTACTTAATATATATTATATATATATATATATATATAAAAAGAGCAAAAACATATCTTAGAATTTCATTTCTGTGCATTTGCTATATTGTCTATTCATACCTCTATCAGTACACAGCAATAAATGTAATATCCAGTGCTGCACACATCACATAGATAGCCTATGTGATGTGTGAAAAAAATAAAAAATAAATAAAATAAAAACAATTGGCCAATTTCTATTGGTCCAATTTTAATAAATTTGGGAGGGCTTGGCAAATTGTTCTAAAAGGGCCAAATGTAAAATTTCATGAAAATCCATTAACAAAGAAATAATAATTGCTGGATTTCTACTGGTCATACATGTTTTCTACATATTTTAATAAATTTGGGATGGCTCGAGAAATTTTTCTAAAAGAGCAAAATATAAAATTTTATCAAAATCCATCCACTAAGAGTTTAGTTATTAGATGTAGACAACAGATGGGCAGTGAAGACAATAGGTGCTTGTGCATATATGGTAATGCACCTAAAAACTGCTAAATCGTGGATGTTTTTCCAAAAAAAAAAAACCAATCTGAGAGTTGGAAAACTTATCCTAGTTCAAGTAGAGAAGTAGCTACAGGGAGGAATGGGGCAAAATTCCAGTTAATCCAATATCAAAATTTTGGTATGTAGAAAGTGGAATCTCTACTCCTCTCAAAATTATGTTAAATCTCATTACTAGCAGTCATTATTTATACTGATAATGAACAATTTATTATTTCAAACTAACCTAGAGTTGTAACAACAAAGTCTGAGAAGAAACACATCAGGAACTAAGTCTGGGGGGCAAAATGAATAATTACTGGGATAGCAGAAAGGCTGAAATTTTCTTGTTGTATCCAAACAGCTAAAAGCCTTGACATTACATGTATCAAAAATAAATGAAAAACAGGACAATTGTAAGGTTGTCTTTAAAAGAACATTCAGTAATATTTTTCGTCATGCTTTCCCATCTGTAATTTATTTCCTTGTTCTTTTCAACTTATAAATGTATATAAGGATAAGCCAGACAAAAAAAAAAAAAAAAGTTTTTTTTTTTTTTTTTTTTACTAATCAATGATACTTTATTTTTCACAAAATCTCTACCACAGTTTAGGTACTTATCTCATACGTACGCTTGGTTTTTAATATCCTGCTCATATTTTGGTTGCTGCTAGGATAACTCTTGCTGGCTTCCTTCACTCCATCATTCAGGTTCAATTTTTCAGTCTTCCAAAAATATAAAAACTGCAAGCTATATGTAAGATGCTCAATCATTTCTTGGTGCAGTTTCTAGATAGTTTCCATAGTGAGCTGAATTGGTCATACCAATTAACAAAAATGACACCATCAATCAATTGTCCAGGTCTTTTGTTTTTGATGATGCTCAGCAAAATTGTGTTTACTACTATGATTAAACATTTATTTTACCTGTAACCAGGAAATGGCACAACAGTAATCTCTGAGTGTCAAAGAACAATATGAGTATATCTGTTTGTGTTTGTCTTGAATTTCTTCAGCTGTGGTGATAACTGATGTTTCTGCTGCACATTACATGGTTTACAGTGCTTGCATCTCTACAGTCACTATGTCATTGAAAAAGTCATATCCATCTTCATATCATGTTAGATACTGCAAATATTCCCATTCACAAACATCTGTTCATTATGCAGATTTTCCTATACTGCAATCTGTCAAAGATGATGTACACAGACCCATGGACAATATCCAATCCCCAAACATCATGCCTGCTGCATAATAATCCTACATATGGAGCTGTCTGTGAAGACAAACATTTTCTTGTAAGAAAACTGTGGGAAGGTTCATCCTTAAAAGGTTTTTCTTCCTCATTGGTAATTATTTATCCTTTTGTACACTTGTGGTGTCACACACACACACACACACACACACACACACACACACACACACACACACACACACACACACACACACACACACACACAATTAATAACACTGCACTGTGCTAGTCCATATGTATCCTTCACTTGAATGTCACTGACTCTCCTACACATTAACCCCTGCCCAAACATAACAGTCAACATGCTCTACTGTTCAGTATTAGTACTAATCCCTACATTTACACCTACAAAAAGATGAGTTAAATTTAGACAACAAATCTAGTTTAACAGCCAAGGCCATGTTAAGACAGAAGTCTAGAACCCACTGCATCCAAGTGACAAGCAAAATTAATAAATTTTGTGGTCACCCGGATACCACAGAGTTGCACGTAGTAGTGACTAAGCCCTTTAACAGCTCCACTTTCAAATTATCATAGTGACATCTTAATAATTGATTTAAATAGCTAATTAGTGAACTGAAAAATATCTTCAAGGTGTCAAAATGTTACTTAAATTTCTAACTAGTGACAAAAAAATAATCACATCCACAAAATAATACAAAAGTTCTGAGCTACAGAAGGCAACTGCCAGAGAAGTGAAAGTTGTATTACCAATTAACAAGTTTGCTACTTGTTTTTGTTTAAATTTCAAAGGAAAAATAAAACTTAACCTCCATTTATTAATTTTTAGGAATATGTTACTCACACAATCACATACTGTCAGATTTCAATCAGCTTCACAACTCCAAAAAAAAAAAAAAATAATAAAATAAAATAAAATAAATAAAACCCTCATTCTTTTATAAATGTCTAATAAAGTAAAAATTTATTCAACTTTATTTTGATGTTTTTTTTTAAATTTAATTTTTCATACTTAAAACATTTTTTATAATTTTATTTGCTTTTTCCCCCATTAAGTTTCTAACAATTGTTTACTTATGTTCCTGTTTTTTTACCTTAGTCTTTGTGTGTGTGTGTGTGTGTGTGTGTGTGTGTGTGTGTGTGTGTGTGTGTGTGTGTGTTGGGGAAGTATACATGTTTATTGGTATACAGAGGCAAAATTAAAATAGATATGATTATCAAATACCACACTCACGGTAATGAGAAAATGCTTGATGGAATGTTGTCACTGGGTTTGGAAATGGACGTTCATCATCTTCTACCAAACTACTTACTGATATATTATTATTATCCTTCCTGAAATAAGAGAAACAGTTAATTGCTGAAATGTTATTTTTAAAATATATTCCAATTATAATAAGCAAACTTTTTTAAAAAATGAATTCATACCTAAACGTTTCCACTTCACTAAAAGACATGTTTGCAACTGCAGGATCTTCATGATAAAAATATTTCTTCACTGGTGGTAACTCTATACATAAAAAAATAATAATAAATAAATAAATATATAAACACACACATATACACACTTTTTTTATATTATATGAATTATATACAGTAGGGCCCACTCATACGGCAGGTTAGGTTTCAGCCTTGTTTCACCAGAACCCTCTACAGCATGGAATTAACACCTCTCCCTCCATATGGCAGTTGTTTCTGTCTCTGAAAATTGTAATTCTTTCAATTAAGTTAATATTAACTAGGGGACTTCGCCTGCGTCTTTTAATAAAATACTTACAGAAGCTTTCAACACTGTCTCTTTCTCAGCTATGAATACATAAACATGTTACTGTAATAAAAATATAAATGTAAGAGGCATAATAAAATTTCAGTGTAAAGACACCATAGTTTCATAAAAATGAACTACATTCGTAGTGTAAAGGCATCAATTAAATTGTATCTCATATTGTGTACTACACTACCTGTATTGCACTACCTAGAATAAGTAATGCTTCACTAATAGAGAAGAGTATTGTTACTTATTCTCAGTGGGCACCGTTTCAAGGCTGGTTGGCCTGTCATCAGTGAGTGGACAGGTATCCTGGTGTTGCAATCATGCCAACCCAGTTGTGAAGTGATTCCACAATATGAGAGATGGATTCTGTAGTAGTAGTAGTAATAGTGGCATGTGATGCAAGAAAACAAGTGTATGAGTTTATGCAGCATCGACCAAAAAAAAAAAAAAAAAAAAAAATACACAATTCCCTCTAAATGTTTGTCCAGTTCCTCCTTAAATTTATTTAACCCATCAACTTCCACAATGACAGATGGAAGTTTGTTCCAGAAATTAACCACCCGCTGGCTAAAGGCAAATTTCCACACATCTGTTCTACAGCTGTCTTTCCTCAGTTTGAATTTATGCCCCCTTAGGTTCGTAATGTGAACAAGTGGAAGAATCCCATCAGAATTCAGCATGCTCAACCCATTCAAGGTCTTATACACCTCAATCAGATCACCTTGCAAGTGCCTGGTCTCCAGCTGCTGCAATTTGCAAAACTTAAGCCTCTCTTGGTAAGAGGATCCCTTCATTCTCCTCACCAATCTTGTTGCCCTTCTCTGTACAAGTTCAAGCAAATCTACATCCTTCCTAAAATGAAGCCTCCAGACCTGTACGCAGTATTCAAGGCTTGGCCTGACCATTGCCTTATACAGAGGGACAATCACCTCCTTTTCTCTGCTAGCAAAATTCCTGTATATCATTGACAAAACCCCATGTTTTTTTTTTTTTTTTTTTTTTTTTTGTAGTTGTTGGCGCATAGGCTTCTGTGGCCATAATGGACTTCCCAAGGTTTTTGCAGTTCTTTGATTCAAGCCCGAGGCGGGAATCGAACCCGCAACCTTTGGGTTGCCAGGCAGGCACTTTACCCACCCGGCTAGCCTGGTCGGCACAAAACCCCAATGACCTGCCCTGACAGCGTGTCTGCATTGCTCAGAAAACTTCATATCCTGTACATTATAAGTTCATTATTAATATATATTTTAAAAATAAATTCGTTTTAACAGACTTTTGGCAATAGCAGACACCCCTTCCCCCAATTAGTCCGTTAAATCGAGGGCCTATTGTATTGTTATGCAGGTTGCTACGTTCAGTTTAGTGCCGGGTTTTGCATTCACTTGCAGGTGAAATCGTGCAAGAGCAAACGCAAAAATCGCATTGAACTCTCATTGTTCCCTAATATATCAGTCCCGTTGGAGCAAATTCACATTGCGAAAATACATTTTATAGCAGAACTGACCATAATCCGTAAACATGACAATATTATTGCTGATATGAAAAACTTTTAATGGTGTGGATAGATGATCAAATTAGTCAGCATGTTCCCTTAAGTCAAGCAATCATCCGGAATAAGTCCTTTGGTGACATGAAAGCCAGAAGAGGGGAGGCAGCTAAGGATGCTCAAATCCTTAAATCCTTCAAGGGGAAGCAGCCAGTGCATACCACCACTTTGCTTATTGGAGGCTTGAAGTGGTGAAACCCATGTTTAGTCTCTAGAGTAGTTTCCGGCATCCTTCTTCCCCCATACTTCTCCTTCAACCCATGCACGGTACTAAAGGTTTTGATACCTTTCGTGTTTGGGGTTTTCATATAAAAAAAAAAAAAAAAAAAAAAAAAAAAAGCTGCAGCTAATTTTCCTGACGAGCTAGTCAAGATCATTGATGAGGGAGATTATTCTGAAATTCAGATTTTTAATGTTGATGAAACTGGCCTCTACTGGAAAAAAATGCCTTCAAGAACATTTATAGTAAAAGGAAGAGAAGTCAGTGCTGGGATTTAAAGTAGCAAAAGTGGTCCTAACCCAAATGTTCAGGTAATTTCCTCCCTGCAAATACATTTCACTGCTTCAAACCAATGGACCAAGATGTTTCTACATTTAAATCATATTACCTAAGGAGAACATTTGCTAAGGCTGTAGCTGTAATAGACAGTGAATCTGAAAGTATGCCTAGGGCAAATGTAGTAAAATAATTCTGGAAAGACTCCATGATCTTGGATGGCATCAAGACTATTATGGATGCATGGGATGAAGTGAAAGTCTACACTGTGTTTAGAAGAAGTTGTGTCCCCAGTTTACTACTGATTTTGAAAATCACATTGAAGAGGCTACTATAAATACTGTAGACATGGCAAGGCAGTTAGAGCTAGAAGTGGAGCCTGAAGAAGTTACTGAGCTACTTGGGTCACATTCACTGCCCCTAAGTAATGAAGATCTTCTAGAACTTGAGCTTAGGAGGAATGAAGAGGATTCTCATCCTGAGGATGTATTGAATCCCATTCATAAAGAACTAATATGAAAGAAACTTTCAAAAGCATTCAGGCTTTTAGAAGGTGCTATGTCCATTTTCAAAAAGCAGATCCCAATTATGAAAGAAGTTCCAAAAAATGCTGATATTTTAGATCAATATGCCTGTTATAGAGAAATCTATAGAGAAAAGAAAAGAGCCACAAATCAAACTTCATTGGATTCCTACTTTCATAAAAGACCAGCATCCTCTCAAATCTTAGATCAGCCTTCAACGTCAACTGAAAGTCCTTCTTGGGCATCAACTAGGCCTACAAAGTTCCATCCTAATCACCTGCAAGGAAGCATTTGCTGTAGATGAAGAAGATCCAGATATAGAATTAGTACCATCCCCTTCAGATTTGCTTCAATAAATTTATACTGCTCAGTAGGGCATACAGACAAAATGAATGTATTGAGGTCATGCAAGAGCAGCAGGTTTTTATCATTTATTTTGTCAAAAGTAAGGTTTTAAAATGATTAATCCCTCTAATTGTATCTGCAACCTCCTTTTTAAATTTTCCTATTTTTTATTTTTATTAATTTGTTTATGCCTTTAATGCTGCCAAACAGTGTTTACACTGTTTGGCAGCCTGTATGCAAATGCAGAGTGTATGGACTTTCTTTCAGAATTTTGTAAGTTGTCGCATTAATATTTAATTGCAGTGTTAATGGTAAGTGCTATGCTTAATTTTTTGCAACTTTCGAGCATCACACGCATCTCTGAATGAAAAAAGGTAGTCATCCACTTTAAGACAGAGGCTTGGAACCTAACCTGTCATAACTGCAGGGTATGCCTGTATATCAAAAACTTATTGCTGTATATATCTACAGTTTGGCTGACTTCTTCCATGTTCAACCACCAAAATTGAAAGGAAAAACGATGATAAAGGGTTCTCTGTTTCTGTAAAGATCAATATGCAAAATAATATACAAGATAGAAAGAAAAGGGTGCTAAAACTTTGCAATGGAGAAAAAATGATAGTAAAAGAAGAATATAGTTTCTTGCTAAGTTTTTGTAAAACTAATGGCTCGGGAAAAATTAAAAGAATATAGGAAAGTAAAAGGTAAGGGGAATATAGAAAAATGGGATGGCTCAGGCAGTTAGGAGATGCAAATCCCATTCCTACAGAAAGGACCTTGAATGTTCATTCAAGGTCCTTTCTATAGGAATGGGACTAATCCAACCGACTGACTTGGGCGATATCGCCCCCTGGGGGGCGTTTGAATTATCCACGGGGGCATTAGGCATGAAAGGGGGCGGATGGAGTACCATCAATGATTGGCCGTTACAAGGGTTTTATGGCTTATTTAAAAAATGCTGTGCCAAATATTATTACTGTTCATTACTGCACAATTCTCTACAAACTGTTATTACTGCTATAAACAAAATTAAAGCACATTCTTTGAATGATCGTATATTTCGAAAGCTTTGTGATCAAAACAGTGAAGATCTGAACAATTTCTACTTCACTCCGAGGTTTGATGGGTCAAAAGGCAACTGTCTCAACAGATTTTATGAACTCTTTGATACTATTGTCGAGTTTTTTGAAGATAGGTACAATGACCTTAGTAATGACCTCAAGAAAATGAAAACTGATATTGCTTATCTTGCAGATTTATTTACTAGATTCAACTCAATGAACTTACATTTACAGGGACAAGATGTAACTCTTATTAAGACAAAAACTCAAATTTCAACATTTATTTCAAAATTAAAGCTTTTTATGTGCAACGTAGGACAACGTGAATTGTATCAATTTCCAAATCTGTTGGAAACAGAGAAAAAAGAAAAAAATAGCTGATGAAACTCTACTAACTTTTTGTAATCATCTAGAAATGTTGCACAGAGATATGCAGGAAAGGTTCGAAGATCTCCTTAATTTGAAAATTCCAGATTGGGTTATAAATCCTTTTTTAAATAATGACGATGGTTAACGTTTTGTAGAAGAAGAATTGATTGAATTACAAAATGAAGTTTAACTGAACCCAAAATTTCAAAATTCATATCAGGAATTTTTGTTACAAAAGAAAATCCATGACCATTATCCTGCATTGTGGGGAATTGTGAAAAAATTACTTATTTCTTTTCCAACATCATATCTAGTCGAAACCGGTTTCAGTGCTGTATCTCAATTGCTGACAAAACAAAGAAATTGTCTGGATGTTGTTAAACGTGGCGATTTACGACTTCTACTTACAGATATTAAACCTAATATTGATAAGCTAATAAATCTCCACCAAGCTCATCCATCGCATTAAATATTAAAATATAATTAACTATTTCCATTAATATCATGACTTAATTTAAGTGACTATAACTGACTTTATTTATGTAGTTGTAATATTTTATGAAGAAGGAATAAAGTGCAGTAAATAGTTTTCTTTATAATTCACACACATACATGCAGGGCTGCATTTCCGTTTTTGGAGGCAAACAGACAAATATTCATTTCAGTTATTTAGCTTCACTTTATATTGGTGGGCTAAAAAAAAGCCCCTCTCCAGGGCTTTTTTTTAGGGGGCAGTGATCCAAAAAAGTTTGAGCACTGATGTAGACACTGTGGTGGATCATCTCCTGTGAGTAAATAGAGGTGGGTCAGATGGGGTATGACCTATTCTTGCTCTTGAAAGGACTACTTCTTCTTGTCTCAATGAATGAACACTGGAGCACCAAATTTTCAGATCCTGTTTAAACTGAAAAGGTTTATTATTAGTCTGCAAGTGCCAGAGTGTTGTCCATTCTGACAGGCATGCAGCCTGAATGGTTAGTGCAGTCTGATACCAGAACAGGGATATTGGTTAAATCTAAGATAGATTTTTTTGCAGCTTTATCAGCCAGTTCATTGCCCAAAATACCAGAATGTGCTGGAATCCAACAGATGTTTGTTTGTTTGTTTGTTTGAATTTTTTGGCGCATTAGCAAAAAAGGCTACAATGCACCAAGGCCAGGGGAATCCAACAGAAGGTGACCAGTTGATGGTGTTTTTCAATTTGTATCAAAAAGCTTCTAATTTCATCTAGAAAAGGGTGAACTTTAGCTGATGAATAAGATAATGCCATGATTGAGCTGAGGGAATCAGTGTAAATAACAGATTTTAATGAACAGGCAGAACGCAAATTTTCTAAAGCTAGTTTGATTGCATATAATTCAGCTGAGAAGATACTGAATTCAGATGGAAGGGTTGCTGAAATAATAATATTTGAAAACACTGCTGCTGCTCCAACATTTGCATTAGCTTTAGAGCCATCTGTATAAATTGGGGAAAAATCAATATATCTTTGAATGTGACCTGCATGAAGTTCTGACACTTGATGCTTTAAAATATTCTTTCCCCATTGACAGGTGTCACAGGTTGGTACAGGAGGAAGAGCCCATGGTGGTTAAGAGTAAGTTGCTATCTGTTGTACGAAATGGATGGAGACATTCCAAACCAGCAACAGTTCAAGGCGAAGACCAGCTGGTTTTACTATGGTAGGTTTATTTCTGTAGAAGTTTTCTAAAGGTGGGTTTGAAAAGGTATGACTGAACGGGATGCGAGGCACAACTTTGTATTTTAACAGCATACTTTAGTAATGCTGTTTTCCTACGTAACATCAGTGGGGGTTCGTGAACATCAATGTAAAGACTGTGTGGGTGATGTTCTGAAAGCACCAAATGCAATCCTCAAAGAACTGTGTTGAATGGGATCAAGCCAACGTAATGCATTCATTCTGGCAGAATCACAGATGGGAGCTCCACAGTCAAGGCGGATCTGATTAATGTCTTGTATAGCCGAAGCAGAGAGGTACAATCTACACCCCATATTTGGGCAGATAAAGCTCTGAGTATGTTTAACTTTTTTTTTTTAGACAATACGTATATACATTTTTAATATGGTCTATAAAATTTAACTTGTTGTCAAAGATTAATCCCAGAAATCTGATGTTATTAGTGACCGGGATGGAGACATTAGAAATTTGAAGTTCAGGATCCGGACGAAGTTTGCGTTGCCTACAAAAATGGATTAAAACTATTTTCTGCTGTGAGTTGATAGCCCTTGAGGCTGGTCCACTGCTGTATTTTATTAAGTGATATTTGAAGCTACCATTCAATAGATCTCATTTTGGGAATGGCAGGAGATGGAAAGGTCATCTGCAAAAATTTAAGTCTCAACTGTATTTGGAAGCTGTCTGGTGATGGAATGTATTCTTAGAGCAAACAGAGTGGCACTCAGTGCTGATTCCTGTGGAACACCTTTTTGCATGAACGTTGCAGAGAGGGCATGTTGGTATTGAACATGAAACGATCTAGTATGTAGGAAGTTCTGAACAAATATAGGAAGGTTGCCCCGCAGATCAAGAGAGTAAAGATCACTAAGTATGCCATGCTGCCAGGTGGTATCAAAAGCCTTCTCTATATCTATTGAAACCATTACAAGATGTTCACATTTAACAAAGGCATTTCGAATGACAAATTCAGCCTTGACCATAAGATCTAAGCATGACCTATTTTCACGAAAACCATATTGACTATGGCTCAGATGTCCCGACTCAATGATTCAGACGAGTCTTCTGTGGACAATTATTTCTAGGATTTTGCTCAGGTAACTTGAGAGATATCAGTCTATAGCTATGGGGGTTGGTTGGATCTTTAGGAATGCCAAAACAGTAAAGTGATGCCAAGAAGCTGGAAAAACATTTTCCAAAAATATAAGATTGTAAAAAACCAGGAGTAGGTGCAAAGCTAAATCCCATCTGGCCTGGCAACAGCACTGTGGGCTGTTCTAATGGCATGCAAAAGTTCAGAGTATTGCAGAGGTTTGTTATATGGAAGAAGGAGGGGCAGTTAATGAAAGTTAATGGAGGGGCAGTTTGAAAGTTAATGGAGGGGCAGTTTGAAAGTTAATGGAGGGGCAGTTTGAAAGTTAATGGTATGCTTTTCTCTAGTGTTTTTAATTTGTTGGAATGATGTAAAATAGGCTGATGCTGCTAAGATTTCAGCAAAAGTATTGCCCAAAGCATTAGCAATATCTAAGGGACTGGATAGGTCTTGCCCTTTCCAGGAGAGGATTAGAGAAGGTATGGTAAGAAACTTACCAGATAACTGTCTAATTTTTTCTATATAATTTTGGGATCAGTGTTTCTGTTAAAGGTCAATGCAAAATGGGTTCAGGATTTTTTTCTTGGCTTGCCTTTGTATCAAAGGTACTTTTGCCCTTAGCTTCTTATAATTAATGAGGTTGGTTGTGGTTGGACAGTGCCGAAATAAATTTCAGGCTTTAATTTTTGCTTTCTTCACTTTTGTGCATTCCTCATTCCACCAGTAATTATAATGCTTGCAACCAGGGATTTGATAATGGTATTGTGTCCTTGGCCACTTTTATGAGATGTGACGATGTAATCTGTTACATTATCATTATCAATATTCTGGAGCTGGATTTTTTTCTCATCAAGAGACTGATGATCAAAATTTTGCCCAGTTTGCACGAACAAATTTCCATTTTCTGCAGTTTGTTTGAAGGAGTCTTTGATATTAAAAAATTGCATATAATTGGAAAGTGGTCACTGCCCATAGGATCATTTAAAATGAACCACTATGGTCGGGACCAGTACTGGAGAACAACTTGAGTGATCTATTGTTGAGGTGCATCCAGCTGGGAGCTGTATGTGAGCGTGTACACCAGTATTGAGTATGGTGAGACTGTGTTTTGTGACTCTAGAAAGCTTTCAATGAGTCGACCACATTTGTCTAGTTTAGGATCGCTCCATAAGGGGTAGAGCCGTTTAAAATCTCCTAATATATAGAGAGGTGGAGGTACCTGTATGAAGAGATCTTCAAGATCTTTTAAAAAGAGTAAGAATAGTTTGGTGGCAGGTAAATTGAGACAAGTGTTATTGAATATGGAGAGTTATATGAACAGCAACAGCTTCTATTTCAGTTTGAAGTGGAATATGTTTAGTTGGGATCTTTGAATTTATGAGGATTGCTACACCATCATGGGCAGCATTTGCTGTGTTACGATCTTTTCGATAAAGGCAATAGTTCTTTATCAAAGGATAAATTTGAGAGGTTAGGTAAGTTTCCTGAAGACAAAGGGCAGCTGGAGAATATCAGTTAATTAGATCATGGATATCATCAGTGTCGCAACGAAAGCCTCTAAAACACAAGGCATTATTTGTGTTTAATTGATGGAGCTGTATTTGACTGCTCTTTGAAGGTTACTGGCTTATGATGTTCCAATTTTGATTTATCTTTTTTGGAGCAAGCTGGCTGACCAGTGTCCATTTCTTCTTCTGCATAGATTTCTAGAAGGGATCTTCCTGTATGAATGTGCCATCTGTGTCCAAGGTTGTGCCCTGAATATTTTTCATTACATTTGCACTATGAGATATGGTATCTATCACTGGAGTAGGAGATTCCACTGGTATTGTCAGAGGAGTATTATTTACCTGGTCAGAGAACTTGGATGTTGCTCATGTATACTTGGTTGTTGCTCAGAAAGAACATTTCTAGCACAATCAGAAATTGATTTGTTAGTGGGAACTGTCACAGTTTGTGTGGAGACTGTTTGATACTTTTTTACAGCATTGGCATAGGTTATATTTTTGGTTATAGTAGGTGCAATTAGTTTTCTCACTTCTTGGCAACTGATTTTGTTCTCAACCTTATAATTTACTATTTTTTTCTGTTTTCCACTTTTCACATGTCTTAGAATATGCAGGATTGGTCACCTTTACAATTTGGGCAGGTCATTTTTGTAGCTGTATAGTCACTTTGTATGTGATCTATGGACCCACAATTGGAGTAGACAGAAATCCTCTGCATACAGTATGTGAGTGGCCGTACTTTTAACATTTATAACATCTCAAAGGGTTTGGAATGTAGGGGCAGATGTGGCAAAGTAAATAACTTGCTTTTACAGAGGAAGGTAAGTTGGGTGTATTGAAGGTGAGAATAATATTTCTGGTATGTGTAAGTTGATTATCTTTTTTAATCATTATTCGTCTTGCTTCAATTACATGTTGTCCCTGCAGTTCTTGAGTTATTTATTCCTCGGTGACATTTAATAGGTCCCAACTGGATATCAACCTTAGATGAATTTAGGGTTGCATGAGGAAATATTTTTACTGGAATGTCAGCAAAGCTTGAGAGTTATAACAGCTTCTTGGAATGTCTGTGGTTCCTACTAGCAAGTCTCCTGATTGCAGTCTCTTAACTACCTTAGGAGATCCTGCAATACCCTCCAGATGTTTTTGAATGACAAAGGGAGACAATTTACTCATAGGCTGACTAGTAAGAACGATGGGCATGGTTCCTCCATCCAATCAGTCTTTTGTCTCTTTAGATTATCATTCTCAATATCCTGATGGTCTGTGTTTGCCTCCTTTTAGCCCTTGGTAGGAGGACTTATCTACCAAGGCTTCCAGCCCCGCACAGGGAAGCAGGAGTAGTGCCGCTGGGAGGCCAAGCAGTTAAAGTGTTAGATGGTTAGTGACTTAGAAATACGGACAAAGAAAGAAAGGTGGGTTTCCTTTCTGTGTTCTTACTTTTGGCTTTTCAAGTCTAAAAAATAACTTTAATAGCCTTTGAAGAGCACTCTATAAATCGCAGAAATATTGCTTGCCCTCAAAATACGCTTGGCACCTGGGCCTTTTTTTTTTTTTTTTTTTTGTGCAATTCTGTTGATTGACTCTCAATTACCACATTGGGGTTGTGCAATGCACAGCAATATACTTCACTATTTCGATTTGCATATTTTTTCATGGGGTGTGGGTGTGTGTGTGTGTGTGCGCGCACGTGCATTAATTATAGAACAAAAGAAATTATACCATAATTTCTTTTGTTCTATAATTTGCATGTCTACTTTTTTCTATATTTCGTTTCCCTATTACTCATCACACAAACTGGAAATCTTTTCCGAAATATATCTTTACAAATTTAACAAAGTAAACTGTTTATAACCTTTTCAAAATTACAATCTAAATTACAGATAGGCAAAATCATAGCAATATTTCAGATGATGATGATGTTGCTGACAATTCCTGAAAAGTTTCTCCTAGTAGGTTTGCAGTTTTTTGTGGCTCAGTTATATCATGGATCTTTCCAGCTCATTATCGGCTTAGGGGCTGTTGAATAGTTGCCTGAGATTTGTCTAATTTTATTCCAGATGATTTTAGTGTCTGTATTTCTATTAATATTGCTAGCAAAAGATATCCAGCTCTTTATGAGATTTGCAATATATATGATATGTTTTTACTCTGGCTTTATATTTTATTTGTGATACTGATTTGGTACTGCAATATTTGCCTGCAGAGATTATTTGCTCATCTAAAGAAGCAGCACATTGTTATTTTTCCCAGTTTGCTTTGAAAAATTTCCATTCCCCCCCCCCATCTTGTTGTTGTTATTTGGTTTTTAGGAGCATTAGCAACTAAGGCCATATTGCTCCGGGAATATGCGGTGGTCATTCCTTGACCTTTCCGCATCCTCCGTATTTGGTGGTGACGGGCTCGAACCCCGGTCTAATCAAGAAGCGTATGTGCTACGCACTGCTGCTCCTTCCCACCTGGCTGCGGAGGCGCCTCCCCCCATCTTAAAGATTGCAGTACATCATTTGTTAATAGGTGACAAACAACTGGGTAATGATCACTTTTATAAGGTTCATTTGAAACATACCAGTCAAGAACACGAAAGAGCCAGAAAACAGACGGTGAGATCAATTGCAGAAGTAGTCCCTGGAGGTAAATGGACATGGGTGTGAATACCTATGTTTAAGAGTGTTAGGTTCCTTCCCTTTTCAATGACTCGCTTAGCTCTGTTACTGCTTTGCAGAATGCAAATATCAAAAGACACCCAATCCTACATGTCCAATTTTCGGTATCAAAGCTATTACAAAGAAATTGCAATATCAGATTATGTTGGATCCCAGGCCACACAGGAATAACTGGAAACCAAAGTGTAGACAAAGCAGCAAAAGAAGCTTCCACCTCTAATTTGCCTTTTACACAATACCATATACAGATTACAAGTCCTTAATCGACCAAAGCGGTAAACAACACTGGCTAGATTAGACTAACAACAAACTTCATCTAATTAAAGAAACACTTCGACCATAGCCTACTAGCTTCCGATTGAATAGACAGGAAGAAGCGACCCTTGCTCGATTGCAAATCAGGCATACACATATGACTCACTCCTACCTACTCAGAGGTGAAGAAAATGTCAAAACTGTCAAGTTCCACTAACTATACATCACTTGGTGAAATGTCCAAAATTTCACAGAGAACGACTAAAAGCCTTTCAAACAATAATGAATGCGCAAAACAACTTAATGCTTAAAACAATTTTAGATAACCAGCCAAATATTACTGATGTTTTCTTCTTCCTTAAGTTAACTGGATACTTCCAAAACATATAAAATTAATAGTATACCATTTATAGAGAAGCTACATGAATAAAAAGCAGAATCTTGGCTTTATTCTAAACCCCAAAATTAATTAATGCTGATAGACGAAACTCTCCTACCCAGGCTAAGCACATTATAGCCAAAGCTGCTCTTGTACCAATAGCTCTTAAACAACAACAAAGCCTATTGTGATCACTGTGCGACTCAGCTAAAGTGATAAACAATAACTGATGGAACAAGAATGAAGCTGTTCAGCATTGTTTACTGATATAGAGCAGAAATGTGTACATTAAAACATAAAAATCAAGCAATATAAATTACTTGGCGTCCACTATTTCTTCGAAAAAGTCATCAATAAAAATAAAACTGTCACGGTGTTTCTCGAAATTCATTGAAAACAAATAAAGAAAATATTCAAATCAAGAATTAGAAAGGGGTTGATGCTCTACTGTAAAACAGCCAGGTTGGTAGGAGCAGAGATACCGTACTTCCTTTCACAGAGTATTGACACTGACAATCATGTGAACTGTACAAAGCAAAATCAGTAACTAGGCACACAATGTGTTGGAATTCAAGAACAAATTGGAATGTTACATAATCACTTCCACTGCACATGCATAAACCAAGATAATGCAAAAAAACGAGAACATAAACTGAAGCCTGTTTATAATAAGTAGGGGACTTCGTAAAAGTGATAACATTATCAACGATTACTGTAAGTGGCGTGCACTGAATTAACAGTATCAGAAAAATTTCCATTCCCCCCCCATCTTAAAGATTGCAGTACATCATTTGTTAATAGGTGACAAACAACTGGGTAATGATCACTTTTATAAGGTTCATTTGAAACATACCAGTCAAGAACACGAAAGAGCCAGAAAACAGACGGTGAGATCAATTGCAGAAGTAGTCCCTGGAGGTAAATGGACATGGGTGTGAATACCTATGTTTAAGAGTGTTAGGTTCCTTCTATCTAGAAGTTTTTCAAACATCAGTCCTATTTTGTCTATATGAAGAGAACCCCAAATGATATGATGCCCCTTAAAGTCACCCATCAAATAGAATGGAAAGAGTAATTGGTTAACTAAATCCTCAAAGATTTGCAAGGCATATGTATGGTTAGGTGGAACATAGAGTGAAACTATTGTAAAGGTAATTCCAATCATGGTGAGTGGTGCAACTGCTTCAAAGGGTGTTTGCAGTTAAATATGCTTGGAAGGAATATTGGTGTTGACCAAAATGGAGACTCCTCCATAAGCAGTCATCTTCTTGCTCCTTTTCACCAATTTCCACAGTATTAATATATATTTTTTTTTTTTGTCCACAGGATTTGCACTGATTATTGGTGTTGGATCTTCTGCATCTGGTGAGATTATAATGGTGGTTATTAATTTCCTGGTCAACTTTTGGTTTCATTTGTGAGTGGGGGGAGCCAGAGGGGGAATTAATACTTCACAATTACAAATATTTATAATATGGTGCCCATCAAAGTGGTTAAATATAGAATAAACATTCAAATTTAGCAATTAAGTAAAGAACAGTCATATTTCAACAAAGTTGAAATACAGCCAGGCCTCAGATAATGCGAGTTCGATTGATGCATTTTTCAGTTACCACTATTTGAGAAAAAATATACCACTTTTCACTTTACACGATGCAAATTTCCAGTTAACGTGATTTTTTTTTTTTATGCAATAGTTGAAAAAGATTTGAATCACACGTTAAGCCCGGACAGGCAATAAACAAACGTTTGCCTGCTGCCTGCCTCAGTGTGTTCCATCAACCATCGGAAGAAGACGTGTTACTTGTTTGTCTCCCACTAATAAAGTCAATTGCAAACTTGCATTTAAAAATTCAAATTTTTAAATGAGCCAGATGAAAATGTTACCGCAAAGGATATAACAGCAAAAGAACTAGATGAAATCTTTCATATCGCAGCAAACCTCAAACCTTTTGCTTGAGGTTCTCTGTGATATTTATTTCACCAGGGCCCAGAGAAGATTGTTGTCGGCTATCGGAAATTGACTGATGAAAAGAGAGAGCCAACACTGTTCAAATATTTCCGCAACAGTCATTTTTTCATTGTGTATTTTATGTCAGAGGTTACCAAACTTTCTCAGCTCACGCCGCCCTTAGTGTCCCAGTAATTTTTTCACGGAGCACCCAGACTAAAAGAAATACCTAACAGTTCTGTTTAGTATTTAGGTCCAAACAACTTAATAAGAAATGTTGAAACTGTGAACTACCTCGAGCTAGTAGTTCACAAGTTGTCCGACAGATAGAGTTTCGCTGTGTTTCCCTTGAAAATTTAAAATATTCCGCGGCCCACAGTTTGGGAACTGCTGTTTTATGCAATACACATTTAATTCCATAATTATTTTCATTATCTTTTACATTGTATACAGTTAAAAAGGTATTTTTAAAATTCTTTATGGACATTCCAGAAGGTCAAGACCCAATTATAATTTTTCCTATTGATTATTATATTCAATTAACTTGTTTCCGTTTTGTGCAATGCGTTCGTGGGACGAATTAATTGTGTTAATCGAGGCCAGCCTGTACTTTGATTTAAAAAAAAAAAAAACACTTCAATCATTGCATTAAATTTTTGTCTTGCTGTGTGAGGGGGAAGTGTCATGTTTCCTCCAGTAATAGTAATAGGCTTGGAGTTTTGCTTACTTTAAAAATGTTATCTTGATCTGCAGGTCAACCTAAAATTAGCAGTATGCAGTATCATTTTTAATCATCAGCTAGCTATCAGACACTGTGTGGCCCCATAAAATCCAAATGAGAAGCCAAGTGGCATGTAGAAAAAAAAATTAGATTAAAAACACAATGGACGTTATGTGAATATTAAATTCCTATTATTAGGATGTACAGCCAGATTTAAATAGTACACAAACAGCTTAAATTTCAATGCAAGTGTTGAAATAGTATCTGTTTTTCTGTTTTGGGGAAGCTATGTTCCCTCCAGCGACAGCAACAGGAGTGAGCTTCTGCTTGCTTCAGAATTGACATATGGATAACAAATGTCATTTGTAACCTTTCATTATGAGAACTCTTTTCAAATTATTGATGACATGAAGGGTGAATAAAGCAAACAACAGGTATTAGCTACATTCACAGACACTGATGTGGTCTCAATGTGCTTCAATGTTATTCTGTGGTTTTGCATGATCAGGTCATGTATGAATGGCATCCATATTTGCAGGTGTCAACATGGTAAGAGGTCTCCCACTGTGGGCTGCATATTCAACAGTCTTACCCACAATTAAATTCTGCAACCCAGTTTTTAACTGTGGCACATGGAGGACAAGATTCCCTAATGTTTGCTGCATGTTTTCATGAATTTATTTCAGCAACATTCCCTTTAAATGACAGTACTCAATGATTTCAAAGTGCTTGATTCTCTCAACAGTCACCAACTTCATTCACCTTCCACACTTCAATGGCCTCTGTAAAGGAGAAGATATAATTACAAAGAGAGATTTTCTGTGAACACAAGAAGAGTCACAGCACAGATTGGCAATATTTTCCTTCAAGAAAACCTTTACAATCTATATTGGGATAAAAACTTTTCAAGCCCACCCTCCCCCTGTAATTTACAAAGGCGTAAACAGGCAAACAAATGAAAAAATTAACAAAATCCAGTGAATATTTGCCCTTATTCCATAAATATCAAGTGGTGGAGAAAATGCACGTCTACTGAGTGGTCAAAAGAAATACTAAAATCTGAAAATTTATAAATACAGCAGACTCTTGATTTACCAGGACACCTCAAAACTTCAAATTAAAAAAAAAAAAAAAAACAAAAAAGAGAAGAAATGCTTAGTTTATTTTAGTACGTTGCAGTGATTCTTGTGTTCCGTTGCACCGCAAAAAGACAAAGTTCAATTCGTTATTTATGTCAGGGATGTCAATTTTTTTTATAGTAAATATTTTTTTTATCTAGAAATCGCGAAAATGATGGGTAAATGGAAAAGGCTTGCGCTTTCAGTTAAACAAAAACTGAATAAGTGACAGCGGTACTAGTAAATCTATCAAGAAAAGGAAAGCAATCGAGTTGTATCAGAAAATTAAAATAAGATGTATGAAAATGGCCAAACATTAACAAGTATCGTGCAGAATTCAGATTTGTCAGTGGCGATGGTGAACACAATAATAAAGGAGAAAGACAGAATACCAGAAGTGGTGAAGGAATTGGCACCCAATGAAGGCAAATATAATAACCAAGGCTACGAAACACACATCTATTTTTACAGTACTAACATGCATTTTTTTCTTCCTTTTATGTGCCACTCTGGATACTTCACCGCTGTACTCAGATAAAGTTTTTAATTGAGCTAATTAAAAATATATAACTATTTTCCTTCATCCTTCTGAGGATATTATGTGGTTTTTGTAATTTTGGCATATCAGGGATATAGTAGCAATATTTTATTAAGCATTCCTGAGTTACGTAAAACTCAACTTACATAAGTCCTGGAATGTATCTCTTACGTATGTCAGGGACTTGCTGTATTTTTGGATTAACCAGGAAATTGATTTCTTATAATCAATATCTTATAATAAGTAATTAAAAACACTTACTACTCCACCTTTCTTCCAGTTCTTGCTTACTCTGTAATATAAGAGCACTCCAGTTAACAGGTTCACGATTGGCACGCTCTTCCTCGTACCTTTTTCTATCATTCTCATCTGGTTCATACCACACATTTGAAGAATCATTATTTCTGGAAGACTGGAACTCATTATTTCTAGAAGGTCGGAAGTCATTATTTCTCTGAGAATACGGCCCACTATTTCTGGGAGGAGGTGCATATCCTGAAAACAATAATATCATTAATTAAATTAAAATTTGCAAAAAAAAAAAAAAAAAAAAAGCATAATTGACTATATCATTATAGAAAATGATCCTAAACAACAACTAGTTGAGAAGATACAAGAATATAATAGAGGATTTGAGATTTAAGGTGATCAATCTTATAATTGAGAACTAAAAAAAAAAAAAAAGGGGGGGGTGTTAAAACAAACAAAAATCAAAATCTCTCAGATTTTCCAATGACCATTAAATATAGAAAATCAAGATGAACTTAATGGAAGGTGCAAAAAGGGGTATGTAAGGAGGAGGACTGCAAAGACAAGAATTTCGGTATGCCATGGTAAACTCAAGAAATTAGAGGCAGACAGAGAAAATAAAAAAAATATTATTCCAATTTCTGCTGAATAAACTCAACAACCAAGACAGAAAAGTACAAGAAGGATTAAAAGGTGTGAAAAAGCCTAAGCAAAAATCTTGGGAAGATTTTGGGAAAGATACAGAAATCATGAAAATGTTTTGGTGTTTAGGTAAAAATGTCAGAACATTCCTAGGGTAATTTCAATAACTGAAAACTTGAATTATATGAATGAAATAATTTAAAAAAAGAGTATTTTGTAAATTTATTTATTATTCAAATTACAGTAATAAAAAAATAGTTTAACAATGAAAAAAAAATTTATTTATTTAAGTAGAAATAGTTTTCTCAAGGGCACTGTAAAGAAAAAGCTTTTTAACTAACCCAATAAGCTACAATGACATGACACTGATGCTCATGAGCTGAATGCAGGGAAAAAAAGAAAAAAAAAAAAAGACTTTAATTGGCCTTAAGGCATTTGATTTGGTTCCACATGAAAGAATAGTATACAAGCTGGAAAAAAAAAAAAATGACTATACCACAAAAAGCAAAGGAATATAATTAATGATTACTTTTTAGAATGGACTAGGGTTAAAGGTGGGGGGGGGGTCCCACAGTGGATCAGTAATTACACCACTCCAGTTTCTAAAAATGTTTAAATTTACAGAATGAGGTGAAGACAGAGTGGCTAATAAGGAGTAGCAAGCAGTGCTCCTTCAGAAAAGCTTAGGCTTCAAGGATGGTCAGAAAAGCACCAAATATATTTTAAGGTGCAAAATGCAAGGTCTTATTACAATTGCAAAATAAAAACCCCCACGATAATTTATATACTTGGAAGGGTTGACTTCAAAATGGTGGAGGGAGGTAAAAAAGACATTTGAAGATTACAATCTAGGCAGACATGAAGTTCCCTCCCTATGCACTGCAGGCAAGGTTTGTGCTGCCCTATTGATGATTTATTGACCAATTGCACAGTTAAGGTGGTTATAACTTCACTATATGGTATATTTTCATTAATTCAATATCAGAATATCTGAAATGCAATGTATTTTGAAAGCGCTACCATTCCCCTACCGATGATATAGGTTGTGAATAGCATGTGTAATTCGAAAAGACTGCTGAAACCCCTACAACAGGCAAACATTGTTATCAGGAAATTTAGTATCGTTATAGTATACAACACCTTTAAATTTTATATTTCTCTTCACTTCCCTAAAAAATATGTGCAAAATCATGGAGAATTACAGTTGTAACTTGCATTACGAATGCACATGTAATCCAATTTGTTTGCAACATGGGGGGGGGGAGAGAAATAAAACACCGATTGCTAACAATAAAAAATGCATGCTTTACTGACACATACTGTGCATCTTCAAGAGTTCAAATGTACATAATCAATTTGAAGAGAATGACAAGAAATGTACTTTTACAGGGAAAAAATAGATTAAAAAATAGAAAAAAAATTAAAGGGAAACAATTCTTGAACAGACTAAAATGAACTATGTATTAATTTGATTTTTATATGAATTATCTGTTATGTACTGGAGCCTCATGTGGAAGATGTGCATTTTGCCACCTCTAATGATAGCTTTATATTTATTTATTTTCTTATTTCATTTTAACTTTTAAAGCCATTATGTAACTATATATATATATATATATATACACACACACACACACACACACACACACAAGTAGTTCTCGACTTTACGAGTTAATTCGTTCCTAGCACACACTCGTAAAGCGGGAATTTATTTCCCATAGACATAAGGTTAAAAATAGGGGTTACGTTCTCAATGATGATATTAGTTAGCTAATTAGTTTATGTTTAAACAATGATTGATTTATCGAAAGAAATGAAAAACACAGCCTGTAAAATCAAGAAAATTATAATAATAGAGAAATTATTTACTACTTACAAATGTTAAATAATGTTTATTCTTGATCATCATTGACTAAATGCACACTCTTTGATCACTTATTATTGGCTTGGCACTCGTTGGTTTGTTGCACGAGTATTTGAAGCATTTCTTCTTAAGAAATGCTTCAAGAGGCGCTTGTTTCCAAGATAATCTTCTATTTTAATTATAAATTTCACGATTGCATGCATAAGCATTTTTTAACGGCATACACAAATTGCAACTAACACAATTCGCGTGGAGTAACAAGTTTACGAAGCTTAAAAAAAGGAATGAAGAGAAGATTCTGATAATTTATGTTTTTTTATACGATTGAAGATTTCAGTAACGGGGAAACACACTTCACCATAATAACGTAAAAAAAAAACACACAATTCTAGCTATCGGTATTTTCGCAAATGCAAGAAGATAGAGTTTACTACTCATTTATAATTGCTTGCAGTAACAGAAAAGCCCAGAAAACTAGGAAGTGCAAATTGTTTTTATGGTAGTGACCTCCAGAAATGTGCTTTAGAAAAATATCAAAGAAGTTCAACATTGATTCTTATAACGGAACATATGATAATGATGAGAGTGTAGTGCATTTTAATGATTTGAACTGGTAACTAATACAATTTACAAACCACACTCACGACCTTTTATATGGCCTTAAGGTCACACTCATGATCTTAAAAATGACATTTTAGAGAGATAAATAGCTTAGTTATACAGCGAAAATTTCAACTTCCCGAGATCTTGAAACAAATTACCAAAAAACAGTGTTATTGGGTTCACATTACGAAATTTTAACGATACTATGGTGTCTCTGGAACTGATTAATATCATAAAGCAGGGTACTGTATTGTATAGCTACGCACGTGGTTTGTAATGCGATATTTATGAATGTTTAACATTCATTTTTTGCAATTAATGTTCATATTTTCGATTTTGTTGATACTTGGGGAAAACAACTCGCAAACCCAGAACTCGTAAAGCGAGAACTGCCTGTACGTACAGGCAGTTCTCGCTTTATGAGTTCGCTTTACGATATTGAATTAAAATGCATACAACTCCCAGACAGAAAGTTACGATCCCTCATCTCTAAAGTGAAAACACCGGTCCCCACCTTACTACAAAGTGGTCTGGTCTATCGCATCTCTGTGATCACTGCCACCTAGTGGTTCCTGTATCTGCAGATTCTTAATGCATGAAAAATCACTACTGATAATCAAATCAAGAGTATTGCTCCCTCTAGTTGCCTCCCGAACATGCTGATTTAGAAAACAATAAATCCACAAAAGCCTTGCTAGTGTGTGAGTGAACGACCCACAAATTCCAGTCAATATCTGGGAAATTACAGAATATACAGAGTTATACAGAGAATATCTTTTTTTATTAGAAATTGTTATCTAATTAGAAAATGAAAAATAATCTACATTTATTTTTAATGTATTTTATTTCAAAAACACTTATTTAAATTAAGTTTACACAATTTTCATGTAAGTATCACAAATTACAAAAAAATCTAATTTTCATTTCCACAGTATAATTAAAAAATTGTCTGATTCTCAAAGAAAACCTCACATTTGTTCAGTGATTTAAAAACATTATCAGGAACATTTTCACAAAACTGTAGACCTGTACAAACCGCTTTAAAAGCGTGAATCATTTCTTCGCGAGTTGGCTTTTCTATGGGTTGTTCTGATGCGTCTTCAGCATCATTGTTAATTTCTTTGTGATCATGGTCGTGTCTAACACTGTTCAGCAGTATTTTATCTTCATTTGGATGTTCTGTTGTAGTCAGATCTTGATCTACACAAACATAACTATCCAGTGTTATTTCATTTTTGATGTTTCCGGACGATTCTAATAATGTCCAAAAGTTTTTCAGTTGTGAAAGTGGCAGTTCATCCTGTTTGTCCAGTTGTTCAACTTCATCTTGTTCTTCCAGTTGTTCGATTTACATTGTTATTCAATTCAAATCCCGCTTTCGAAAAACAATTTTGAATAGTGTATTCAGTGACATCGTTTGTCCAAACTTTTGCCAGTTCAGAGATGCAATCTCTAAGGTTAATTGTAACTACCAAGTTTCTATTTTCTGATAACGCATTGACAATCTATATTATTATTCTCTTTCAATAATGTAATTTAATTTTTAATAATGCCTTGGTCCATTGACTGGAGTTTTGACGTTACATTTGGTGGTAAAAACAACTTCACACTTTTAAGTTTGGCAGAAATACTGGCAGGATGCACCGGACAGTTATCAATTACCAACACGATTTTCCTTTTTTCTTTTGTTATATGCTTGTCTAGTTTCAATAACCATTCTTCAAAAATATCACTTGTCATCCATGCTTTTTTATTAAAGGTTTAGTCAACTTGCAAAGATTTTGTGCCTCTAAAACATTCTGGGTTTTTTGATTTTCCGATGACTAAAAGTCTTTCTTTTCCAACCAACTCCTAGTCCAATGTGCTACCAATTCTTTGTGAAGAGAATAATCGCACCATAACAACTTCTGCACATCTATTCTACAACTGTCTTTCCTCAATTCAAATTTATGCTCTCTCAGGTGATTATTCTGAGCAAGAGGAAGAATCCCATCAGCACTGAGCATACTCAAACCATTCAAGGCTTTATACACCTTAATCAGATCACCTCACAGGTGCCTAGTCTCCAGACTGTAATTTGCAAAATTTAAGCCTTTCTTCATAAGAGGAACCCTTCATTCCATTCACTAATCTTGTTGATCTTCTCTGTACTTGTTCCAACAGCTCTACGTGCTTCTTAAAATGAGGCATCCGGACCTCTAATACAGTACTTAAGGTGTGGCCTGACCATCGCCTTATACAAGGGGATAATCCTTCCTTATCCCTGCTAGAAAGATTCCTGCATATCATTGACAAGACACCATGAGCTACTCTTGCAGACCGTCGGCACTGCTCAGAAAACTTCATATCTGCCTGCACAATTACCCCTAGGTCCTTTTCATTAGTTAGTTAGTTATTTTGGTTTTTAGGAGCATTAGCAACTAAGGCGATATTGCTCCAGGAATATGCGGTGGTCATTCCCTGACCTTTCCGCAGTCTCCGTATTTGGTGGTGACGGCTCGAACCCCAGTCTAATCAAGAAGCATGTGCTACGCACTGCTGCTCTTTCCCACTTGACTACGGAGGCGCCTTTCATGCTCTACCACTATCACTGTAGTACCACAGAGTTGATTCATTACTCTGGGGCTGTTGCTTCCCATAGTTTAACATTTACTTTACATTTATAAATGTTAAACTTCATTTGCCACCTCTCAGCCCATCTGCTCAACTTTTTTAGATCCTGTTGCAGCAGCATACTGTTATTAGTGTCATTAACAACCCTGCCAACCTTCGTATCATCTGCAAACTTGAACATTAAGCCTGATAAACCATCATCAATATCATTTATAAATACAGAAAACAACAATGAACCCAACACTGAACCCCGAGGGACTCCACTAATAACATTAGTCCACAGATTACCACTGCTGTCTTCTCCCACTCAACCATCCCTTTATCCATAGCAGAAATTTGTCGCCAATCCCACTCAACCATCCCTTTATCCACAGCAGCAATTTGTCGCCAATGCCACATTGCTCCAATTTGTGCAGCAGTCTTCCATGTGCAATCAAAGGCCTTTCTAAGATCCAAATATATGATATAAAAATTATTCTTTGCATCCAGTTCCTTTGTGACTACATCATAGCATCCATTCTCTGTCCGAGCTATAACTGAAGTCTTGTCTAGATGATACTGCAATGCTTCTTTAACCAGTGCCTCCATTAATTTCCCTGGAACAGAAGTTAAACTAACAGGTCTGTAATTACCAGTGGCTACCTTCCATCCTCCTTTATGGATTGGAGTCAAATTTGCACATCTCCAGTACATGGGTACCACCTGAGTCCAAGGAAGCTCTCATAATTATGGCTAAGGGTTTGCTTACTTCCTTTGCCGCTTCCTCTAATATAACTAGATAGATTCCATCTACCCCAGGTGCCTTTCTTATATCTTCAACAATTCTTATATCTTCAACGTTCTTTTATCTTCAACAATTTCTCCTCCACTTTACTCTCAGTTATTACAAGATCATCTAGCTTACTGCCATAGTTTAATACACATCTGGCATTCCCCTCCTTGAATAACTCCCCATGTGTGAATGTAGATGCAAAATATTCATTTACTTTGTTAGCTACCTGAGTAGGATCATCAACAGTTGAACCATCAATAACAAGTGGACCAATCTGATTCATCCCCTTCCTTCTAGAGTTTACAAAAGTAAAGAACTTTGCTGTTTTTCTTTGCATCCACTGCCAAAGATTTCTCGTAATCTGCCTTCGCCTGCCTAACCTCCTTTGTGACTTGGTTACAGAAAAGCTTATATCTATCATAGGCTTCTGTGTCACCTGTTATTTTATATGCATTTTTGTTCTCTGTCACATGTCTAATTAGTCCATCTGACATCCATTTAGGCCTAAATCTTGAAAACATTTCCTAGTTGGCATGAAAAGCCTAGTAGCTTCCAAGATTAATTCTTTGAATGCTTCCCATTTTGAATTTGCTGTTGGTAAAACCATCAGTTGGTCCCACCGTATAGAATTTAAATACGGTCTCAGACCACCGTAGTCACCTTTACCCACGATGGTAGTTACCTCTTTATGTAAATCTCACCTCAGCACACTGTGATCACTGTGACCTAGTGGTTCTTTTATCTGCAGATTCTTAATGCATGAATAATATCACTACTGATAATCAGATCAAGAGTATTACTCCCTCTAGTTGCCTCCCGAACATGCTGTTATTGAAACTAACCATCCAATAAATCCACAAAAGCCTAGCTAGTGTGTGAGTGACCAGTCCCCAAATTCCAGTCAATATCTGGGAAATTAAAATCCCCCATTATAAGACTCTCTGATTTACTGGCCCACTCTATTTCCCTCTACAGTTTATTATTATACTCATCAGAGTCATTAGGCCGATAGCACACTCCTACTCTCAATTTTGATCTCCCAATGCTTATGTGACACCAAACTGACTCGACACTGCACTGTCCAGCAATGTCGACTGGCTTCACTTCCTTGGATTTTATGTGTTTCTTAACTAATAGCATAACCCCTCCTCCCTTCCTATCCTGTCTATCCTTTCTGTAGATGTATTCCCCAAATTCCAGTTCTGCATTCCTTATATCTGTGTGACACCACGTCTCTGATATCCCAACAATATCTGCCTTTGATGTTTTGAGCAGTACCTCAAATTCATCAAATTTATTTACTAAACTCCTAGCATTGGTGTACACGCAAGTATACATGCACCTGTTTCTATTCTTAGCTACCCTAACACAACCCATATGTTTACTTGTACTGCAATGACTCCCAGCAGTCTCTGAAATATCCCGCATCTTGTTTTTTAGGCTTCTGTTCATTCCAATAGAAGCATTGCAAGAATCACTTTCACCTCTGCCAGTGGCTACTGTTAGCTATTAGTCTTTGTCTTCCCCCCCCAAGCTAGCAGTTTTCCAACCCACCTAACAGCGCCTCGATAGCATCAGCAAATATTCTTGCACCCTTTCTATTTAAGTGTATCCCATCCCTGTAGAAGCAGTCTCTCCTGTTAACAAGTACAGTTCAGGCTGAAAAAAATTCTACCCCTTGAGCCTTGCACAATCTTTCCAGGGCCAAATTGATCGACAAGACTCTCATCATATACTCCCTCCTATCGTGTCTGGGCAGAATTGCAGACACTTTCAAATTCAACCCTAATTCGTGGCTTTTTTTTTTTTTCAACAGTGACCTGTACTTGTTAAGTAATTCTGCCGGTCTCCTACTCTTGATATCATTTGTGCCAACATGTACAACCATATCACCTTTTGTGTCTTTAACAGATGATATCCGCTCTACAACTTCATCAACCTTTACCCCTGGCAGACATACCCTGGTCCTGTTCCACCTATCCTTTTTACACAGCATGTATCCCGTTTCCCTGACAATAGCGTCACCAACAACTACTAGTTCCTGTGGGACCAGCGCATTCTGCCTTGGTGGTTGCCGCTGTGCTGTGTGATGAACAAGTGCAAGCTCTCCTGTTGATGTGGGCAGCTGAGAGCTTGATGGGGGGGGCCTCAATTTAGTTCCTTTGAGGGCATCCACCCTGTCCTTCAAGCTCTCATATAGGCCCATAACAATGCTGAGTTGTTGCCTGATTTCGTTACACTCCTTGCATCGCGCGCGCGCACGCACGCACGCCTCCCACGGCAATATCGTGTCCCGTACCTGATTGCTCCACAAACATCATGGAAGCAGTGCATTTTAAAAGGCTGTGATTCAGAAGGCAACTGCCCCCTCAGTTCTCTTCTGAGCCACAGCACTTCCATTAGCTTGAGCCGTTTGCTTTGCTGCTCTGGGCTGAGTCATGATTTCTATTAATTTCAATTTCAGTTCAAAATTATAACCCTAAACTTGTATCCCAACACAGTTATAATGGTATATATATTTTTCAGTGTCAAGTATTAATTATCTACAAGTTCCCTTTATATAACTTCCATATCAGTTATGTATTAATTAATTATGTTACGTTTGTAATCTAAGTCGTTATATGTATTTCGTTAAAAGTACAATTTAATTGACAACGAAGTTCAACAAGTTTAATAGCTTCTACCAATCAACTGACAATATTATAACCTATACTATACTAATGCTATCTAGTTCGGTATATAACGTATCGTATGACAAAGGCAGCAAGTTACGAACATTGATTAACTTTCAAATCTCGCTGTCTCAATTCAGAATAACTAACGATCCTCACTAGGTCTATAAGCTACTTACAGAAAATAATTTGATGTAAAAAATATTCAATAAAGCGGCTAAATATGGCTAAAAAAACTTCTCGTTCAGCGGAGTTGCAACTTGTAACACGTGGATTTGATACCCTTACCAATACTTTTATGCAATTACAAGGCCAAGTAAAGAATAAATACACCAGATTAATCAGAAAATCACAATATAATGCTATACTACTAAATTTAAATCAAAAGTTTTAGAAAAACAATAATTTCAAATCAAAAAATAAGAAAAATCCACTTAGCAGCTTTGAACAAGTCTGGCTCCTACTAGCCTTGTCAGCAGACTCCAATATTAAAGGCTTCTCGTTTATCATATATTTTAGTTTTCACATGTTCCAGTTCAATAGAGATTTATATGCTCTAGTGTGGTTGTTGGGGTTAGTGCAAGTAATGGCCAAGTCTGATGGGTATACATTGGTAGCGATATTATCGAATTCTGGTTGATTGATGGTAAGTAGGTCATCTACATAACAGTACATTATAAAAAAAACTAAAATATACAGTTAATTCCAGTTTCCAACCAAATTAAACTGTATTGGAGTCAGCAGACTCCAATACAGTTTAATTTGGTTGGAAGTCAGCCGACTCCAATACAGTTTAATTTGGTTGGAAACTGGAATTAACTGTATATTTTAGTTTTTTTTATAATGTACTGTTATGTAGATGACCTACTTACCATCAATCAACCAGAATTCGATAATATTGCTACCAATGTATACCCATCAGACTTGGCCATTACTTGCACTAACCCCAACAACCACACTAGAGCATATAAATCTCTATTGAACTGGAACATGTGAAAACTAAAATATATGATAAACGAGAAGCCTTTAATTTTAATACTATTAGCCTCTCAAATTGGTGGGGTTACTTCTCTAAAAATATATATGAAAATATAATAAAAATGCAATGCTTAAGAATTCTAACTATTCTAACTTCCAGATGGTTCTGTTGTCATATATAACAGGGAAAATTATATTAAAAGCAAATGTATAAAGTTTTCAGTAAACTTAAGCATAATTGGGTACCCTTTAATTTCATATTAACAAAACACTGCATATATATACATGGCCAGAAGGTTTTTCCACCACCTCATTTCTTGCAGATATTTGGAAAGCAGCACTTTAATGTACATCCTTAATGTATTTAAGTCTTAGAAAACTTGTTTCTTGCCCTAACGGTAGCCGAGCATTCTGGTCTCTTGCCAAAGCTATTGGTTGCAACTTTTGCCCATCTCTGCTCCCACCTCTGTCAAAACCAGATGGTTCTGTTGTCACTTCAGCCAAGGATAAAGCTAAATTGCTAGCATCCCATTTTTCTTCCGACTTGAGTATTAATGATCTTGGTAAAACACATCCACACCATTCCCAACATGCTCCATTCAATGTCTCTTGTGGTCTTCCGTCAAAATGATTTTTAAGAATCTTGATGCTAACAAAGCTCCAGGTCCTGATGGTATTTCTCAACTTGTTCTCAAAACCTGTGCTCCTGAACTTACTCCTGTTCTTTGCCACCTTTTTTCACTTTCTTGTTCCAAAGGTGTTTTTCATTCTGCTTGGAAATTTGCTCGTATCCAGCCAGTTCCTAAAAAGGGTGACAAATCCCTCCCATCCAATTATCGTCCCATTGCAATTACTTCTACTCTTTCTAAAGTAATGGAGAAATCAATTAACTGCCAACTCTTTAAACTACCTAGAAACTTTCAGTCTGATCAACGATCGGCAGTATGGATTCCGTCAGTGTCGATCCACTGGTGATGTTCTGGCTTATGTTACCCATATTATGGACAAATTCAACATAAACACAAGCAGTTGCTCGACAACTCAAAGGCTTTCGATTGTGTTTGGCATAAAGGTCTTCTAAACAAGCTTCCATCTCATGGTTTGCCAACTGTTTTTAGTAATTGGTTATCCAGTTTTTCTCTCTGATTGCTCACGGAGGGTGATGGTAGATGGCTCTGTCTTCTAACTTCTCCACTAATGCTAGTGTCCCCGAAGGTTCTTTCCCCCACTCTTTTTCTCTTGTATATTAATGACCTTCTTCTGTTGACTGGAAATCCTATCCATAGTTCTGCCAATGATAGCACATTGAATTCCACCTTCCATTTTGAGAAACCTTGCCCTGCTCAATCAGCTCAACTTCTCAAATATTCCTTAAATGGACCAATTCCTTAAACGTCGATCTCCAGGTAATTCTCCAGTGGGGCAAAGACAACTTAGTTGATTTCAATCCTTTTAAAACTCAGTCTGTCTTATATCTCACAAAAAGGATTCTTCTGCTCCTATGCTTATCTTTGGTGACACTCCGATTTCTAGGCAAAATGATACATCTCTTTTAGGGATTACTCTGACTTCTAATCTCTCTTGGCACAAGCACATTACAAATATTGCTTCCTCTGCATCTAAAAAACTTGGTTTTCTTTTTCGCTCTCAGCGATACTTTTCTTCCAAACAGCTGCTCACTCTGTACAAATCACAAATCTGCCCCACCATGGAATATTGTTTCAGCATCTGGGGTGGTGCCCCCAAAACCTATCTCAAGCTTCTAGATTCCATTTAGAAGAGGGCAGTTAGGTTAATTAATGACTCATCTCTAACAGAGTCTCTCCACTCTGTCTCGTAGACACCATTTCTGCTGCATGCCTTTTCTACAGATACTCTCATGGGCACTGTTCTTCTGAATTGGCTTCTATAATTCCCGCTCTCTCTTTCAAAACAGTCCGAACAAGTGCTGCCACCAGCCAACATCCACTTACTGTCCAACATCAAACTCACAGAACCAACTTTTCATCTTCCTCGTTTATTCATTCAACTGCCATTTTCTGGAACAACCATCCTTCATGTGTCTTTCCTGAAAATTGCGGTCTTCAGAAGTTCAAGTCTAATGTCAATCAAATATCTTCTCAACCTCCAACCTAAGCACAGTACTAAGTTCTAATACTTCTCTTATTTGGGGTTTTCATAAAAAAAAAAAAAAGATCAAAAAGGCTTTTTGATCTTATTATACAGTATATTGCCAGAATTAAAATTAAGATTAAAAATTTTTTTTATCTTGTTACACAGCATAATAAGATCAAATATCATACAGTATCATAATGTTTGTATGGTTACAACCATACATTAGAAACTTTGGCCATGTTATATACAAAAATCCTACTAACCGTATAGCCAAATCTGAGGATAGTGAATGGGTGAAAAATGAAGAAAACTGAATCTTTATGAAAATTTACCACAGCAATTGGTGTTTTTCACATACATGATGCCGTGAAAAATTTTTTGTAGCTAAACTTTTCCAATAAAAATATAATGATGGCAATTGAAAATGAACATTATACTGGAGGAACACTAAAATTTACACTGATGTAATTTTGATAAATACAGGCAATCCCTGACATATGTTAATTCGAGTTTACGTAAGTTGGGGACTGAGTAAGTTTTTGCCGGCCGGTGCAAACTGAAAAAAAAAAAAAAAAAAAAACAAAACAAAACATATTTTGCATCCCGTATGAATAAATGGAGGTATTGCGAAAATATCTTAATGTGAATGTAAAAGCTTTTTTTTTTTGATAATTCATTCTAAAACCTCAGAAGTTGAAAATTTCGCTATATAACTAAGCTATTAACTCTCTAAAAGGTAATTTTTATAATGGAAATTGTATTAGTTTTATATAATTTTATGTCAAATAAGCACAACACAAAAACCATTTTTAACTAAAGGATGCAAAAACAAAACACACAGCCAACACATTTACAAATGCTACTGTTGGTTGAGAGGCAGGGCTACGCAGTCCAGCTAGAGAATGCACTACACTTTCATCATTACATGTTCCGTTATAAGAATCAATTTTGAATGCCTTTGTGATATTTTTCTAAAGCACATTTTTGGAGGTCAAAAGCCCAATACACTTTCCAGTGTATTGGGCTTTTCTATTAGCAAAATCGATAATAAATGGGTAATAAACTCAATCTTATTGCATTTGCGATAATACCGATACCTGGAATTCTGTAGGTTTTTACGTTATTATGGTGAAATGTGTTTCCCCTTCACTGAAATCTTCAATCATATAAAAAATAAATTTTCAGAATCTTCTCTTCATTCCTATTTACTTATTACAACGATGAAGGGATAGCAACCAATGGAAAATGCAAGTGGTGGCAGTGCTAGGAAATGAAACAAAATTGATTTAGAAATGAATATGATTAAGAAGTACAAAGCAGGGCAAAGTTTGTCACCTGCTGCACAGAATTAGGTTTTGCTGCTTCAACAGTGAATACTATTTTAAAGGATAGCGCATGTATAAAAAAACACGTTAAAGGATCAACGCATTTAAGATCAACAGTGATCACAAAACAGCATTCAGGTGCTATATCGCAAATGGAAAAGCAATTAATAATATGGAGGGAAAATCAGATTCAGAAGCAAGTGCACCTGAGTCAAGCAAAGGCAAGTATTTATGAAGATATTAAGGATAAGTACAGAAAATCCCAAGCCAAGTTCAATAGATGGTTTAATAGATTCAAGCATGGTGCTGGTTTCCATGTTAAAGTAAAATTTTTGTAATTGCACACTTGTGTAATTTTGTACACCTTTGAAATTTTTCCTGTGCACGAGATAAAAAATTTACATGTTCACCAAACATTTCTTTTTTGCTTCAGTCAAATTCAGTGTGTATAGCTGTGATTGCTGCACAAGTCTTTAGAGAAATTCCAAAATTCTGACTTAGGTAAAAGAAAACAGGCAGTGTTATAGATAACAGAAGTGTCATGCAGGCTGACCATCATTAAGAAAACCACAGTGGGTTGACAAAGCTTGAGAAATCTTGCTGGATAGCCTAAGAAAAGTTTGTATTAACTTTCACAACAGAAGAAGAGATCAGGATATCTTGCAACACAAGGAAGATTTGAGGTAACATGTCTGCGTATCTTTACACAATTCAGCTCAACAGCAAACAATGTGTCCAGTTTGCCATAAAATTCAATGCACTCTTATAGCGAAAGTCTGACATTATAAACAAAATTCGATTCTCTGACAAAAGAGTGCTTTCATTTAAATGGATATGCGAATAAGCAAAGTGTGATTTTTGGCTCTGAAGAATCGACATGTTATTGTTGACAATTCATTACATGCAAAATGGATCACTGTGTTGTGTGCACGCTCTACATTTGGCATTTTTGGGCCAATATCTGTTGATGGAAGAATCTCAATTGACATCTACGTCAGTGTCATTAGTGACAATTTTGTACACTTTTTTGTATGGTTATGGGTGATATGGATGAAAACTGGTTTCAACAGGATGGTGCAAGATGGATAATATTTTTGAAAATAGGATGGTTTAGAACCATTAATTTGAGATATATGGCAAAAGACTGGTGTGTGTGACTTCACACAGTGTTTTTAGAAGAATACACAAGCCTGAAGAATGCACTGAAGTGAAATGAAGATAAAATTTTTTGTGTTGAAAGATATGGTGGAGCATGTCCTTCGCAACTTCATACTTTGACTGAAACATTAACACTTGAACTATATTCAGCACTGTTGGGAAATTCATGTGGTGCAAATTTCTCAACACTGCTGAATACAGTTAGAGTGTTAATTTCTGTTTCTAAACAACAACATTCTTGTTCATAAGATCAAAAGATTCATTAGTAAGTAAGATAGTACTTCGACAATGCATTATTCAAAATAGTGTATTCTAATGTGTTAATCGAAGTATTGACTGTATGAAAAAATAAGCCAAATAAGAGTATGAATACATAGTATGAACTACAAGGTCATTTTTTTGTAGCAGTTGCTGCAAAAATGATAGACATATTCCTGCATCTGTAGAAAATTAAGGGCAAAATAGTCGATACTGTACCATATATAATGCTAGTTATTATTAAATGCTATTTGCAAAAGTATACCATAAATTTTGTTAACTAGTATTTTTACCATTTCTTGGTTTATTAAATATGGCCAGGAAGTTTTCTATTAGTTCTTTTGCTTTATCTTGACATTCTTTCAGACCTTTAATCTCTATATCTGTCTCACTTGATTCACCTGCAATTACCTGAATATCAGCACCACTCTGTTCTTGCAGTTCCCTTATTTTGGTCCCTTGACGACCTGTAAAATATTAATTTGTTTGAAACATGTGGTTAGACTACAACTACTAATTATGATTATACTACTTTTATTAAAGAAAGATAATGGTTTCTGTTCACAAGAAAGTGAGAATTTGTTAAAAAGACTATTGGACTAATACATGATCACCTGTGATTTGAAAGCATTTACTTGCAGACAATCTTGTAAACATAAGTGACTAACACTACACACACACACAAAAAAAAAAAAAAAACACGACTGACTTGATCATTAAATTGACTACAACAATTCTCAGAAACTGGTCCCATATTTTAAATCACTTGTCAAATAAAGCTTTAAAATAAAGGAAAATATTATACATACATTATAAATTATTCAAATATTAACCAAACTACCTGAACAAATTTATACCCAAGCTTTAGTCATGTAATTTATACAATTTTATTCCTCTTAGGATCTTGTAACAACGCAGTATTTATTGGCATTACTGTGCCTATCTATGTGATTCAGAAAAGACAGTTCAGCCAGATCAAACTTTCACTATGATAACTTAGCCAGGTAACAAGGTATTACTCCAGTCATGCAAGAGTATGACTGGATAGTTTAGTGATAATTTTTCCATTGTGGATATTACAGGAAAATTATCATTCTCACTCATAACATATCTTCAACTTCCATGTAAAAAAAAAGAAATGAAGAGAGCACATACGGATATATATATATATATATATATATATATATATATCCGTATGTATATACCAAAAAACTAAAATATCAAAATAATAGACTGACCATCATGCCCCATATCGACAGAGGACCACGAGGCCAATAATGGTCATGGAATCGCTGCATTTCAATCGTCACACAAATCATCGCAAAGGCAGAAATATCGAAGAACCAAACCACCCCTCCATTCTCCGATAGATAAACCAATGCAGAGGATTTGCATGGCGGTGGTCCTTATGCAGCGAAAAATAATCTATAGAACAGACAGCACTCTAGATCAGAGCCACACCACTGACATAATGCAAGCTTAATCAGCTTATATAATAGAAAGGAAAGGAATAGATGGCAGCACAGGCGCTGCTTATTTAGCATATCAACCCACTACTACCATATTATGCTAAATAAGCAGCGCCTGTGCTGCCATCTATTCCTTGCTTTCTATTATATAAGCTGATTAAGCTTGCATTATGTCAGTGGTGTGGCTCTGATCTAGAGTGCTGTCTGTTCTATAGATTATTTTTCGATGCATAAGGACCACCGCCATGCAAATCCTCTGCATTGGTTTATCTATCGGAGAATGGAGGGGTGGTTTGGTTCTTCGATATTTCTGCCTTTGCGATGATTTGTGTGACGACTGAAATGCAGCGATTCCATGATCATTATTGGCCTCGTGGTCCTCTGTCGATATGGGGCATGATGGTCAGTCTATTATTTTGATATTTTTGTTTTTTGGTAGTTTCTTTAACCCTTTTTTGGTGATATTTCACGTCTTTTGGAACTGGTACCTTCGAGGGGGTTCCGCTAAATTATTTATAATTGGCATTATTTTAAATTTACATCATGTTTTATTAATTGGGTTTAATGACTTAATTGACTAAATTATACAGGGGATTATCGACTACCTTTTTGTCCTATTATCTCTACTCTCCCTTCCCTGTTTGTTTATTTTATATTATTTTGCGTTTCGTTTTGCTCTGCATTATTGCCGTACTACTGGCTGATGTTTTTATTTTAAATATCATATTTATTTTAATTATCAGATATAATTAGGCATCATGTGGAGGATGTGCATTTGCTGCCTCTAATGATAGCTACATAGCCATATTTATTTATTTTTATTACTTTTGCCTAACTTTTACCTCACATAATATATATATATATATATATATATATATACAGCTACTCCCTGGCTTACGTAATACTCAACTTAAGGAAATTTGAATTTTTATGTAAGTTTTTGATGGCCGGTGCAAACTTAAAAAATTTGTGGAAACGTATTTTACATCCCGTAGGAATAAATGGAGGTATCGTAAAAACATTGCAATGTGAACCCAATAACACTTTTTTTTTTTTTTTTTTTTTTTTGATAATTTGCTCCAAGACCTCAGAAGTTGAAATTTTCGCTATATAACTAAGCTATTTATCTCTCTAAAAGGTCACTTTTATAATGGAAATTGCCCTACACTGTCATTGTTATCATATGTTCTGTTATAAGATTCAATTTTGAACACCTTTGTAATATTTTTCTAAAAACAAATTTCTGGAGGTCACTACCATAAAACAATTTACACTTTCTGGTGTTTATTGGCTTACATTACTGGTAGTAAATTATTTTTTATTTCTTTATTTTTTATTTTTTTTATTTCTTATTGCATTTGCAATTATGCCGATAACTGGAATTCTGTGGGTTTTTACATTACGGTATTATGGTAAAATGAGTTCCCCTTCACTGAAATCTTCAATCATATAAAAAAACAAATAAATTTCCCGAATCTTCTCTTCATTCCTATTCACTTATTACAATGATGAAGAGACCAACAGAAAGTGCATATGCTGGCAGTGCTAGGAAACAAAACAAATATGATTTAGAAATGAAGATGATTAAGTACAAAGCAGGACAAAGTTTGTCATCTGTTGCACGGAATTAGGTTTCGCTGCTTCAACAGCGAATACTATTTTAAAGGACAGTGCGCGTATAAAAGAACATGTTAAAGGATCAATGCAATTAAGATCACCAGTGATCACAAAACAGCATTCAGGTGTTATATTGAAGATGGAGAAATCTATTAATAATATGGATGGAAAAATCAGACTCAGAAGCAAGTTCCCCTGAGTCCAATAGCAATTCAAGCAAAAGCAAGAAGTATTTATGAAGATATTAAGGATAAGTACGGCAAACCCCAAGCCAAGTTCATGGCAAGCAATGGGTGGTTCAATAGGTTCAAGCACCATGTCAGTTTCCAAATCATTAAAGTATGCGGTAAGTCTCCAGTGCCGATTCTGCAGGTGTAGAGAAATTGTGATGTGTTGGGGAAAATCCCTTCTAAATTTCCACAGCCCTCTACTCCCGCAGCAGCGTGCTTATCAGCTGGAGAGTTAATTCTGGCAATGATGCTCGAAAGGTAAAACTTGCTGATGCTATGCCTGTCCTCTCTCTTTCTGTAATTTTATAATTTTGAAATTTTTGTCATTTTGCACACTTTTATAATTTTTCCTGTGCATGAGATAAAAAAACTGAATAAATAATTCTATTTACATGTTCGTCAAAAATTTTTTTTGCTTCAATCAATCAAATTTGGGAGTGCTGCATAAGCATTTGGGGAAATTCCGACTTACGCAGAGTTCCACAGAACGCAACCCTTACATGAGTCGGGGAGTGGCTGTGTGTGTGTGTGTGTGTGTGTGTGTGTGTGTGTGTGTGTGTGTGTGTGTGTGTGTATATATATATATAAAATCTATTATGAAATATAAGAATAGATGTAAAATGTATATTAGATCAGATTAATGCCATCAATTGTAGATTAAACATAGTCTGTAATCTAATTACTACTGTAGGAGTACGTACAAGTTAGTGCAACTGTATTATATTGGTGCACAGCCAATTCTGAATTAGCAAATCATTTGCAAAAATGGCATCGTTTAAGTCATATCTCGTATTGTAAATACCTTCACGACAAGTTGCCATGACATTGCACTACTTCGAATAAGTAACGAGGTAGTGCAATGTCACATTGTTGAGTTATACTTCATAACTGTTTTGCCATCATTACATCACTTGAGTACCTACGCACCCACTGAAGAAGGGCCAAATGGCCCTGAAACGGTGCCGCCTGGGTGGTGGTATCCACCGAGAATAAGTAACGACAGTCTTCTCCTTTGGGTGAAGCATTACTTATTCGAAGTAGTGCAATGTCATGGCAATTCATTGTTTTTTTTTTTTTTTTTTTTGATTTGGTAGTTGTTGGCGCATTGGCTTCTGTGGCCATATTGCACCTCCCAAGGTTTTTGCAGTACTTTGATCCAAGCCCGAGGCGGGAATCGAACCCGCGACCTTTGGGTTGCCGGGCAGGTACTTTACCCAACTTGGCTAGCCCGGTCGGCCCACACAGCAATTCATTGTGAAGGTATTCACAATATGAGATATGACTTAAAACGATGCCGTTTTTGCAAATGATTTGCTAATTCAGAATTGGCTGTGTACTAATATGATGCAGTTGCACTAACTTGTGAATGGTCTAATTCTCTCGCAGCCTGAGGCTTAAGCCCTTAATGCATTATAATATAATACTGTAGGAGTATAAAGGTACTCAAAGAGTATTAAAATTTAAATTTGAAGACATCATTCAGTAAATGGTTTAAGTTTGTTATTATAGCTATGTGTAATACTTGTTTTCAATAAGGCTTTAAGCTTGAGCTCTAAGGCATGAAGGCTCTTCAATAAGGCTCTAAGATATGATGCATAGTAAGCTTAGAGCTTATTGAAAACAAGTATTAGCTATAAGCTATAATAACATACACTTAAATCATTTACTGAATGATGTCTTCAAATTTAAATTAGGTAACATGTCTAAGGTCATCAAGGAATATCCCCTTTTTAAATTCTAAATCTTAGTATTAGATAATATTCTAATGGACCAAATTATCAACAAATTTAAATATGCCCTACCAATTACTAACTCCTATATCAGTGCCCGCTTTAGTTACAATAAACCTATAGCACTAATAATGTGCAATTACATATGAGAATAATCCCCATGATATTGAAGCAGAATGTTTTTGCCATCTGCCTCAATATCAAACTTACATAAACATCATTACTGGTCATTTGAGTATCATTTCTCACACAGAATTATACAACCTGTTATCTTATGGATTCAAATTTAGGCCTAGTACAAAAAAGTAGATTAAATATAATTAATAAACAAATACACATTAATCTAATACAGTTTTGCTTAAAACTGACATACAAATATAAAACACCATTAGAAGCTTTCCACATGTGGATTATTCTCACCTATGAAGCTATAGAAAAACATAGGCTTTATGCTAAACAAAACACAACCTACTAAGATATTTGATATGTCTATAATCAAACAGCAATTAAAGGATTTGCAAACTAAATTCATAATAACTATAGACAAAGCTTTTTTTTTTTTTTTTTTGGTAGTTGTTGGCATATAGGCTTCTGTGGCCATAATACACCTCCCAAGGTTTTTGCAGTACTTTGATCCAAGCCCGAGGTAGGAATCTAACCTGCGACCTTTGGGTTGCCAGGCAAGCACTTTACCCACCCGGCTAGCCCGGTCGGCCTAGACAAAGCAGAAACAATTATAGCATTATATGTAAAAAATTCTATACTTCCACATTATTAAATGTGGAAGTATAGAATGAGCCACATTAAATGAGCTCAATAATAGCACTACTTACAAAATTGTAACATCTAATACACATCATCATTAAGAAATTACTGGCCATGCTCAAAATGTTAAAATTAAATAATCCAAACACTAAATTTCCCTATGTACTTTGAATACCAAAAGTTCCACAAATCCCCGATAGAATTCAGATTTATCACATCATGTAGGAACAGTAATGCCAAGTAACTCCCACATAAAAAAAAACTGGAATATCTACTCAACATAATATAGATTTATCCAGAATTATTCTAAATAACACTCCAACCTTAGAATGTTTAAATAACAACTCCAATACTACAGAACATATAAGTACATTCAATTTTAAAAACTTATTCACTAGTATTTCCCATAACAACTTAAAATACGTATTTAGTAATTATTATAAGGAGTAACAAAACATTACCATGCCATCCGAATTAGTGGGACTGTATAATTAACTTATGTTTATTTAATAGCTACATATTTAATGGCAAAAGTATATATAAGCAACATATAGGTATAGCAATGGGGATCCTGCGGCTCTTGCTTAGTTGCTAACCTTTATTTGCATCATTTTGAAAGAAACTTAAATAAAAGTTTAATACTCTACCGCTACATAGATGATCTAGTTCTAATTCAGGTGGGTAGTGCTTAACTTACAGTTAAGTACTACCCACCTGAATTAGAGCTAGAATGAACCAATAAGCATAGCACCAGTACAGCTACCTATCTAGATATCGAAATTTACATAGAAGGTAAAATATTATACACTAAAGTATATGACAAGTGCAAAGAATTTAGTTTAAAATCCATTAGCCTAACACTCTCATTCTAAGATTTCAAAGATAATTCACGGGAATATCATTGTTTCACAAAGCTTTAGATTGATAAAAATATGCAATAATGCTAACAATATCATAGAATCACTTATAGACTTGAGATATAAGCTTATTTAATAATGGATTTCCAGCTAATTTTTATCACTAAATATCTCCACAAAGCCATTTTTATTGCTATTAATAAATGGCACAATAATACAAATCCAAGTTACATCATAGCTAAAGTAAGTTCTAAATAAGTATTTCAATGTTACTAGCTCTCAAAGTTCCCTATAATCCTTTTCTTCTGGTTCACAGAGTTTGATATTACAATTCTATGATAACTATTTAAAATCACATTAGTCATTTTGAGGACTTGTACATATGTATATAGTAGGCACTGCTTTGAGAGCATGTCACATATAGTTTACACTCATTGAAAAAGTTGCACCTATACACCGGTGAACCAGCCACCTACCTAATATGAAGTTGGTCCTCCACATGCAACCAAAACAGCTTGTACCTGGCAAGGGATGGATGCTACAATATTTCTAAATGTGTCTTGTGGTATCTGGTACTAATACGTAACCAGCAGATCCTTTAACTCCTGTAAGGTCCGTGGTTGATATCTGTGGAATTTGGAGGCCAGGGCAATACCTGGAAGTCTTCCTCATGTTCCGTGAACCAGTCTCGGACAATCCGGGCGGGGTGGCATGGCGCATTATCCTGCTAAAAGACAGCACCGCCAGAGGGGAAGACTGTTGCCATGAAAGGGTGTACCTGGTTAGCAATGATGTTTAGGTAAGTGGTAGACAGAGTGCCCGACACATGGATGACTGGCCCCAGGGTATCCCAGCAGAACATCACCCAAAGCATGACACCACCACCACCGGCTTGTTTTTGTCTCGCAGTGCATCCAGGCACCATCACTTCCCCAGGTAAACGACACACACACACACATACCTGGCCATCCACATGGTGCAAGAGGAAATGTGAATCAGCAGACCAGACGACCTTCTTCCAATCACTCAAGGTACAGTTTCGATGCTCGCGTGCCCATTCTAGGTGCTGCCGCTGGTGAACCGTGGTTAGCATGGGCACTCGGAGCAGCCTGCGGCTACGCAGCCCCATTTTCAGCAGGGTTCGATGTAGTGTATGTTGTGACACATTACTCCCGTCACCAGCATTCCAATTACCCACAAGCTGTGCCACAGTCACCCTTCTATTGCCGCGTACCATCGCGTATCACCTCAAGCATCGATGAGCCTTGGTTGTCCAACACCTAGCCGGCGGTTCGTGGGTTTCCCCTCTTCGGACTACTTTCAGTAGGTACTAACCACGGCTGACCGTGAGCACCCACCAGCTGTGCCATTTCAGATATGCTCTGACCTAGTTGTCTGGCCATTACAATTTGGCCATTGTCAAACTGGCTTAAGTCCGCTGCCTTTCCCATCTGAAGAACAAGAGTAACACTGATTAACATAGTTCAGTATCAGGCGTGTTTTTTTTTTATTTTTTTTTTACTGTGTCCTAACCTGTGCAAGCGCTGTAGAGTTCACCTGCAGTTGCTTCGATTTGCATAATGACTCACTGATCATAATGTTTTGGCTCATCAGTGTATTTGTCCTTAAGGTAGTAATCAATTTCATCTTTCATCCTAATTTCAATTAGGTTGAAAGGAATTTCATTTCAACTTTGTAAAATATTTTAAAGTTATTTCATTTGAACTGGTTTTGTTACTTGTCATTCTAAAATTGAAAACCAACTATTTATTTTCATAGCATATTATCTGAATAAAGTTCAAATTTATCGTGTACTATTAACTATAAATTCGGTCAATTAGTTTGCCTTAAAGTTACATGAAATTCAAGGGGCACTTCCTTCTTTGGTTTTATAAATTAACAATTATTTATTTAATTTATTTAGTTCATCTTGCAGCTACCTGAACTGAGAGGGTGCTGTTGTTGCCATTTGTTTTATAATAGGTAACATGCTCAAAAAATTGATTCTTTTATATTTAGTGCAGAATAGGGTGGTAAGTGGCAAATTCCTATTTATTCTTTTTGTTGTTACTGGTTATTTTAATTGAAAAGTTCTGTAAGGATGGTTGCTTACTTATTATTATATTAGATAGGATGAATTATTTTAATTATTATAATATTTCTTGCAAAAGGCAATTTTATTTAAATATTCCTACATTTGGTAATACAGGTCGACCATCACTAATCCGGTTCCACTGCTAATTCGGACATAATTTCCGCGAATGTAATTTCAAATTTCCTTGGTCGGCACACCGACCTGCCACTACTGTTTGGGTGGCGTTGGTTGCAGCATCAGCTGTCGACACGAACTCAAACACTGGCAAGCCATTCCCACTTGTTTTTCTGAATTTATTATTATTATAACATGCTTACATTTAGCCCCAGCCACGGTTCCAATGCATAAAGGAAGTGCCTCTCGTGGTGTAAAGTGCAAACACCGTACATTGTTCATAACAGATAAAATTGAATTTATGAAAAAATCGACAGCGGTGTTTCTGTGAGAAGTTTAACTCTGCTTAATTGCAAATTCCAGCAATTTCTCTCAGTTCCTCTTATTTTAGTAATTTTCTTTTAGCCATTCCTTTTTAGGTGGGGGGTTTTTTTTTTTTACAACACACTTTCAGAAAAACAGCACAATATGATGGATAACATAGCACGCTAATGAACTTGTTTTCACAAAATCTCTAACAATACTGACAAACTTATTGCAACGTTTTAGAGTTTATTTTATCCCAATTAGTTTTATTGCAGCGCTCCCCGCGCGTGCAATAAACTAATCACAAACGGCCTTCATATGTATGCTGTAATAGGGTCACACATATGTGGCTGACACAGCTTCTCAAGAATAAAGTAACATACTGGGCCACGTCAGCCACATATATGCGACATAAAAAGTCTCTTATATATATATATTGACATTACAATATTTATTTTAGAATTACTAATCAAATTATTTTCTAAATATTTTTTGGCCCCTGGGGAATTTTTTTCTTAAACTAGCTTGGCAGTCAACATGTTAAAAGGTAGGAGGAGGAGGTGGTTAGCTGTTGGGTAAACTCTGTATATGCTAAAATATACCAACAGTGACCAGGAAAACTCACAAATCCGGCACCCCACAGGTGCCAACACTGCCGGATTAGTAAGGGTCGACCTGTAGTTATTTCTTTATTATTATAATCCAGTTTTGGTCTATTACATACAATCCTTTAACCCCTTGTAGTTATACCAGGATTCCTTACTAAAGGGTCGGGCAGTTACATTCCCAGTATATCCTAAGTACCATTTAAAAAAAAAAAGCTATTTTCTTTGCTTTTCACTTTTTACTTTCTAACACTAAATTTTATACCTCAAGATCTATTACAGTAATTCAAGGGAAATTGAGGTACTATTACTATACTTATCTCCTTTCTCTTTATGTTAGCATAAGCTTTCTATTGTACAAGATAAAATAAATAAAAAATGCCAAAACTGAAGTGAAAATTATGGTTGGCACTCTTTTTCTGTATTATTTGTTTCAAAGCTATCTGTCGGGCTAGCTGTTATCTTGCCAGTTTGCTGTTAAATTTAAAGTTTAGCATAGATTGCCTTTATGTTTATAATTTGGACCTAGTTAAACAGGCAGATAACAATCAGAAAGAGATAGCCTTGCTAATTATTGGTGGTATATATTGAATGGTGTTAGCCCTAGAAAAAGTGCCATTCAATGTATCTGATTATCAATAACTAGCTATAATCATTATTTTATTCTATATTTTTATTTTATTGCTAATATATATATATATATATATATATATATATATATATATATATATATATATATAAGGTGTGGCAATAAGTTCCTGAACTGGTGCAATCAAAAGAACACAAAGTGAAGGAGCTCAAAAATGGTTTCATTTTTATTCGAAGAAATCACCACTTGACTGAATGCACTTATTATACCATTCTAAAAGTTTCTGAAAAGAGCTAAAGCATCCAAAGATATGATGTTAAATTCGGCAGTTACGGTGTTTCTTCATGTCCTCAAAATCCAGAAACCTTTTTCCTTTGATGGCAATTTTCATCTTGGGAGAAAGTCCACTGGAGCAGGCTTCTCAAACATACCACTTCCATTTATTTTAAAATTCATCGAACATGAGTGCAACAACACTAGTATGGGAACTTTATTGCCACCTGTATTGGTAAATAGATGAAAAATGCAGGTAAGCATATGGAAAAAGGTGATTATTTTGAAGCACACCTATTATATATTGTACAGCACCTCCCATTAATGTCTGTACGAAATCATTGGTTATTTATATTATTTATATCTACTGAGGTTCTCTAATAAAACAAAATAGGGGAAGGAAATTCCTTAATGACACCATCAACATCAGCCTGAGAGATACTGGTCTCAGGTGACAAACAACAAATGGATTATATTTGAATAATGAATTGTTTGAAAAGAGGATGTGACTGAACTAGAATGGCAAATTTTGTGCAATACTTGTTTAAATGTTTGGCTATTTTCATACATCCTTATTATTTTAATTTTCTGTTCCAACTTGATCGCTTTTCTTTTCTTGATAGACTTGCTAGTTATTGCTGGACCACAATACTATTATTATTATTATCAGTTTATTAACCACAAGAAAACACTGGAACGGCAATGTGCCAAGAGAGTGAGAGATTTACATACTGAGGTGCGAGGAACCACATGTACAATGTACAAGAGTACATGCGTGCTCGACCCAGGATATTTACCTAATTGAACTTAAACTTCATATAAAATGAAGTTTATAGCAATAGACATCAGAATTTTAAAAAAATAAAAATAATAAAATAAAAAAATATGAAAATAAATAAAAAATAAATAAAAAATAAATTTAGAAAAATGCAGCAGGCAAAAAGTCCAGTTGTAGGTGATCGTCACAGGTTCAATAGTTGGTAATAGTTCTTGGGGCATTCCTTTCTGTAAAGCTCGTCCTCACAGAACTTCAAGGTTGATGCCCAGTTTATTGTAGATTTGGAGGCAGCTGGCCGGAAACATGCCCCTAAGGGAATCAATGTTTGTAAGTGTAAACCTGAGAGGATGGCAGGAGTAGTGGCATTTACCTCTTGTCTTCTTTGGGCCAGAGATTAACCAGGGATACAGATGGAGCATCTATTCGGCCTGTGATAAGCCGAGCTAGCATGAGTACATTTCTTGTCGTAATGAGAAGTCTCCAGGGAGTAGTCCCTAGGTTAGCTTGGAGGATGGATCTAGAGATAGTAAAAAGGTGATCCACCACCCTGTTCATTCATCTGAGCAACCAATATTCCAAACTGAGGTACCTTTTTAGGTGGGAGGCAGGAGCAGATGACCAAATTTCAGATGCATAGAGAGGATAGAGGTAATGTACTTCAGAATGTATGGACAGTGCAGTGCTGGCTGATGCACACCAATGAGCTCCTGACGCACTGCCCAAAGTATCGCATACATCTTGTCTCATCCTGACAAAGTGATGCTGGAAGGCGAGTCCAACATCCCAGGTGAAGCCTAGGTCTGTGTGGGAAGTTACCCATTGCACTCTTTGCCCGCCAACAAAGATTTGAACATCATTTTTAACTTTTTTTTTTTTTTTTTTTTTTTGTTATCTATAGTCGAGCAGATTTGGAAGGGCTCAAGATGCAACCCAATTATGGCTAGATAGTTTTCAGTTTCATTATCTGTGTAGAGGCCTGTTGGTTAATATCCAGGATCTGATCAAGATGATTTGAACTCACGTAGAACTTCAGATCAGATGACAGTTAGAATTACATGCTAGGAATGGCACCTCCGTAGACAGGAGCAGCAGTGCGTAGCACACGCTTCTTGATTAGAGTTTGAGGTTCGAGCCCGTGACCACCAAATACAGAGGATGCGAAAAGGCCAGAGAATGATCACCGCATATCCCAGGAGCAATATGGTCTTAGTTTCTAATGCTCCTAAAAAAAAAAAAAAATAACAAACCAAATAACATGCTAGGAAAGGTTCCAGAACTGCTGCGAAGAGAACTGTTGAGAGCACACTCCCTTGCTGGATGCCTCCTATGACTTCGAAAGTTACCTGGAAATCGTTGACAGTAACAGACAGATGTCTGAGAAGTAGGATGGTTATTGTTATTTTTGGTTTTTAGGAACATTAGCAACTAAGGCCATATTGCTCTGGGATATGCGGTGGTCATTCCCTGACCTTTCCGCATCCTCCACATTTGGTGGTGACGGGCTCTAACCCCGGTCTAATCAAGAAGTGTGTGCTACGCACTGCTGCTCCTTCCCACCTGGCTACGGAGGAAGTAGGATGGACTTCAAGATTTGTAACATGGTATCTGCCAGACCGAAGTAGTGCATCAGAACAGTAAAGAGAGCTGGTAGGTATATTCTGTCATATGCCGATTTAATGTCCAGGAAGATGATGTCAATCTGGAATTTGTTGCATTCTGAAGAGGGTATCTAGAAGATTTGTAGTTGTTGATCTCTTGTGCAGAATGGTATGAAGGTACTCGGGCCTGTGACCAAAGCAGTGCTGGGCAATTGTTGGCTGAATCGCTTTTCAAAGATCTTAAGTAAAGAGCAACTGATGGAAATTGGTCACAGATCTTTTGGAGATTTAGGTTTCCTAATCTTTGGAATGGGCTTGACATGGTAAGATCTCCAAACTGATGCAACTCTTCCAGATTGTAAGCTTTGTCTGAAAATGTGGAGTAGAAGGTCAACAATGTATTTGCTGCATATTTTTACTACGAATAATGGGAAACCGTCTGGTCCTACAGTAGCTTTGTTAGGTAATTTGTTGATCACATCAATCAGGGTCTCCCTAGATATTTCTATATCATTCATCTGTGCTCTAAGTAACCAGTTCTCCAGTGAGGGAGGGGAATCTGTATCTGGAAAATTTGCCTGCAAGAGGTTTCACTGTACCCATTCCCGGACAAGTTTTTGATCAATGATATGATGGTTTGTCTAGTGTGATATAGTTTCCTTCTACCCCTCTTCAACTATCAAGAACAGCTTGGTTTAGGACTTGTATTTTCTTTTTTAGGAAGTAAGTTCTTTCTTTCTCAAATATAGTGAGGTCTGAGGAAATTTGAGATTTCTGCCATTTCCGGTAGGCCTTCTGCTTCCTGATGAAGGCCAACTTGGTTTCCTTATTAAAACACCGATTCGACTTGCTACATATCATAACTTTCTTGGATGCACCACGGAGTGCAATTAACTTCAATTGTTTGGACAAGGCCATACATAGTGGCATCCTCTATCGACTAAGAATAGAGGCATCCCCAGTCAAATCCGCTCAAGCACTGTAAAATGATGTCTGGCTTGAAATATTTAATAGAGAAGGCAGCTCTAGGAAGTTCAGCAGCATACTCATCAGGTAACTCAGGGGAAATGCCATGCATGGATAACTGGCATACAATTGGCAGGTGATCCGATTGAAATTGGAAATTTCTAGGCAGGAGCTTGATGTCTGGTAGGCTATGGAATATTAGGTCGAGCGCTTGGTCTCCTCTAGTAGCCGGCGCTAAGAACCATGTAAGGTCAAAGGTTGGAAGAGTGACCTCAAGGCCCATAAGAGCATCTTCGTGCTTCGGTAAATCAAGCAGCACTGAATTTGAATAAGAGGACTCCTCAGCATTGTACAGATTGCATCAAAGTTGTTCAACTGGCTTACTCTTATCCTTATTGGCTGAAAACGACCGTTAAAAGATTTCTACACCACCTTCCCGTCTGGTGTTTCTTGAATTCCCAATGTGCTTGTAGGGAGTGTTAAGAGGCACACTGGGCTTTTCTGTTACTGCAATTAATTATAAATGGGTAGTAAACTATCTTATTGCATTTGTGATAATACCAATAGCTGGAATTCTGGGAGTTTTTAAATAATAATGAACGTGTGTCCCCTTCACTTGAAATCTTCAGTCATATAAAAAAATTATAAATAACGTAATGTAAGTCCAAAGCTACGCAAGTCGGGGATTTTTCGATACTTGCTGTATCGAAAAATGTTCATCAATCTATGTAAAAAGGTATGGCGATAGATAAAGAACTTACTATACATTACTCGTGTCCAATCAATACAATGCTTCTCCTTATTTTTTACAATATCGCATATGGTTTCGTCACCAACATTATAATGGTTCTTTAGAGATTTAATGGATGCACCGTTTACAAACTTTTGAATGATTAAGTTTTTGTTTAAATGAAAGCACAACTCTTGCATTAGCCAGTCATTTTCGCAATTTCTAAACAACAAAAAAAAAAAAAAAAAAAAAAAAGTTACTATTAAAAAAAATCCAACATCCCTGACATGCATAACGAAACAAAATTTGTCCTTTTGTGGTGCAACGGAACACACAACAATCGACGCGACGCACTAAAACAAACTAAACAATTGGTTTTGTTTTTTGTTTTTTTTTTTTTGAGCAGCAGGTGTGAAGACAGCAGGGTTGCAAGGTAACAGGTTCACTAATCTCCCAATGACAACTTATAATGCCACTTCTTGTCGCTTATTTACAACTTGCAAAACATTTGTTTATACCTATTCTATTTATTACTTGAATTTTATGATTTCTGGTTGATTTTTTTTTTTAATTTGGAACCTTGTTAATCGGCTTCCCGGTTAATCCAATTCCAGTAAATCGAGAGTCTGCTGTATTTCTAAAATTAACAAATTGCCTTGTTTGGCCAAGTTAGGTTACCCTAAAACATACACACAAAAAATAAACATGTTTTCTCCACAAAATACATACGGAGCAAAACTTCGGAGTGTTACACTGCATTTCAAGATAAACTGGTATCTAAATAGTTTAATTTATTCTCTCTGACTAAATTTTGGTAGCTATCTGCTAACTAATTTTTTTTTTTTTTTTTTAAGAACTAAAAATTCTACTTGTTGAAAAAGAAAAGTTAGCATTAACAACTCAACGTTTAATTTTTTTTTTTTTTTTTTTTTAAATGGTCTCAAGTGGTCACTTCTTTTTTTTAAAAGAAGTATTTTTCCTAGATGCCAAGTAAAGAAAATCTCTCCTATTTGTGATTCATTATAATCACCCCAAAATATATACGGAGCAAAACTTCGGAGTGTTACACTATATTTTAAGATAAATTGGTATCTAAATAGTTTGAAATTTCCAAAATGCAAAGTTTATCTGTATTTAACTTAGCTTTCATGAGAATGAACTGCAGTATATCCAGAATAGCCTTTTCTTTATATTTTTAACTATAATATAGAATAACTATCATTTACAACAAAAACAACCTTCTTCCATTTTAAAAAAAAAAAACTTTTCCAGTACCACAATTAATAACATAATTTAACTCTCTCTCCCTCTCTCTCTCTCTTCTTCTTAGAATCTTTGGGTGGTCGCTTGTATCAAAGCGTGGTCAGTTAGTGATAATATGCCCGTGTATTAGAGGTTTTTGTGGAATCAAACTTAGTTGTAGCGCTTCAGAACAGGACAACCTAGCACCGAGCTCACATTACACACCCATACCCCCCCCCCCAGTTGATTCGGCCATTACCATAGTGAAACTTAAAACCAGTTACAAAATTCTCCAATACGAAGCCCTCGTCATAGAATGGTTCTGTCACCACTCTAAACTAAACATCATAAATGCGAAACTACCCTCCAACCTTTCCCCAGTCTGGAATCTCTCACACTTTGAGACATGCGGGAATCTCACACACTTGAGATTCCCGCAGGTCTCAAAGAGCATCAGGGGAGCATAGAAATTCTTTTAAATTACAGCATGCATTCGTTCTTCACTCAACTTTGCCAACTGAAGACATTTTTAACAAAACGAAAGTCTATCGTTATGACTATTGGCCTCATCTGTTTTACATATTTTAGAGTTTTTAATTAATTTATTCTTCATGACAACCAGGAACGGAGTTGTGCACTTCTGCATATTTTAATTCTGTTTTAAATTAATTTATTCTCATCACGTAAACTTATCAATTTTTAAATTACGCAAACTTCAAAAAATTTAGTCATAAATTCACCCAAACAACAATTGCAGATCATCTAAGGTGAGTACCGTATATTATTAAGCTTTTGCTATTGAAACTTAGTCCAACAACTCAGTACTTTAAGAATTCTATAATTATCTAATTATTTTAAAGGATTTATGTACAAAGTTTTCATTAAAAAAAAAATTTCAAACAAATCATTCCATAGAACTCACCACTATTGAAAATTCATTATGGAGGAACAATCCACCCATGTGAAGCAAACATACTGTTGAAAGGGTTAATTAAATGGAAAACCAATAAATCAAAGTTGCTTCGAAATGAAATTGCTTGTCCTCACTACAGCTTTGTACCATCGGAAAGGATTTCATCACTGCAATTTGAAGTCATTCTGCATGTTTGCTATAGTCCAGATTTTGCCTCAACGGAATTCTCCTCTAAAGTTTAAAGAACATTTCTGAGGTTATGCAGCATCAGCCAAAAAAAAAAAAAAAAAAAAAAACACCATTCCCTTCAAATGCCTGTCCAGTTCCTCCTTAAATTTATTTAACCTATCAACTTCCACAATGACAGGTGCAAGTTTGTTCCAGAAATTAACTGCCCGCTGGCTAAAGGAAAATTTCCGCACATCTATTCTACATCTCTCTTTTCTTGATTTGAATTAATGCCCCCTTGGGTTCGTAATCTGAACAAGTGGAAGGATCCCATGGGTTCGTAATCTGAACAAGTGGAAGGATCCCATCAGAATTCAGCATGCTCAACCCATTCAAGGCCTTGTACACCTCAATCAGATCACCTTGCAAGTGCCTAATCTCCAGCCACTGCAATTTGCAGAACTTAAGCCTCTCTTGGTAAGAGGATCCCTTCATTCCCCTCACAAATCTTGTTGCCCTTCTCTGTACACGCTCAAGCAAATCTACATCCTTCCTAAAATGAGGCCTCCAGACCTGTACACAATACTCAAGGCGTGGCCTGACCATTGCCTTATACAGAGGGACAATCACCTCCTTTTCCCTGCTAGCAAAATTCCTATATACCACTGACAAAACCCCATGACCTGCCCTGGCAGCCTGTCTGCATTGCTCAGAAAACTTCATATCAGACTGCACAATTACTCCCAGGTCTTTTCATTTTCTACTACCTTAAGTGTAGTACCACACAGTTGGTACGTTTCTCTGGGGTTACTTCTACCCATATGTAGTACTTTGCATTTGTCAAGGTTAAACTTCAGTTGCCACTTCTTAGCCCATCTGCCCAAATTTTCTAGATCCTGTTGCATTACTGCCATTAACAACCCTGCCAACCTTTGTATCATCTGCAAATTTCGACACTAAGCCTGATATACCTTCATCAATATAATTGATAAATATACAAAACAACAGTGGATCCAACACCAAACCCAGTGGGACTTCACTAATAACATTAGTCCACGAAGAGCAGCACCCATTGATTACCACCCTCTGCCTTCTCCCACTCAACCATCCTTTTATCCATTGTAGCAACTTACCCTTAATACCATTCTGCTCCAATTTGTACAATAGTCTTCCATGCGCAACAGTGTATGGAAGACTATTTTTCAGGAAAGCTTTTGACACAAAAGCTTTCCTGAAATCCAAATATATGATACCAAAATTATTATTTACATCCAGTTTCTTTGGAACCACATCATAATATCCTATCAAATTTGTCAGACAAGACTTTCCCTTAACAAACCCATGCTGTGTCTGAATTATTGCTGAGTCTTGTCTAGATGATCCTGCAATGCATCTTTAGCCAGTGACTCCATTATTTTACCTGGAACAGAAGTTACACTAACTGTTCTGTAATTACTTGTGTCACCCTTCGATCCCCCTTTGTGAACTGGGGATACATTTGCACTTCTCCAGTCCATGGGGACCTCCCCTGAGTCCAAGGATCCTCTCATAATCATGGCTAAGAGTTTCCTTAGTTGCTTTGCCGCCTCCTTTAATATAACTGGATAGTTCCCATCCACCCCAGGTGCTTTTCTTATGTTTAACTTCAACAATTTCTCTTCCACTTTGCTCTCAGTTATTACAAAATCTTTAAGTATCCTTTAAGTATACAATTTGATAACCTTCTGCCATTTTCAAACCTTAATAATTCCTCATGTGTGAATGTAGATGCAAAATACTCATTCAGTTTGTTTGCTATCTGAACAGGATCATCAACAGTCGAACCATCGATGTCAAGTGGACCAATCAGATTCATTCCCTTCCTTTTAGAGTTTACATAAGTAAAGAAATCCTTGCTGTTTTTCTTAGCATCCTCTGCCAAAGATTTCTCGTAATGTGCCTTTGCCTGCCTAACCTCCTTTGTGACCTGATTACAAACTAGCTTATATCTGCCATAGGCTTCTGAATTGCTTGATAATTTATAGGCATCCCATGCATTTTTGTTCTCTGTCACGAGTCTCATTAGTTCATCTGATAACCATTTAGGCCTACACCTCGAACAATATTTCTTAATAGGTATGAAACTTTTAATAGCATCCACGATTAATTCCTTGAATGTTTCCCACTTAGAATTTACTGTTGGTAACATAGTCAGTTGATCCCACTGTACAGAATTTAAAAAAAACTGTCTGAGACCACTGTACTCACCTTTATGGAAGCAAAAACCCTTTCCTTTACCCCTGATTGTAATTATATCTTTAAGTAAATCCCATATCAGTACACAGTGATCACTACCACCTAGTGGTTCCTTTATCTGCAAATTCTTAATACACAAATGATCACTGCTTACAACCAGATCAAGAGTATTACCATCTCTGGTTGCCTCTCGAACATGCTGCTGCAGAAAACAATCATCCAATAAATCCACAAGTCTTACTAGTGTGTGCAAGTGACCAATCCACAAGTTCCAGTCAATATCTGGGAAGTTAAAATCTCCCCCATTATAAGACATTCTGATTTACTAGCCCACTATTTCTCTGTACAATTGTTCATTGTACTCATTCGAGTCATTAGGCCTATAACACACTTCTACTCTTATTTTTGCTTTCGCAGTGCTTATGTCACACCAAACTGACTCAACAGTGCACTGTTCATCTATATCAACTGGATGCACTTCTTTTGATTTTACGTTTTTCTTAATTAACAGCATGACACCTTCTCCATTCCTATCCTAATAGGTGAGGATACAAAAGAGGTGGAAGTATAAAGAGACAGAAGTTGCATCCAATAGCTATAGTCTGACTGTGTGACTTGACTACTATTCAGAGAAAGCAAGTATCCTATTCTTAGCCCTTTAAAAATAAGTCTATCAATAACCTCTCTTTACAACAGTTGTGAGCGAGCTTTACTGTAGGCAGAAAATGAAACCGGAGATTTGGATATGAGCCAATGCAATATGTCAAACTTTATTCTTAACAGCTTTTGATTTTTTTTGGAAAATTATGATTTGAATAACAATAATACTTTATGGTGGAATAGAGATAAAGGATATCATTCCTAGAAGAATAATTTTGCTGACATAATCAGAATATTTAAAACATTCTGAGTAGTCCAACCAAGGAAAATAGGAACAGAAATCATGCAGTTCATCCCATTTTTCATACTCTTGTAATGCCAACTGACTAGAGGTCAGTAGGCATTACAAGAGTGTGAAAAATGGGATGAATGGCTATGTGAGAGAGGATCCACTAGAGAAGAGAGCACCATAAATTGTGCTCTCACATTATAGCTTAGTGATGCTAACGATCTTAGTGATCACATATTTGAAGTTAATTTCCTAGAAGACTGTAAACATTAATCTTGAAACTGTTGATGAAGAAAGACTGAAAGTGTCTGATGTGGTTAGGATTATTTAGTATTCTAGTAAACGAATTAACAAGTTATTATAAGGTCAAAGGCTTAGCATCCCCAACAGCAAGGCCTGTGCAACTAGAAAATTTAAGCCAGCTGAAGTGGTGAACACTGAGATGACAAAGGAAAATTACTTTACAATTAAGAAAGAGATCAGAGAGGATCGAGTTTCAATGAAAGTCAAAAGTCTGGAATGATTTTTAGAGTTGGGAAAACAGAAGCAAGAAAATGAATTTACCATTTATAGAACAGCTTTGTTCTTAAATACTTATGTTCTTTTTAATTTACCACCCATAACTCTCTATGTAAAATAATTAACTGTACCCAGATGTTACTAGACTTGACTTAATGTGCATCTTATTTGTCATTGGCTCAGAGGGAATGATATGCAAACCTGTATTTCCATTTTGTATTTCTAAATGTCTAATAAAATGATAATATATAGTTGAATTTCTGTCTGACAGAAAAATATACAAAGGGAAAAATTAAAATGTTTACCAATTATCCTTCCAGTCAAGGATTTTGGAATTTTAATTGTTATAGTTTCAGAACCACAAACAGCAGGGCTTTCAAATCCTCTATTTATGCCTCTCCTTCCTCGAAAATTATTAGACGAAATCTGAGATCTTTCTGGAATACTGTTCTCATTTCTTTCTCTGCCTGTGTTCCTAGAGAGATGTGAAAAATCTTGTCTTCTTCCTCCTCTACCACCATACTGCATGTCTCCTCTCCTCCTTTCAGTTTGCCGATTACCAAAGCCCCTTCTGGGGGAGAAAAAAAAAAAAAAAGAAAAGAAAAAAATCAAATAAAGCATATACTTCACATTGATAAATATTTTTAAATATTAATGATTATTATACTAATGTCACAAATCCAAAAAGAACATATAAATTGATGTCACAAATTCAAAGACCATAATATAAAAATAATTATTTTTTTCAGTACAGAATCTCGCATAACATGACATTTTTGAACTTTTGTGCAGGGAAAACTCTGCTATTATGTTGGATGTAAATTTAAATGTTTCTATTCTTTTTCATGAATCCCCGCCGTTGATTCACTAGTTATGCAAAAAAAAAAAAAAATTATTGGGAAATCCATTATATTCCCAACTCAGTAAAATTATGATTTCCAAAAAGATAGGCTTAACACATTTCGCTGCTGACTTTTCTAATGATCTTTTTGACCTAGGATTGGAAAGGACAGAGATTTTTGGACTTTTCTTACTATGACTGAATTAATCAGTCTGTGGTGAAGGTTTGGTGGTAAAATATCTCCTTCTGTCAAATTAGAAGGAAAGTTCTAAAAGTAGTGTGGTTTCCCTTCAAGTGGATTAAAAACCTGATGATGCATAATTTGTGTAAGAAAGCAGTGAAATTGTTAATAATAATAATACCAAATAATGTTTTTAACCTAGCCTAAAAAGTGGGCATAAAAAATATAACAAAGTAGTTATAAAACAAAATGACTCATCAAAATTCAGCCTAATATACAGCATTTCCATGAAAGATGTCAGTATTTCAAATTTAAATACAGGCAACCCCCATATAACAAGATATTTCTACAACACTGTTTCACTCTAACACAGAGAATTATGGAAAACCTTGCATAACACAACAATTTTGAGCAGGGGAACCCTGCTATTACGTTGGATGTAATTTTTAAATGTTTCTATTCTTTTTCGTGAATACCCACTGTTGACTTGCCAGGGTTATGCAAAAAAAATAAAATAAAATATTGGGAAATCCCCTTATTTTGTTTTGTTGGGAAATCCTGTGTTAGGTTCTGTGCTATTGAACTTGTGCTTGTTTGAGACCATAAAAAAATCGTGACTTCGAAACTTGACTTCATTCATTAGCATTAGCATTAGCATTAGCATTAGCATTAGTAGAGGCATTTGATGCAAGAAAGCAAGCTTATGCAGCATCAGCCAAAAAAAAAAAAAAAAAAAAAAAAAAAGTAACATAAATAAATAAAAATAACCACTTCCACTTCACCCCTCTGTTCGTTCGAAATACCTGTCCAGCTGAGCCTTAAACTTATTTAGGCTATCAACTTCCACGACAAGGGATGGAAGTCTGTTCCACCCACCAACCACCCGCTGGCTAAAGGCAAATTTCCGCACATCTATCCTACATCTGTCTTTCCTCAATTTGAATTTATGCCCTCTCAGGTGATTTTTCTGAGCTAGAGGAAGAATCCCATCAGCATTGAGCATGCTCAAACCATTCAAGGCTTTGTACACCTCTATCAGATCACCCCGCTGGTGCCTAGTTTCCAGACACTGTAATTTGCAAAACTTAAGCCTTTCTTCGTAAGAGAACCCCTTTGTCCCATTCACCAATCTAGTTGCCCTTCTCTGTACTCGTTCCAGCAGCTCTACATCCTTCCTGAAATGAGGCCTCCAGGCCTGTATACAGTACTCTAGGTGTGGCCTGACCACTGCCTTATACAAGGGAATAATCACCTCCTTATCCCTGCTAGAAAAATTCCTATATATCATTGACAATACACCATGAGCTACTCTTGCAGCTCGTCTGCACTGCTCAGAGAACTTCATATCTGCCTGCACCACCACCCCCAGGTCCCTTTCATTCTCTACCACTGTCAGTGTAGTACCAAAGAGTTGATACATTGCTCTGGGGTTGCTGTTTCCCATATGTAGTACTTTACATTTGTCAATGTTCAACTTCATTTGCCACCTCTCAGCCCATCTGCTCAACCTTTCCAGATCCTGTTGCAGCAGCATAGTGTCAGTAGTGTCCTTGACAACCCTGCCAACCTTCGTATAGTCTGCAAACATGGACATTAGCTGGATATACCATCATCAATATCATTTATAAATACAGAAAACAATAATGGACCAAATACTGAACCCTGAGGGCCTCCACTAATAACATTAGTCCACGATGAGCAGTGTCCATTGATTACCACTCTGTCTTCTCCCCCTCAACCACCCCTTTATCCATAGCAGCAATTTGCCTCCAATGCCACACTGCTCCAATTTGTACAGCAGTCTTCCATGTGCAACAGTATCAAAAGCCTTTCTAAGATCCAAGTATATAATATCAAAGTTATTCCCTGCATCCAGTTCTTTTGTGACTGCATCATAGTATCCAATCAAATTGGTCAGGCAAGACTTCCCCTTAACAAAACCATGCTGTGTCTGAGCTATAACTGAAGTCTTGTCTAGATGATCCTGCAGTGCTTCTTTAACCAGCGCCTCCATTCATTTTCCAGGAACAGAAGTTAAACTAACAGGTCTAAAATTACTTGTGTCGCCCTTTGATCCTCCTTTGTGAATTGGGGTCACATTTGCACATCTCCAGTCCATGGGTACTTCCCATGAGTCCAAGGAAGTTCTCATAATTATGGCTAAGGGTTTGCTTACTTCCTTTGCTGCCTCCTTTAATATAACTGGATAGATCCCATCTATCCCAGGTGCCTTTCTTGTGTTTATCTTTAACAATTTCTCCTCCACTTTACTCTCAGTTATTACAAGATTCTCTAGCTTACTGCCAGAGTTGAATACACCTCTGGCATTCCCCTCACTGAATAACTCCTCATGTGTGAATGTCGATGCAAATTATTCATTCAGTTTGTTAGCTACCTGAGCAGGATCATCAACAGTTGACCCATCGATATCAAGTGGACCAATCTGATTCATCCCCTTCCTTCTAGAGTTTACATAAGTAAAGAACTCTTTGCTGTTTTTCTTTGCATCCCTTGCCAAAGATTTCTCGTAATCTGCCTTCGCCTGCCTAACCTCCTTTGTAACTTGGTTACAGATCAACTTGCATCTATCACAGGCTTCTGTGTCACGTGTTAATTTGTATTTAAAATAATTAAATGCACATGGCATAATACTCTAAGAGTTTAGTATCTATATAATATCGATGTTTAGATACACCATGGCCCGTCCCACCTGCATTGTCGGTGGGGCAGAGTGAGAGCGTACACGTTGGGACCCGAAAGATGGTGTAACTATGCCTGGGCAGGACGAAGCCAGAGGAAACTCTGGTGGAAAACTACAAAGTAGTTGTTGTGGGCATCATCTGCCAAAGTATTATGCCGTGTGCATTTAATTATTTTAAATATTATCTTATACACCTTTTGGCATCTCTCATATTATGCGATTAACTTCACAACTGGGTCGTCATGTCTGCAATACTAGGGTACCTGCCCACCCACTGATGATAGGCCAATTAGCCTTGAAACATGTCTGGGTGGTGGTACTCAATGAGAATAAGTAACAATAGTCTTCTCTATTAGTGAAGCTTACTTATTTGAGGTAGTGCAGTATCATGGCAACTCTTCGTGAAGGCAGAGCATAATATGAGAAAGAGCAAATGACGCCCACAACAACTACTTTGTAGTTTTTTTAAGAGTGTCTATGGTGTATCTAAACACCGATATTATATAGTTAATTTGTATGTATCCCATGCATTTTTCTTCTCTGCCATATGTCTCATTAGTTCATCTGACATCCACTTAGGTCTAAAGCTTGAACAATATTTCTTAGTTGGTATGTAAAGCCTAGTAGCTTCCAAGATAAGTTCTTTGAATGCTTCCCATTTTGAATTTGCTGTTGGTAACGTCATCAGTTGGTCCCACTGTATAGAATTTAAATACTGTCTCAGTCCATCATAGTCGCCTTTACGAAAGCAATAACCCTTCCCTTTACCCCTAATGGTAGTTACCTCTTTAAGTAAATCCCACTTCAGCACACTGTGATAGTAAATAATGTTGGCTGGTGGCAGTACATGTTCAGACTGTTTTGAAAGAGAGAGCAGGAATTTTAAAAGCCAATTCAGAAGAACAGTGCCCATGGAAGTATCTGTAGAAAATGCATGCAACAGAAATTGTACATCTATGAGATAGAGAGTGGAGAGACTCTGTTAGAGAGGAGTCATTAATTAACCTAACTGCCCTCCTGAATGAAATCTAGAAGCTTGAGAGAGGTTTTGGGGGCAATGGTTCCCAGATGTGAGAACAATATTCTATGGTAGGGTGGATTTGCGATTTTTACAGAGTGAACAGCTGTTTGGAAGAAAAGTAATGCCGAGAGCGAAAGAGAAAATCAAGTTTTTAAGATGCAGAGGAAGCAATATTTTTAATGTGCTTGTGCCAAGAGAGATTAGAAGTCAGGGTAATCCCGAGAAGATATATATCATTTTACCTAGAAATCGGAGTGTCACCAAAAATAAGCATAGGAGGAGAAGAATCCTTTTTGCGAGATAAGACAAGACAGCTTTAGAAGGATTGAAATCAACTAAGTTGTCTTTGGCCCACTGGAGAATTACAAGGAGATCGGCATTTAAGGAATTGGTAGCGGATAATCAAGAAGTTGAAGCTGATTGAGCAGGGCAAAATGGAAAGTGGAATGCAATCTGCTATCATCAGCAAAACTATAGATAGGATTTCCAGTCAATGGAAGAAGATCATTAATATACAAGAGGAAGAGTGGGAGAAAGAACTGAACCTTGGGGGGACACCAGCATTAGTGGAGAAGTTAGAAGACAGAGCCATCTACCATCACCCTCAGTGAGCGATCAGAGACTAAACTGGATAACCAATTACAAAAAAAGTTGGCAAATCTTAAGATGGAAGCTTGTTTAGAAGACCTTTATGGCAAACTCGATCGAAAGCCTTTGAGATGTCAAGTGCAACTGCTCGTGTTTCACCAAACTTTTCCATTGAATTTGTTCATAAATGAGTAACAAAAGCCAGAATATCGCCAGTGGACCGACACTGACAGAATCCATACTGGTAATCGTTGATCAGATGGAAAGTTTCTAGGTAGTTGAAGAGTTGGCGGTTAATTTATTTCTCCATTACTTTAAAAAAGAGTAGAAGTAATTGCAATGGGATGATAATTGGATGGGAGGGATTTGTCACCCTTTTTAGGAACTGGCTGAATATGAGCAAATTTCCAAGCAGAAGGAAAAACACCTTTGGAATAAGAAAGTGAAAAAAGGCAGCAAAGAATAGGAGTAAGTTCAGGAGCACAGGTTTTGAGAGCAAATGGAGAAATACCATCAGGATTCTTCAAAATCCTTGTGACATCCTTTTGACAGACTTTTGACAACAGGAGGCATTGAATTGAACATGCTAGGAATGGTGGGAGGTGTTATACCAAGATCATTAAGATGTGAGTTGGAAGAAAAATGGGATGCTAGCAAGTCAGCTTTATCCTTGGCCGAAGTGACAACAGAACCATCTGGTTTTGATAGAGGTGGGAGCAGAGATGGGCAAAAGTTGCAACCAATAGCTTTGGCAAGAGACCAGAATGCTCAGCTACCATTAGGGCAAGAAGCAAGTTTCCTACTCTTAGCCTGTTCAAAATCTAGTTTGGACTGATTAATAATTGCTTTACAATTGTTGCAAGTGCAAGTTTGGTGTAGGCAGAAAATGAAACTGAAGAATTGGAAACAAGCCAATTACTATATGCAACGTTCTTCTCTTCAACAGCCTTAGCACATTTATTGGAAAACCAAGGTTTAAATAAAGGACGAGATTTTAAAATGGAGTGTAGAATAAAGGATTCCATTCTTACAAGAATAATTTCACAGACACGATATGAGCAAAAGTTGACATCAGAAGTTTTGAAACAGTAATCCAACCAAGGAAATGAAGAAAAAAAATCTCGCAGGTCATCCAATTTTGCATTCTTGTAATGCAAACAATACGATGCTGGGAATAGCCATGAGATAAAAGCTCCATTGGAGAAGAGACAATCGCCAAGTTGTGATCTGAGGCACCTAAAGGACCACTCACTTCAACCGTGTACTTAGAAGGGTTGTTTGTGAGAAAAAGATCAAGTGTGTTGGCTGTATAGGATTTAGGATTGTCCGGTATTCTTGTAGGTAAATGAACAATCTGTGCTAGGTCATTAGTAATTGCAAAAGCCTCAGCATCTCGACCAGCTGGGTCAGTGTGACTAGAAAACGGAAGCCAGCTGGAGTTGTGAACATTAAAATCACCAAGGAAAATTACCTCACTGTTAGGAAAGTTGGACTGGAGGAAGTCAAAGAGCTCCAAGTGATTAGTGGAGTTGGTAGAAAGGTAGAGCAAACAGACGAATTTGACACAATGAGGTAGAGAGATTTTTTAAGCCAGAGAATATTGAAAACAGGAGATTCCAAATTACCAGGGAATATCGGAACAGACATATGCATAAGAACCACCTTTGAGGCGAAAGGAATCGTACAGCGAATAATTTGGGCGACTGAGTTGAGCAGTATTTGAATCAACCGATAACTGAGATTCTGTCAGAAAAAGTACATGGGGTTTAGCAGACTGCAAGTGGAAATAGACGTTGTTGAGATCAGAATTGAGACCACGTATATTTGTGAAATGAACTAGGAAGTGTTTAGCTCCATACTATGAAATTGACAAAGATCTATCAAACAAAAGCAAACAAACCCAGATTACTAATTTTTTAAAGAGAGCAGAAAATAAAGCCATCTAAATACTGCAGAAGGAAGTTCAGAAGGCAAAGATATTCTGCAACAGATAGAACAAAACCAGTTAGTTTAACTTCTGTTCCGGGTAAAATAATGGAGTCGCTGGTTAAAGATGCATTGCAGAATCATCTAGACAAGACTGCAGCAATAATTCAGACACAGCATGGGTTTGTTAAGGGAAAGTCTTGTCTGACAAATTTGATAGGATATTATGATGTGGTTACAAAGGAACTGGATGCAAAAAATAATTTTGATATCATATATTTGGATTTCAGGAAAGCTTTTGACATTGTTGCGCATGGAAGACTATTGTACAAATTCGAGCAGAATGGTATTAAAGGTAAGTTGCTACAATGGATAAAAGGATGGTTAAGTGCTAGAAGACAGAGAGTGGTAATCAATGGGTGCTGCTCTTCTTGGACTAATGTTATTAGTGGAGTCCTACAGGATTCGGTGTTAGGTCCACTGTTGTTTTGTATATTTATCAATGATATTGATGAAGGTATAGCAGGCTTAATGTCGAAGTTTGCAGATGATACAAAGGTTGGCAGGGTTGTTAATGACAGTAATGGCAGTGTGCTACTGCAACAGAATCTAGATAATTTGGGCATATGGGCTAAGAAGTGGCAACTGAAGTTTAACCTTGACAAATGCAAAGTACTACATATGGGTAGAAGTAACCCCAGAGAAACGTACCAACTGTGTGGTACTACACTTAAGGTGGTAGAAAATGAAAGACCTGGGAGTAATTGTGCAGGCAGATATGAAGTTTTCTGAGCAATGCAGACAGGCTGCCAGGGCAGGTCATGGGGTTTTGCCAATGATATATAGGAATTTTGTTAGCAGGGAAAAGGAGGTGATTATCCCTCTGTATAAGGCAATGGTCAGGCCACGGCTTGAGTACTGCGTACAGGTCTGGAGGCCTCATTTTAGGAAGGATGTAGATTTACTTGAGCGTGTACAGAGAAGGGCAACAAGATTGGTGAGGGGAATGAAGGGATCCTCTTACCAAGAGATCCTCTTACCAAGTTCTGCAAATTGCAGTGGCTGGAGACTAGGCACCTGCGCGGTGATCTGATTGAGGTATATAAGGCCTTGAATGGGTTGAGCATGCTGAATTCTGATGGGATCCTTCCACTTGTTCAGATTACAAATCTAAGGGGGCATAAATTCAAATTAAGAAAAGACAGATGTAGAATAGATGTGTGGAAATTTGCCTTTAGCCAGTGGGTGGTTAATTGCTGGAACAAACTTCCATCTGTCGTTGTGGAAGTTGATAGGTTGAATAAATTTAAGGAGGAACTGGACAGGCATTTGGAGGGAATGGTGTGATTTTTTTTGGCTGATGCTGCATAAGCTCATATATTTGCTTTCTTGCATCACATGCCACTACTACTACATTCTTGTTTGATTGTGCTTAGCAGTGATGAAGAGGAAGAAAATTAAATGAACATACATTATCTGACATATATGTATCACAGTTTGTAAGGCAATTGTTCAGTTATTACTATTTCTAATAAAAATCAAATTTCCAATATTCATATTAAAAAAATGGTGTATCTTTGTTAGCTTTTTTGTATTATTTCTTAGTCCCATATAACAGTTGTGCACTACATGAGATTTTATAGGAAGCTAACTACAGTGTTATACAAGGGTTACCTGTATTAAAAATAAATACTCTTGTTTATACTCTAACACAATCACTGTCAGAGGAGTTTACAATTAATCATGAATACAGTTGCTAATTGTATTTAGCACATACACGAACGTGAACCAGGGGCCACTTAAAGAGCTAGCTATTGCACTCTCATGCCTGGCATTCCACAATATCAGATAGAACAGTAAATATACTGCAACCTACAAATAACAAAGCATTTTTTAAAATTAAGTGCATTCTTTTTGATAATAGCTATTTGAAGTGTGCCATTCAACCTGTTGTCATGTGTGCCTCAATATATCTTGGATAATTGATCTCTGTTATTCTTCTTTTTTACTTGTCATAGCAATGTCACTTTTGAGGTATCCCTTAGCACAACAAGAAATAAATCCAATGGACTGAGACTGGGTGAATGGAAGGCCAATAAAATGGTGCCACTCATCTACTTATCTTGAAATGGGCATTCAATGATTACCACACAATGTTAAAAACGTGGTGGGTGTGTCACCTTGGCATAAGATGTTAGAATGACCCTCAAGCTATGGAAAAGTATAACGATGATGGTGCATGATAGACAAAGTACAATGATATTTATTATTCTAGCACTTCCAAATACACAGTAACATTTCAAATATACATCAATGCTATTTTTTTTTTTTTGTAAAAAAATTTGAAGTCTTTCAATTTGAGAACATATGCTACTTACAAGTAGAATATACATTCTCAAAGTATGATAATATTTTCCCAAACACTCCAAAATTCCTCTGAAGTAAGTATATACACAAAAAAAAAAAGAAAAAAAGTTCTAGAGGATTAACATGCATAACTAGTGCTAAACTGCCCAAATTCCTTCAAATTTCTTGGTGTAGGAAATTTCAAGACTAAAAACCTACACGAAATCAAGTCATCCCACCAGGCATCTGGATTCAAGTGTATGCAACTCACTAAATTGAAGTCTTCATTACAGGAATACTTCTGATATGAATAACCTTGTTGCTCTTCACTGCAAGTTTTCCAGCAATCTACATCCCTCCTGAATTGGGATTTCCACACCTGTATATAATACCAAATACAGTGGCTTAATCAGTTTTATAATGGAATGATTAACTCTTACACAGTTCCTTGTAAGTTTTTCTCTTCATTATTAAATGCCATAAACATTTGACTTCCCAAGTAAAAAAGGGCAATCTGGGGGATTATTATTAAAATGAAAATAGATTTCCCAACACACCATTACTTTAATTGCCTTTCAGAGATTAAATGAATAATATATTTGGTTCTTGTAGAAACAATATACATTGGTTACTACCATTTAACAACATTTGTATCACACACGGACGATGATGCAAATATTACAAGCAATAGTGCATATTCCTTAACTTGATAATTTTTTCAAATGTTGATCTAGGAACTAAATAAGTCACTGTACTGCAATTAAATTAAAGTGGGAGAGAATTTCACCAAGCATGGGAAAATTTCTCAAGTCTGTGTAGGAAACATTTTAATGCTGTTTTGCTATTCATTCTCATGCTATCGACTAAATCAGATGAAACGTTTTAGTTAAACATGCCAAAAATTCAATTGAAAATTCAATCTGTACGCTGGTAAAACAGTGTTAAAGTGAATTGTGACAGTATTATAGTGAGATACAGGTAATATACAGAATATATATAAGAACAGCTTTACAGCGAATCAGCGTACAGCAAACCACATTATAACGAGGGCCTACTCTATTTGAATTCTACAAGGCTCTCCCATCTGAAGATTATCAACTAATAAAACAAAATGCCACGAAACTGGTTACTTTGTTCGGATCAACGTATGTTTGCAAGCTGATTTTTTCACACATGTAATCAAATAAATATTTAAAAAGAAACAGAACAACATATGAACATCTTCATTCCACATCAAGAACTGGCATCACAAATTTTCAACCAAATTTTAAACAGTTTTCTCAAAATATCCAGCCTCAATCATCTCATTAATTGTTAAGTTTTGTTCAGTAAATATTGTATATTGTACTTAATAAAATTTTTGAATTTTTTAAATTTTAGGTGTATCATTATATTTAATTATTCACCTTAATATTTAAAAGCAGTGATCCTTTTCAGGTTGTAAATTTTCTAAAGTGAGTATTTAAAGGAAAAAGTAAGGTATTTTTTTTAAAAAAACAAGTCATATTTTTATAATTTTAATAAAATATAAAAAATAAATCACTAACATAGATCTGTTGCACATAAATGTTGGGAATTTGCATTTTTTATATATAGCCTGAAAATAAAAAAAACGGTAAACAAAAAAAAAAGCAGATAAATAGAAACTTCCCTTTACATGTAACAAGATAGGGAAAATGTAACACACTAAACAAATCTAATTTTGAATATGGCAACTATATGAGAAAAGGCTGGACACCACTGATATAGACTGTAATATGTCTGGTATTAAATACTACATAACTTGGAGAACATTCAGCTTCTAGGATATGGCAAGGTTCCATTTCACACAGACAAATACAGAAAAGTTGAGAAATAACAAGAACCGGTATTTAGGATTTGCTGTTCTTCAAAAAGATTATGACAGACAAAACAACTAGAAACCTGTTCTTTTAATTTTTAGAAAAATATAGCATGAAGGATAGTCATTTAAGCAGAAAAAAATTTATACGAAAATGACAAATTTGCAATAAGGATCAAAAGAAGAAAAGAGGTTAAATTCAGAGTGAGGCAGGGCTGCAAAACCTTATTGCCACTTCTTTTATAATTTATTTGGGCCATTTAATAAAAGAATGTAAGGTACTTACAAAGTTTTGTGTGGAAATGTAAAAATTAGATTGCTATTATACACCAATGAGCCAAAACATTATGACCAGTGAGTTGTTATGCAAATTGAAGCAAATGCAGGTGAACTACTGCGTGTGCGTGGGTCGGGATAAAAAACACCTGATACTGAGTTCCGTTAATCAGTTGCTCTTCTTCTTCAGATGGGAAAGGCAGCGGACTTAAGTGAGTTTGGCAAATGCCAACTTGTAATGGCCAGACGATTGGGTCAGGGCATATCTGAAACAGCACAGCTGGCAGGGTGCTCACGATCAGCCTTGGTTAGTACCTACCAAAAGTGGTTCAAGGAGGGGGAACCCACGAACCACCAGCGAGGTGTTAGACGACCACAGCTCATTGATGCTCGAGATGAATGAAGGCTCTCCCGGATGGTAATGAAAGAAGCCCATGGTTGCAGGAAATAGGTACAAATGCTCCAGTTTTTGCAGAAACTCCTCTCCCTCAATTGCGGACATGCGCTGCTGTGCATCCGATGGGGGAGAAGGCGAAATTAGAGCTACTTAAAAGAGAAATACAAAAGAGCCAATCAGAGGGCAACGATTGCAATAACCACTAGAAACTTGCATTTGCATATGATAGGGATTAATAACACGGGTGGCAGGAAAATAAGATTCCCTGGTTCCCACGACAACAGCAAACAAATGATGTTTACGATCATAGCAGAGCCCACATGCACAGATGACCATGGGACACTTACCAAAGGTGGTACCATTGGAGGGAATATGTGCATTCTTGGGCAACTTTGTCTCTATGACATAGAATCAGATAACCAAAGAACAAAGTTTCCTTCCATTTTTACGACTTCCTTTATTACCATCGGCAGGAAGTGAATAATTCCTTTATTTTAGCATAGCCAATGAAGAGTCTTCTCTGGAAAAGTAGAGCAAAGGTGCGATTTTGAGGGCCCAAATGAGAAGTAAAGGGAGGGAGGGAGGGGGAGGGGGGGGGGAGAGAGAGAGAGAGAGAGAGAGAGAGAGAGAGAGAGAGAGAGAGAGATGATTCTGGAGAAGCGATTGCTATCCAGCAGAAAAGTTTTAAATTGTGTAGCAGAAAGAATCAGCAGACACTGTCAGCAGCGAGTCGCTAGAAAAGTAAAAGAAGAAGAACAAGTAGAAGTAAAAGATCTGAGACATCAGATAGAACCATACCCACATTTTGCTGGAGAGAAGGAACCCTGTTAACAGATTCTAGGAGAAAGTGATTCAACCGGTAAGCAAACTATTCCATTTGTGTGAATGAAAATGTCAAAAATAACATTAGCAGATACAATTTCAATGCTCCCCTCCTGATTTACTTGAACTATTTGTTAATTCATTCCTAGGTGGAATGACTATAATGCTAAAACAAGTACCCGAAAGTTTTCCTAGCAAAATGAATGCCAAGAAAAGAGTAACATAATAAAATATGGACAAATGCTAGTTTTCTAACTATGATGAAAAAAAGTACTAAGAGATGACAAAGCATAAAAACCAACTGCCCCAAGTTTCCCCTTTTCATGAAATATGCAAAATACAAAAGGTGCTTATGAGCATTATAATTATTCAGCCTGAGTAATAATGCAAACGACAAAGTTAAGGAATGAGGATTTCTGTTTATAAGATAGAATGCAGAACTCTATAAAGAGTCGACTGTATGATTCATATAACTTTACTCAAGTCCTTGAGATGAGCTGAATATGATCTGAAATTTAGATTTGACACGTGTCACTTTTATACAATTAACCAGATAGAATGCAAGTGCTGTGTACATGTTTCTTTTTGTTTAATAAATATTGTTATGTGTTATTACATGTCTCGTTCTCACTGCCAATTCTCTAATCCACACCAGAGAAAATAGATAGAAGTAAGGATGGGGTTAAAGCGGGGGCTGGATGGACACTCCATGATCACCCAACCTAAAATACACAACACAACCTAATGCTGCAGCGGCCAGGTATTATACAACCTCTGGTTGCCGAGGGTACGGGTTTTTGTCCTAAGAGATTAAAGGTTTAGAGCGGCATAGACGACAAGGGCTCCATCCCGAAATAGGGGAAGGGTACAAGACAATGCCAGAACGAGAGCACCTCACAAGATGGCACTGTGAGAGAATTAGAGATGGGAGAGGCCCACAATCGAACCCTGCTGAAAATGGGGCTGCGTAACTGCAGGCTGCTCCAAGTGCCTTTGCTAACCATGGTTCACCGGCAACAGCACCTACAATGTGCACACGAGCATCGAAACTGGACCTTGAGTGATTGGAAGAAGGTAGTCTAGTCCGATGAATCATTTCCTGTTGCACCATGTGGATGGCCGGGTAAGTGTGCATCGTTTACCAGGGGAAGTGATGCCTTCTGGATGCACCATGGGATGAAAACAATTCAGTCACAATTTCATGGCAACGGTCTTTCCTTCTGGCGGTGCCATCTTTCAGCAGGATAATGCACCGTGCCACACTGCCCAGATTGTTCGAGATTGGTTCGCGGAACACGAGGAAGACTTCCAGGTATTGCCCTGGCTTCCAAATTCCCCGTACATCAATCCCATCTAGCATCTGCGGTTTGTGCTGGAACAGCGACTCCAATCTGTGGCGCCTCGCATTCAATCTGAAAATACCAGGTGACTTGAAACCAGATGCATTTTCAAATTAACGCATTTCCCAGTTTCACAAAAGTTGTTTTTTTTTTTTTTAATCTTAAAACCTTAATATTTCTGTTTCTAAATTCCTTACCTTTCCAGCGATGTGCTATGCATCCACATTATCCTGTTTATGACGAGAGAAAATTTCCTTGATCACATGTTCATATTTTCCACTGTCCTGGAAAAACTACTGTAATTTTCTGCGGTTTGAAAGTTTTTCCTCTAGTATAGAGCTAAGATGAAGCTCTGTACAAAATTTCATTAAATCTGGTCCAGTAGAAGATAAATTATTGTTGCCATCATACAAGTATGATTGTAACTTGTATAGAGAGAGAGAGAAGTAGAAGAGAACCATCAAGAAAGAGAAGAATGATGATATCAAACTCAGGATCCTGGTTGTGCCGAGACCCTGCTCAAGATGTGTGCCCTGGGGTTGAACAGAAAATTAAAGGTTTCTGTTCTTTTGTTGGTTATTATATCTGCATTAATTGTGGGCCTAATATAGGCTTTGTTAGTTCAGTTGTTGTTGTTGTTCTTTGGTTTTTAGGAGCATTAGCAACTAAGGCCATATTGCTCCAGGATATGCGGTGGTCATTCCTTAACCTTTCCACATCCTCCGTATTTGGTGGTGACGGGCTCGAACCCCGGTCTAATCAAGAAGCGTGTGCTACGCACTGCTGCTCCTTCCCACCTGGCTACGGAGGCACCAGTAGTTCAGTTGTAATTGGTTGCTTGTTTTTCTTGCTGTTATCCTCATGGATCTGCATGTCATTACTCAAGTTGCTGCTATCTGTATGTTACTACAGGTAACCTTCGTATAACACGGTAGTTTGGTTCCTACAAAATCTTGTGCATTGCGAAACAGTGTTATTTGGGAGTAAGAATCAGTAAAAAAAAAGGGGGGGGGGTTATGTTCCAAAAGTTAAAAATACATTTTTTTTTTTAAATAACTATTGGAAACTTGATTTTTATAGTAGTAATAACTTTATTTTAATTTTATATAGTAAATAGTAATAACTGAACAAACATCTTACCCTACAAACTGTGATACTTATATGTCAGATAATGTACACATTTAATTTTCTTCCTCTTCATCGCTGCTAAGCACAATCTCTCCTGCAGCATCTAGATTTGGTGTACCTTCTGGACACTTCGAAGTCACAATGGTCTTACACAAGCAAAAGTTCAATAGCACAGAACCTAACCCAGGGATCTCCCAACAAAATACAGTGGACCTCTGCTTAGATATAAAGCACAAATTTAACTTTATTATCTTACCAATTAACGAAGTTAAATGATATGTGAAAAACGGAAGAATTCTGCAGTTATCAAAATAAATTTATGCTTATGTACATGGCTTAATTAATATGTACTGTAATATGTACATACTAACTAATTGATATTTCTATTCGCTGACTTTTTTTTTATTGTAAAATTTTAAAAATGTTTTTTATATGCTTAAATATTTCATAGATGGGGTAACACATTGCACCACAATAACATGAAAACCCACAGAATTCCAGCTGTTGGTACTATAGCAAATGCACAAAGGTCAAGTTTACTACCCGTTTATAATTGATTACACTAACAGAAAAGACCAATAAACTGGAAACTGCAAATTGTTTTATGGTCATGACTCCCAGAAATGTGCTTTGACAAAATATCACAAAGTCAATAATGACTAGCGAGTCAAAAGCGGGGATTCACAAAAGGGAATGGAAACGTTCGAAAATTACATCTAACATAATAGCAAGGTTTTCCAGTACAAAAGCTCAAAAATACCGTGTTATGCAAGATTTCCTGCAGTTCTCAAACCGTGTTATATAAGTACTGTGTTGTGCAAGGATTGCTGCAATTTTCAAACTGTGTTAGAGCTAAACCATGTTGTAGAAGTAGTGTTATACAAGGGTTACCTGTACATACAAATGGCAACTTGAGGGAGGAGTCAATTCTGACTTTAATTCTGGAACAGTTTTTGAAATACAAGGTAAAGCAGAAGGGGGTTAATTAACTTTACTATTTCAATTCATATTGTTATCTATGCTATGTTGTATGACTCAAGTTTCCTTCATTATCTTCTACTGTAATAGTCTTGCTCTCACTTTGTGGTCACAAATATTTAAGGCAAGGCTCCTGACCAAAGGTTTCTGTTATGACACATGAGGTTTCTGCTTATAAAATCTGCAGGCGGTAATCTGCTGCTTTTTATATTAATAATATTTTTTTAGCACACGAATCTTGCAACCTGGCATTTAACAGTAAAGTATCATTGTCATATACCAATGAGCCAAAACATTATGACCACCTACCTAATATGATGTTAGTCCTCCACGTGCAACCAAAACAGCTCATATCCAGCAAGGCATGGATGCTACAAGATTTCTAAATGTGTCTTGTGGTATCTGGTACTTGGGAGATTCAGGAGGAAGATGTAAAACAGTTGATCAGGGAGTCCCACAACTGGCAAAACCCAGGAATACATAACACCCACAATTCCTAGCACAAGAGGCTCACCTGCACACACACACACACACACACACACACACACACACACACACACACACACACACACACACACACACACACACACACACACACACACACACACACACACACAGCAGAGTGGTTCACTCGAATGATAAGGCATCCAAGACAATCTCAAAGTTTCTCACTCAAGGAATCACATATTGGAAGGCTAAAGACAAAAATACAAGAAACCTGGCAAAATACAGGCCAATCACCTGTCTTCCAACAATGTACAAGATACTGACCAGCTACATAACCAAGAGGATATCAGACCATTTGGAGAGCCAGAACATAGCGGCTGAACAGCAGAACAGATGCAAGGAACAATTAAACATGGATGCCGCAGTTACAGACAAGCCTACAAGAAGCGGTGCAACCTGTACACGGCCTACACAGATTACTGCAAGGCCTTCAATTCATGCCTCATTGTTTCTAATAGAGACACTGATGATCTACAAAGTCAACCTCATCGTCAGAATCTCAACATAAAAGTAAGAAACTTCTCAGCCTCAATAGTCAGGATCTCCAGGACTTGGGGCTCTCCAAGCACAATACTCCTTTACTACAAGGCAGTGTTCCTCCCCATAGTCACATTCGCTGCAGGGGCGTGGTTTCACTGGGCAATTAAGTGTAAAATTAAAGAGAAGCTGAACTCTGTACAACGGGGACTTCTCCTGGCCACCCATCGGATCTGCAGAACAATCTCCAGAGCAGCAACACAAGTCACTGCAGGAGTTCTTCCACTGGACCTCCTTGTAGTTTATAGGGGACTATGCTACAGAATATGGAAGAGGATTCCTGCAGCAATCCTAGGCATCCAAAATAACTTAGACATAGATGTGAAAAGAGAGAAGCTGCGCTGCTATAATGAGCTAGTTCATATAGGGAAAACACGATGTGACGCAACCAACAAGGGACTAGTCACGAAAAACTTCATATTGGATGTTATCTTTGCAGTGGCAAAATCTGTTACGAAATTATTATTACCTATATGATGCAAGGAAGCCTGAGGCTTATGCTGCACCAGCCAGAAAAAAAAAAAAAAAAAAATTCCCGAGTTACCCTGAGAGAGAGAGAGAGAGAGAGAGAGAGAGAGAGAGAGAGAGAGAGAGAGAGAGAGAAGTAGAAGGGAATCACCAAGAAATAGAAGAATGGTGATATCCAGCTCAGGACCCTGGGTGTACCAAGCCCATACTCACCAGATGTGAGCCCCCGGTGGTTTACTCTCACGATGGAAACCTCCTATCTAGTCACAGTACATGGGGCCCTCAATGAGAAACTGTTTCAATTTAGTTTTCAGAGTCAGACCTTTGTTTCTGTGGAGCAAAGGAGAACTGGTCCCTATTACTCTGACTATGCAATATATGATGAATCCAGAGAAAAGTTGAGGGATAACGTCCAGGGATTCTCCTCAACTGCAGTGGAACAGCTAATTCAAACAGAAAATAATCTTACAGAACTCCAGGGCTTTGCAAAAGAAATTTTTGCTCGAAGAAAGAGGCTTATTCTGGAGGTGAACCCAGTTGTGCCCCAGATCAATCAAGTCTGAAGATAAAACTGGACAATAAGATTTGTTTCACCAAGAAGACCTGGACAATACTTTAAGTTTAAAAGTCTGTTTTTGATGTTAGAGTTCTTGATAGACACAACTGTTTAATATATGAATGAGTTGCTAGCGTAAACTTTATGCATTATTTTTTTTTAATTAATTTATATATTTTATGTTTTTACAATTCAACGTTTTATTTATTTATTTTATGAAAGATGTAAGATACTCAGTTGAGAGTTGCTAAGCAGATTTTAACTTGTGTTCTGGGTGTCACCTTTATTTTTAATAAAAACAAAGTCAATCAGACAGTGACAAATTTCCTTGAAGCATCCATGATGAAAATGGAGTATGATCATTAAGGTAGAAAACATCACAACCACAATGATCCCCACCAGGAGAGGAATCTTTCAGGGAGATGCCCTGAGCCCACTGTGGTTGTCTAGTACTGAACCTGCTATCCACCACGCTCAACAGCAACAAGTATGGATATAACTTCAAAGAAGGAAGGAAAAACCTGTACACCCTCTCTCACCTGATGTACAAATTCTTTACAGTGGGATCAACTGAAGATGTTACCAACAGTAAATGCTAAGTGGGAAGCATTCAAGGAATTAATCGTGGAAGCTACTAAAAGTTTCATACCTATTAAGAAATATTGTTCAAGGTTTAGGCCAAAATGGTTATCTAATGAACTAATGAGATTCGTAACAGAAGAATGCATGGGATGCATATAAATTATCAAGCGACTCAGAAGCCTATGGCAGATATAAGCTAGTCTGTAATCAGGTCACAAAAGAGGTTAGGCAGGCGAAGGCAGATTATGAGAAATCCTTGGCAAAAGATGCTAAGAAAAACAGCAAGGATTTCTTTCCTTATATAAACTCTAAAAGGAAGGGGATGAATCTGATTGGTCCACTTGACATCGATGGTTCGACTGTTGATGATCCTGCTCAGATAGCAAACAAACTGAATGAGTATTTTGCATCTACATTCACACATGAGGAATTATTAAGGTTTGAAAATGGCAGAAGGTTATCAAATTGTAGCAGGATACTTAAAGATTTTGTAATAACTGAGGTGGATGGGAACTATCCAGTTATATTAAGGGAGATGGCAAAGCAACTAAGCAAACCCTTAGCCATAATTATGAGAGCATCATTGGACTCAGGGGAGGTTCCCATGGACTGGAGATGTGTAAATGTATCCCCAATTCACAAAGGGGGATCGAAGGGTGACAAGTAATTACAGACCAGTTCTGTTCCAGGGAAAATAATGGAGTCACTGGTTAAAGATGCATTGCAGGATCATCTAGACAAGACAGCAGCAACAATTCAGACACAGCATGGGTTTGTTAAGAGAAAGTCTTGTCTAACAAATTTGATAGGATATTATGATGTGGTTACAAAGGAACTGGATGCAAAAAATAATTTTGATATCATATATTTGGATTTCAGGAAAGCTTTTGACACTGTTGCGCATGGAAGACTACTGTACAAATTGGAGCAGAATGGTATTAAGGGTAAGTTGCTACAATGGATAAAAGGATGGTTAAGAGGGAGAAGACAGAGGGTGGTAATCAATGGGTGCTGCTCTTCGTGGACTAATGTTATTAGTGGAGTCCCACAGGGTTCAGTGTTGGGTCCACTGTTTTGTATATTTATCAATGATATTGAAGAAGGTATATCAGGCTTAATGTCGAAGTTTGCAGATGATACAAAGTTGGCAGGGTTGTTAATGACAGTAATGGCAGTGTGCTACTGCAACAGGATCTAGATAATTTGGGCAGATTGGCTAAGAAGTGGCAACTGAAGTTTAACCTTGACAAATGCAAAGTACTGCATATGGGTAGAAGTAACGCCAGAGAAACGTACCAACTGTGTGGTACTACACTTAAGGTGGTAGAAAATGAAAAAGACCTGGGAGTAATTGTGCAGTCAGATATGAAGTTTTCTGAGCAATGCAGACAGGCTGCCAGGGCAGGTCATGGGGTTTTGTCAATGATATATAGGAATTTTGCTAGCAGGGAGAAGGAGGTGATTGTCGCTCTGTATAAGGCAATGGTCAGGCCACGCCTTGAGTACTGCGTACAGGTCTGGAGGCCTCATTTTAGGAAAGATGTAGATTTACTTGATTGTGTACAGAGAAGGGCAACAAGATTGCTGAGAGGAATGAAGGGATCCTCTTACAAAGAGAGGCTTAAGTTCTGCAAATTGCAGTGGCTGGAGACTAGGCACCTGCGCGGTGATCTGATTGAGGTGTATAAGGCCTTCCTTCCACTTATTATTATTAATAGCCATATGGTGCAAGGAAGGCCGAGGCTTATGCTGCACCAGGAAAAAAAAAAGTTCCCGAGTTACCCTGAGAGAGAGAGAGAGAGAGAGAGAGAGAGAGAGAGAGAGAGAGAGAGAGAGAGAGAGAGAGAGAGAGAGAGAGAGAGTGTCAAAAGTAGAAGGGAATCACCAAGAAAGAGAAGAATGATGATATCCAGCTCAGGACCCTGGGTGTTGTTCAGATTACAAACCTAAGGGGGTATAAATTCAAATTAAGAAAGGACAGAGGTAGAATAGATGTGCGGAAATTTGCCTTTAGCCAGTGGGTAGTTAATTGCTGGAACAAACTTCCATCTGTCGTTGTGGAAGTTGATATGTTGAATAAATATGAGGAGGAACTGGACAGGCATTTGGAGGGAATGGTGTGATTTTTTTTTTTTTTTTTTTTTGGCTGATGCTGCATAAGCTCATACACTTGCTTTCTTGCATCACATGCCACTACTACTACTACTACTATATCAGGATGGAATTTGGTCTAGACAAATGTAAGAGCCATCAGGGATATTAGTATGCCAAAACTACCAGCTGCAGACTGGTAAAGAGATCCAAGCCATGACAGAGGGGAAGACTGACATATACCTAGGGATAGTGCAGGCTCAGCAGCTAAAACACAAGGAAAGCAAGACCTGCCTGACTGAAAATTACCATTAGAGACTTAGAAGCCTGCTCAAAGCAAAGCTGAATGGAGGGAACACGGTTAAAGCCATAAACACCTACGCAGTCCCTGTGCTAACACATTCCTTCAGGATCATAGATTGGACTAAAACCGAGATGGAGGATATCACAAGAAAGACAAGGATAACGATGACCAAGAGCTGCCAACACTACTAGAAGTCAGCTGTGGAGAGACTGAAGCCAGCTCAGAAAGAGGGAGGAAGGGGCCTGATAGACCTCACCGAGAAACAGAAAACAGTGATAGCTAACCTGAAGGATTTCCTCCAGAAAAACACGGCAGCACTCTACCAGGCCATAAGGAAGATAGACAAGTGGCATACTCAACTCAACCGAAGCAAGGGGTCCCCTCCCACCTAGACGGCACAAATGAAGCTAGAAATATAATTCACTCCAGGGTAGACACTGCACTTACCATCATCAAGATCACATATATAAAATAAATAGCTTCCAATGCACGGCTCATGAGAGGGACACTTCCCCAAGAATGAAGAATTCATGCTCACCATCCAAGAGCAGGTAATCAACACTAGAGAAAATACATTGCCAAAGAGCCCAGAGTGTCAGATGACACATGTAGACATTGGCATCTGGCTTCAGAAATGATCCAACACATCACTGCAGGATGCAAGGTGATCACCCAGACTGAATACACTCGTAGACACGAAAAGGTGGCCAGGATAATACACCAGAAGCTAGCAACGGAATACTAGTTGTTCAAAGAAAGCGTACTGTACTACAAGTTCGAAACCAAACCACAAGCTGTACTGGGACTGCACCATAATAACGGACAAGACAATACCGCACAACAGACCAGACATAATCCTTGTCTGGCAAGAAGGATAAGGCTACCTATCTGATTGACATAGTGGTGCCCAACACTGGAAACCTGAACAAAAGATCAGGAAGTACATGAACCTAAGACAGGAGATCAAAGAAATGTGGTGTAAGCAACAAGCATCCCTATCATCGTGTCAAACACCAGTATGGTGCCAAAGAACCTACATAACAGATTAGTAGCAATAGATCTCCCAGTGAACATATACATGGGACTCCAGAAAACTACAATCCTGAACACCTGTAGTAGAGTAAGAGAGTTTCTTGACAGTAACACCAGACATGATAACCACACTGCATACTTGGTAGAAGTGCCTGTCAATAGTAGTAGTAGTAGTTGTAGTGGTGGTGGTGGCATGTGATGCAAGAAAGCAAGTGTATGAGCTTATGCAGCATCAGCCAAAAAAAAAAAAAAAAATCACACCATTGCCCCCAAATGCCTGTCCAGTTCCTCCTTAAATTTATTCAACCTATCAACTTCCACAACGACAGATAGAAGTTTGTTCCAGCAATTAACCACCCGCTGGCTAAAGGCAAATTTCCGCACATCTATTCTACATCTGTCTTTTCTTAATTTGAATTTATGCTTCTTTAGGTTCGTAATCTGAACAAGTGGAAGGATCCCATCAGAGTTCAGAGTGCTCAACCCAGTTGGGGGGGGGGGGGGGCAGTGTGGAACTTGGGCCCCCATCCCCCAATCAGGGAGAAATAATATGAGAGCAACAATAATAATATTCCTCATTTTTATACATAAAAGCAAGATTAACTGCTTCCTGATATTCAATTAATAAATTTTCCAAATTTTAATGGCAATTTTAACCACAAAAGTTCTCAGGAATTGGCCAAACATTTTGACCAACCAAAAATTGTTAAAAGCATTTTCAAAAATTTGAGATCTATCTCAAATGTTTCAGATAGATTTCTCTATATATGAGAAAAATTTATTTTCTTCAATTAAATTCCTTGAGCTTGAAGTACTAGTCAAGACATTAAAGGCAGATATTGTTGGGATATCCGAGACAAGGTGTCACACAGATAAAGAAGTGCAGAATTGGAATTTGGGGAGTACAATGTGTACAGGAGAGGAGGGGGGGAAGGGGGGTTATGCTGTTGGCTAAGAAACACAAAATCTAAGGAAGTCCATCCAATTGATGTTGATGGGAAATGCAGTGCTGAGTCTGTTTGGTGTGACATAAGCACAGGGAAAGGAAAAATGAGAGTAGGTATGTGTTATAGGCCTAATGAATCTGATGAGTATAATGAACAATTGTGCAGACAAATAGAGTGGGCAAATAAATCAGAATGTCTTATAATGTCGGATTTTAACTTTCCTGATATTGACCGGAACTTGTGGGTTGGTCACTCACACACTAGCAAGACTTTTTTGCATAACTGTTTTCTACAGCAGCATGTTCAAGAGGCAACCAGAAGGAGTTTGTTTGTTATTTGTTTTTTTTTTTTTTTTTTTTTTAGGACCATTAGCAACTAAGGCCATATTGCTCTGCGAATATGCGGTGGTCGTTCCCTGACCTTTCCGCATCCTCCGTATTTGGTGGTGACGGGATCGAATCCCAGTCTAATCAAGAAGCGTGTGCTACGCACTGCTGCTCCTTCCCACCTGGCTACGGAGGTGCCACCAGAGGGAGTAATACTCTTGATCTGATTATCAGCAGTGATTATTCATGCATTAAGGATTTGCAGATAAAGGAACAACTGGGTGACAGTGATCACAATGTACTGATATGGGAATTACTTAGATATGTAACTACCATCAAGGCTAAAAGAAAGGGCTTTTGCAAATGTGACTACAGGGAGTCTCAGACAGTTTTTAAATTCTGTACAGTGGGATCAACTGATGATGTTACCAATGCTCAATTCTAAATGGGAAGCCTTCAGGGACTTAATCTTGGAAGCTACTAGGCTTTTCATTCCAACTAAAAATACTGTTCAAGATTCAGGCCTAAATGGACGAGGCTTGTGGCAGAGAAGAAAAATGTATGGGATGCATATAAATTATCAGGTGACACAGAAGCCTATGGCAGATATAACCTTGTCTGTATTCAAGTCACAAAGGACGTTGGGCAGCAAAGGCAGATTACGAGAAATCTTTGGCAAAGGATGCAAAGAAAAACAGCAAAGATTTCTTTACTTATGTAAACTCTATAAGGAAAGGGATGAATCAGATTTGACCACTTAACATAAATGGGTTGACTATTGATGATCATGCTCGGGTAGCTGATAAACTGAATGAGTATTTTGCATCAACATTCACACATGAGGAGAATGCCAGAAGTTTATCAAACTCTAACAGGGAGCTAAGTGATTTTGTAACAACTGAGAGCAAATTGGAGGAGAAATTGTTGAAGTTAAACCTAAGAAAAGCACCTGGGGTGGACAGGATCTATCCAGTTATATTAAAGGAGGCAGCAAAGGAAGTAAGCAAACCCTTAGCCATAATTATGAGTGCTTCCTTGGACTCAGGAGAGGTCCCTATGGACTGAAGGTGTGCAAATGTACCACCAATTCACAAATGGGGTTCAAAAGGTGACAAGTAACTATAGACCTATTAGTTGAACTTGTGTTCCGGGGAAAATAATGGAGTCACTGGTTAAAGAAGCATTGCAGGATCATTTAGAAAAGATTGCAGGAATAGTTGACACAGCATGGGTTTGTTAAAGGGAGGTGTTGTCTGACTAATCTGATTGGATACTATGATGTGGGCACAAAGGATCTGAATGTCAAAAATAATTTTGATGTCACATACAGTACTTGGATTTCAGGAAAGCTTTTGATACTGTTGCACATGGAACACTGCTGAACAAATGGGAAGTATGACATTAAGGGTAAGTTTCTACATCGGATAAAGGGATGGTTGAGTGGGAGATGACAGAGAGTGGTAATCAATGGAACCACTGTACATAGACAAATGTTATTAGTGGAGTTTTCCAGGGTTCAGTGCTGGGCCCATTGTTTTGTGTATTCATCAATGATATTGATGAAGATATATCAGGATTAATGTCCAAATTTTCAGATGATACAAAGGTTGGCAGGGTTGTTAACAACAGTAAAGATAGTATGCTACTCCAACTGGATCTAGATAAGTTGGGCAAATGGGCTGAGAAGTGGCAACTGAAGTTTAACATTGACAAATGCAAAGTACTGCATATGGGTAGCAATAACCCAAGAGAAACGTACCAACTGTGTCATACTACACTCAGGGAAGTGTAAAGTGAAAAAGACTTAGGGGTAATTGTGCAGCCAAATATGAAGTTTGCTGAGCAGTGCAGATGGAGTCTTGTCAATGATATATAGGAATTTTGCTAGCAGGGACAGGGAGGAGATTATCCTGTTGTACAAGGTGATGGTCAGTTCACACCTGGAGTACTGTGTACAGGTCTAGAGGTCTCATTTTAGGAAGAATATAGAGTTGCTAGAACAAGTACAAAGAAGGGCAACAAGATTGGTGAGGTGAACAAAGGGTTGCTCTTACCAAGAAGGGCTTAAGTTCTGCAAATTTCAGTGCTTGGAGAGAAGACATCTGCAAGGTCTGTATAAGATGTGTATAAGGCCTTGAACGGGTTGAGCAAGCTGAATGCTGATGGGATTCTTGCTGAAATTAAGAACCTGAGGGGGCAGAGATTCAAACTGAGGAAAGATAATTGTAGAATAGATGTGCAGAAATTTGCCTTTAACCAGCAGGTGGTTGATTGGTGGAAGACTTCCATCTTTTGTTGATAGCCTAAATAAATTTAAGGCTGAGCTGGACAGGCATTTGGAACAAATGGAGGAGTGAACTAATGCTAATTTCTTTATGAAAATAGTAAATATCATTCAAATAGAATTCTCCTGCAAGTAGAATTAAACCTTTCAGTGAATTCATCAGTAAAAATATATGCTGTCAACATGTAATTAAATGTTGTTTAACTAAATACATTTGTGAGAATCATACATATAAAGGTGTCCACAAACCTTTACAAAACTGTTATTTGTGTGAATAGCATAAATGACACAAACACGAAAGAAGCCACTTGCAGGTGATATATGTTATTTGAGTTCTTATTCATCAACTTGAAAATGTGCAACCGACAGTTGATGGCAGCATAATTGCAAACTGTAATCATGGTGGAATTTACCACAAAAATTCCATCCTCTTGATTGTCATCAATTGGTAACTTCTGTATGAGCTGTACCTTGTATGGTTTTATCCTCAGCAACATAACATGATACACCGTTTACACTGACATGTTATGCTTACAACTGGCACACTGCCAATTTCCCTGATCTTCACAAGAAACATCCTTGAACCAGCTCCACTGTGTCCTTGTTGACGTTTTTTCGGCCAACACCTCGTCTAGGACAACTGCACAAACAGGTGTTTTATGAATTTTCTGTACCACTGTAGAAATGTATGTCTACTCAGTGGTTACCTTTTAAACTGTGTTGAAATTTATAAATAACAGTTATCGCAGACTGCATCTTGCTGAACCAAAGAATGCACTGTGCCTTCTTCTGGTTGGTAAATTCTATTATGATTATTACAATTATGCTACCATCTATTGCAGCATGCACATTTTCTTGTTGGTGAATAAAAAATTGAAATTATCTTCTATCACCTGGTAGTGGTTTAAGGTTTGTATCATATATCCTATTCGCGCAGTAATGTTTTAGTTTGTAAAGAATATTTGTGAATACCCTGTATAATGACAAGAATAAGTCTGCATACCTATTAGACCCATTACTGTACCCACTGCCAGACTGCCAAGAATTTGAAGAATAGCCATTATGTGATGCAGAGTCAAGTTCTTCATCCCAAGCATCAGTATCATTACTATAGTGTACTTTTTGAGTGGTGTCAGCATTCCAATTGTCATCCCAACAGGGTTCTTCATTCCTGGAATTCCACATTGTTTTTCTCTTTTTAAATTAAGTCAGTATCTAATAAAAAAATATTAACGCATTAGACAGAAATTAAATTAATTTGTAAAAATTTCAACAAGTTTATAAAATTAAATATTAACTGAAATCAAAAAAGCAATGAAACAATTAGGAGCCACAAAATATATAAAGTTCAGTACACTAGCATACCAAAAAGTTCATAGACTTTGTTAAGCCAATTTCATGTGGGAATTGGCTTGACAAATTCATTTGTGTGTTACAGCCGACTGACTACAGAATGTCAGAGTTTGAGTAGCATGCTAACATCAAGTTCTTTAAACTTGGGAAAAGTGATATACAGTAGATACATCACAAGCATAACATACAATAAAATTTATGATGCTTTGAACAAAACAGCAGTTAATGAGTGATTTAATCAGTTTAAAAACAGGCAGGAAACACTGAAAGATGAACCACACAGTGGTTGCCCTTTGAAGTCACAAAGTGACAAAAATGTTACGAAAGTGAAGGAACTCATGTGAAATGATAAGTGATAACTGTTGATAACAAATGATAACTGTTGTTGAGTTTGCTCAAGAAGTTGGATTGTCTATAGCGGTGTTTCCCAATGTTAGTCCCATGCCCCACATGGGGGAAATTTGATTGTTCGGGTGGGTGGGGGGGAACAATTCAAAAATTGCTCGTCTTGAGTTTAAAACAACTGCCTACTATGATTTAACTTGTACAAAAGAAGAATTGTTGGTATCTCAATTTGAAATAAGCATTCGTTAAATGTTGTACTTTCTATAGAGCCGCACTTTAAAGTTTGGAGTAATATTAACTACAGTTTGCTCGGAGAGTATTGCTTATTATGACTAGTGAAGGAATAGTACGTACTGTATTGGACGATTGCTTATGGCATGCGCAAGCAAAGTGGTTGTCTACTGTAGCCTACCACAAACTCCGCATGTTATATGAAATAGGTAATTCCTTTCATACAAATGCTCGTTTGGGTGTCGTGACTATACATTTGGATAGGTTTGGCGATCTCAGATTAAAATAAAAAATTACTTTGTCTGTGCACAGAATTATTATTAATGAAGAACTGTGATACATAATGGTATGTATTTGTCGTATATGTATATTTCTGTTGTTTCAGTAAATAAGCAAATAAGTCCAAAAACTCAAATTTGCAGGAGAGGAAAAATAAACTTCACACTCCCATATAAACATGCATATATTCAAATATACAAATATTTATTACTCACACTAAAACTACAATAACAAAGATATCTGCATGTCACATAATAGTAAATAAATACTTGATTATAGTGCACTTATCTCATTTTTGACAAATTAGACTTATCTGCTTGTTCACAGAGACCACAGATTTAATAGCCCGAATTCAGTAATTTGTGTGATTTATTCATTCAAAAAACATAGTAATAATTAATTTTGATATATTCAAATAAAATTAAATTAAATGCATAGTTTATTTTTAATTTATCTTATATTTATTTCTTTCAGTTGCACAGTAAACTGAATAGTGCAAGTAAAAAAAAAAAAGTTCGTCAGTATTCAGAGGAATACTTAAAATTTGGTTTCATACCCGCTGTCCACAATCAAAGGTCACCTTTGTCTTTTATGCCAACAATGCTTGACCAACGAATCAATGAAGCGAGGTCATCTTGAGGCACATTTGAAGGCGAAACATAATGCTCGTGTAAATTCTGATTTAAATTACTTTCAAACTTTAAAGAAGAATTTTGAAAAAATAGCAACATTAAAGTCTGTTTATTGCTCATACTGAAACTGTCAATCGTACTCTTGAGGCTAGTTATGAAATTTCTTTACTCATTGCTAAATCTGGGAAAAATCATACTATAGGAGAGAATTTAATCAAACCATCAATATCAGCATTTCTTAAAACAGTTCTGGAAAAAGATAAAGACGTGAAAGCTATGCCACTCAATAACAATACTGTTAGCAGAAGAATAGATGAAATGAGTGAAGATATTGAAATACAACTTGTTGGAAAGCTGAAAACAAGAAATTCTCGGTGCAAATGGATGAATCAACTTTGAGAGACAGTGAAGCTGTACTGATAACTTATGTAAGATATATTGATAAAGGTAATTTTGCTGAAGAAATGTTATTCTGTAAATCATTAGAGAGCACCACTACCTCCAAAGATATATATAATAAGCTAAAAAATTACTTAGATGACAATAATATACCAATGAAAAATATAACATCTTGTGCTGCAGATGGTGCTCCTAATATGATGGGCAAGAAAAATGGCTGCTTAAAATTGATGAAAGATGAGAATCCAGAAATGCTTCTTGTGCATTGTGTTATTCATAGGGAAAACTTGGTAGCTACAAATATTTCGCCTGTTCTTAATGAAGTACTAAAATCAGTTATAAAGCGTGTCAATGCTATTAAAGCTAATGCCAAATGTGAGCGTCTCTTCAAGCTTTTTTGTGAAGAACAAAATGCAGATCATGTGAGACTTTTACTTCACACTGAAGTAAGGTGGCTCTCGAAAGGGAACTGCTTGAAAAGATTGATGGAACTATTTGATACTATTAGTGACTTTTTAAGTGACAAACCTGAAATGAAGCATCTGTTAATGGTCGATGGCAAAGCATTTGTGAGTTATTTAGCCGATATCTTTGAAAAACTAAATCTTAACTGAACAACTTCAAGGAACAAATAAAACTCTCGTCGATGCAAAAGCAAAGATATTTGGTTTCATTATATTTATTGAATTATGTCAAAAATATATTTGTAACAAAAATTTTGAATAGTTTCGTTGGCTGCAAAAATGTGAAGTGACTGATACTGCTGTACTCGTTATTGTCGATCATCTGAAATTTCTGTCCACTGATTTAAAAGAAAGGTTTTCTGTTTTAAAACAAATTGATTTTCCAACCTGGATGATGCAACCAATGTTAGTGGATTTGTCTGATGTATCAATGTAGTACCAAGAAGAACTCTCAGAAATGCAAAATGATGAGTCAGTTAAAACTTTATTCAATATAAAAGGAGCGATGGCATGGCTTTGTGATGAAACAAATTAAATACCCAAATTCAACCAACTTTGCAAGAGACCTATTGTTACTGTTTCCATCTTCATATTTAGCTGAATGTGGATTTAGTGCCATAAATGATTTGTTACTAAAGAAAAGAAATCGACTGGATATCACAAAACGGGGAGACTTGAGACTAAAGCTGACTAAATTGGAGCCCAATATAAAATCTCTGCGGAAAGCATCAAGCACAAGGGTCTCACTAAATTTAGTGCACTCATCTAAAAGTGACTTCACATGGAATGTTGAAATTATTAAACAATTAAATAATAATTACTAAAAATTAAAATATTATAGAAAAATCTTTCATATAAATTATTTTGTACTTGAATTTTAGTTGTCTATTAGTTTTGAAAATTTACTTACTGTTTTTTCTTAATAATTTCCTAATGATTTCTTCCTAAAACCTAAGTCTTGTGTCCTGAACAAGTTGTAATTAGGCTTCATTTAGGGAATAATTCAATTTTTGAATATAAAAAATATGTATATCGGTGTTTCCCAATGTTACATAGGGGGCATCAGAATTTTAGAAAGACTTAGGTGGGGAATGGTAAAAAAAGGTTGGGAAACACCGGTCTATAGGCTCAGTACACACAATCCTGACAAGATTTAGAGCACTGCACGTGTGCAAAGTTCGTTCCATGCCTGCAGTCATATGATCAAATGGGCTATAGGAAAGCCATCACAGATAATTTGCTTCAAAAAAAAAAAAAAAAAAAATCTATGCAGGATCTGAACTTCCTAAAAAAAAAAAAGTGGTCACTGGAGATGAAAAGTGGGTGTTTCCTGCAATATCGAGACCAAGGTGGAATCACCCAAATAGCACACAAAAATATCCCCATGGCCCAAGAAGTTTTGTGCGACAAAATCCAATGGTCCAAGACATGCTGATAATTTTTTTCAACGATGAGGGGCATAGTACACCATGAATTTGTGACTAGAGGGAGAAGCATTACTGCTGCTTACTACATTGAGATTTTGGCACACTTGCATGAGAATGTGAAGCAAAGATTAGCTCAAAAATGGAAGGCAGGATCTTGTGCCACGACAATGCACACAGTTATACAGCAATTGCAATTCAACAGTTCTTTGTTGTGAAAAAAATTAGTCGTGAAACAGCCTCCCTACTCCTATGACTTCTAGCTGTTCCCTCAATTAAAAATGGGGGCTTCAAGATCATCGTTTTGCTAGTGAATGATAACAACAAAAATTCTGAAGCAGCCCTATGTGTGCTAATAAAACACAATTTTAAAGAATGTTTCAAAGCTTGGAAAGACTATGGAGCAAAAGTGTGTGTGTGTGTGTGTGTGTAAGGTACTTTGAAGGTAATTATGTTAGTAAGCACAACTGTTCACTGAATAAATTTTTAAAGTAAAATTGTGGGAACTTTTTTAATGTACCTCTTATTGATTTCACTACAATCTGCTTCATTACCAGTGTAAATACAGTTAACACAAAAGGCCTGATTAAAAAGATTCTAAAACTATTTTAGAATGGTACATACAACATTCTTATAAGTGACATCTTCAATGTTCCAACTACTTCTGGAAGCATCAATGGAATTCTTCAATTGTGCACTAATTAAGTTCAACTGTTGTGAATTCTGCTGGATAGTTGAAACATTCTCATATCATCATCACCCTTTATACTTCATTTTGAGTTTGGGAAGTAAAAAAAAACTGCATGGGGCAAGGTGAATGTGGAGACTGGGGTACTATGGGAATGGTTTTCTGGATAAAAATTCTTGAATGGTGTGGGCAGGGACATTTTCACAATGGAGAAACCATTCACCATTTTCACCTAGCCTTTTCTCTCAGTCAAATCAGAACCTCTCTATAACATGGCTAGTTTACTCTGGTCATTCTGAAAGATATTAATGAATAATACCCTGTCTTAAAAAGACAGGGTATTATTCATTATCACAAGTATGAACGATTTATGAGAGACATGGCAAGATCCAGTATTAATTACATTTAAAATATGAAGCTCTAATACATTTTTTTGAGGCTAGCTGCTACAGTCCACTGGACCCAACCTAGTGATAATTCTCCAGATGGCATTTGGATCAGCCAGTATATAATCGTACTGCCAGGATACAGAGTTTTGAATTCAAGGGAACAATATGTTTTTTGGAAATTTAATCTTATTGATTAATTAACATATTGAATTATGTTTTACAAATAGTTTAAATAGTCTTAGTTACATTAATTAGCTTACTTTTAAATTTAGCTAGTGATTTTGTAAGTTATGACTTACTATTTGTACCATTATTGTATCAGGTGTTTTGGCACGAATATTATAGCATGTCACAAGTAGTGCAGTGGAATAGTAGGGTTTTAACTGTGATAAGTAGCTCAAAGGTTCTAATCACTTGTTGGGCATATCTTTGTGTTTAGCTAAGGAATTTTACTTTTTAGTAAGGATGTAACTAATTGGTCCCTGCCATCACAATGGTATAGCATAATGTATATCTTGAACTTGATAGTGTAATGCAGTGTTTCTCAACATTTTCGTTGTTGCGGCACACTTTTAAAGGCACTAAAAATTTGAGGCACACTACAATCACTATTATACTCATATATATATATACATATTCTGTACATATATATTATAAATAATATATACAGGGTGTCTCAAAAATACACAGCATAACTTCAGGAATGAGTTGTTCCTCATATGTAAACAAAAATATTTTATATCGACATAGTTCTGGAAATGCTTGGTTTCAGAGTTTTGAAGGTCTGTCTATGACACTTACTGTTCACATCACCCTATAGTAATTGTTCAAAATGTCCATCAAAATGTCGTCAATGTAAGGCCTTAATACAGGCCTTACATTGACGACTCGTGAAGACTATGTCAAATTCCTCGCATGTTTCGTATTGTCTCACAACCCACCACAATTCGATTGCTGAGAGTTTCCACATCAGCTACCGGAGTCTCATACACCAATGACTTTAAATGGCCCCATAAGAAGAAATCTAGTGGGTTTAAATCAGTGAGCGTGGAGGCCAGGCAGTTGGTCCACCCCTCTACTTCAGGAGTCGTAGATGTTGGTCATCCTCTGTCAGCACCAAGAGCTGTAAAGGTCCCATGTTCACAAAGGTGGCAATGGATACCTTCAAACGTTTTCCTGTCTGGACATCTTCGTTCTGGGAACCTTTCGTGGTACAAATGATTAGCCTCCAGGGCATTGCCATCCGCCAAACCGTACATAAAGTGCATATCCGCTTGCTTCTGATTTGAGTGCATGGTCAGAATGGAAAACCACCAGATTCTGTCAGTACATTGTGATGAAGGAAATCACCTGCGAGAGATAAGACATTCCAGTTAATAACTCAGGAACCAAGCATTTCCGGAACTATGTTGATATAAAATACGTTTGTCTACATATGAGGAACTCATTCCTGAAGTTATGCCGTGTATTTTTGAGACACCCTGTATATTATAATATTTGCAATATATATACAAGAGGGGTTTCCGAAAAGCAAGGTAAAACATTTTTCCTCTCGATGATGTTTAATAATATGAAGTTGAAATTACACACCAAGAAATAAATGAACATCACTACTTCTCCACAAAGTCTCCAGTTTTATTGATGCACTTGTCCCAACGATGGATCAGTTTATCAACACCAGTACTGAAGAAGTCCGTGCCCACAAACAGTAACGAACATCGCACCACGTGATGAACTTCTCATCCATGGTGAAATGCTTTCCTGAAAGGTGTTTTTCAGAGGGTCGAACAAATGAAAGTCTGAAAGCGCTAAGTCTGAGCTGTAGGGGGGATGTGACAGAGTTACCCAACGATTACAGGCAACCACTCACGAGTGGTGTGGGCAGTGTGTGGGGTTGCATTGTCATGCAACAAAACCACAGCGCTTGTCAGGAGTCCTGGTCGTTTGCGTCGAATGTTGGCTTTCAGTTTTTCCAACGTTGAACAGTAAAGCTGTGCACTGACTGTTCCTCCCTTCGGCAAGAAATCCACCAAAACAGAATGCCTTTGCAATCCCAGAACACTGTGGCCATGGCTTTTCAGACACTGGGAACAGTTGAATTTTTTGTGCATTGTGGATGTTTCCAGGTAACGGAGTCTTGTTTGCCCTCTGGGGTAAAGTGATGAACCCATGTTTTGTCTGCTGTGACTATGCAAGCGAGAAAATCTTCTCCTTCGTCGCTGTATCGCAACAGGTTCTCCAGACACATCCCAATGTGTTTTGCTTCGTCCTCCTCTGACAATTGTCAGGGCATCCAGTGGCAGCACACCTTTCGAAAGCCAAGGACATCATGAAGAATTTCAGGTACAGTCGTGCCTGTTTTCAAGAACGATGCCCTTAACAGGTCTATCTGTCCACTGTGTTTCATCTCATTCCCTGTCACCATTATTCAGAAGAAAAAAAAATTTGTTACCTTACTTTTCGGAAACTCCTCGTACATATATTCACAAACTGGAAGTTATTTCTGTTGGGTATACTTAATAATACAATTATTATACTTTTAATGTTCTTTTTTGAACATACATGAAATTTAAAAGAAAATATGTAAAAAATTAACATATTTAAATATAAAAACAAACAAATATACAATTATAATCGAGATGATTGGTTTTGATAGGAGCACAAAATTTTTTTAATGAGGATAGCCTCACTCTCAGCTCTTCTCTACCAACTTAACATTAGCATTAGTAGAGGCATATGATGCAAGAAAGCAAGCTTATTCAGCATCAGCCAAAAAAAAAAAAAAAACCCCTCTCTCCCATTTCACCCCTCCGTTCGTTCGAAATACCTGTCCAGTTGAGATTTAAATTTGTTTAGGCTATCAACTTCAACAACAAGTGATGGAAGTCGGTTCCACCAACCAACCACCCGCTGGCCAAAGGCAAATTTCCGCACATCTATCCGACATCCGTCCTTCCTCAATTTGAATTTATGCCCTCTGAGGTGATTATTCTGAGAAAGATGAAGAATCCCATTGGCATTGAGCATGCTCAAACCATTCAAAGCCTTATACACCTCTATCAGATCACCTCGCCGGTGCCTAGTCTCCAGACTCTAATTTGCAAAACTTAAGCCTTTCTTCGTAAGGGCAACCCTTTGTTCCATTTACTAATCTTGTTGCCCTTCTCTGTACCCGTTCCAGCAGCTCTACATCCTTCTTGAAATGAGGCCTCCAGACCTGTATACAGTACTCAAGATGTGGCCTAACCATTGCCTTATACAAGGGAATAATCACCTCCTTATCCCTGCTAGAAAAATTCCTGTATATCATTGACAAGACACCATGAGCTACTCTTGCAGCTCGTCTGCACTGCTCAGAGAACTTCATATCTGCCTGCACAATTACCCCCAGGTCCTTTTCATTCTCCACCACTGTCAGTGTAGTACCGCAGAGTTGATACATTGCTCTGGGGTTACTGTTACCCATATGTAGTACTTTACATTTGTCAATGTTAAACTTCATTTGCCACCTCTCAGCCCATCTGTTCAACCTTTCCAGATCCTGTTGCAGCAGCATAGCATCAGTAGTGTCCTTAACGACCCTGCCAACCTTTGTATCATCTGCAAACTTAGACATTAAACTTGATATCCCATCATCAATATCATTCATAAACACCGAAAACAACAATGGACCCAACACTGAACCTTGAGGAACTCCACTAATAACATTAGTCCACGTTGAGCAGTGTCCATTGATTACCACTCTCTGTCTTCTGCCACTCAACCATCCCCTTATCCATAGCAGCAATTTGCCTCCAATGCCACACTGCTCCAATTTGTGCAGCAGTCTTCCATGTGCAACAGTATCAAAAGCCTTTCTAAGATCCAAATATATAATATCAAAGTTATTCCCTGCATCCAGTTCTTTTGTGACTACATCATAGTATCCAATCAAATTGGTCAGGCAAGACCTGCCCTTAACAAAACCATGCTGCGTCTGAGCTATAACTGAATTCTTGTCTAGATGATCCTGCAGTGCTTCTTTAACCAGTGCCTCCATTAATTTACCTGGAACAGAAGTTAAACTAACAGGTCTATAATTACTTGTGTCAGCCTTTGATCCTCCTTTGTGAATTGGGGTTACATTTGCACATCTCCAGTCTATGGGTACCTCCCCTGAGTCCAAAGAAGCTCTCATAATTATGGCTAGGGGTTTGCATACTTCCTTTGCTGCCTCCTTTAATATAACTGGATAGATCCCATCCACCCCAGGTGCCTTTTTTATGTTTATCCTCAACAATCTCCTCCACTTTCCTCTCAGTTATTACAAAATCATCCAGCTCACTGCCAATGTTTACTTTACCTACATTATTCTCCTTCCTGAATAACTCCTCATGCGTGAATGTAGATGCAAAATACTCGTTTAGATTGTTAGCCACCTGAGCAGGATCCTCAACTGTTGAACCATCAATATCCAGTGGACCAATCTGATTCATCCCTTTCCTTCTCGAGTTCAAGTATGTAAAGAACTCCTTTCTGTTTTTCTTTGCATCCTTTGCCAAGGATTTTTCGTAGTCTGCTTTTGCCTGCCTAATCTCTTTTGTGACTTGGTTACAGACCAACTTATATCTATCATAGGCTTCCATGTCACCCATTAATTTGTATGTATCCCATGCATTTTTCTTCTCTGCCACATGTCTCATTAGTCCATCTGACAACCATTTAGGCCTAAACCTTGAACAATATTTCTTAGTTGGTATGTAAAGCCTGGTAGCCACCAAGATTAGTTCCTTGAATGCTTCCCATTTTGAGTTTGCTGTTGGTAACATCATCAGTTGGTCCCACTGTATAGAATTTAAATACTGTCTCAGACCATCATAGTCGCCTTTACGAAAACAAAAAGCCTTCCCTTTACCTCTGATGGTAGTTACCTCCTTGAGTAAATCCCACTTCAACACACTGTGATCACTGCCACCTAGTGGTTCATTTATCTGCAGGTTCTTAATGCATGAAGAATCACTACTGATAATCAGATCAAGAGTATTGCTCCCTCTTGTTGCCTCACGAACATGCTGATGTAGAAAACAATCATCCAATAAATCCACAAAAGCCTTGCTAGTGTGCGAGTGACCAATCCACAAATTCCAGTCAATATCTGGGAAATTAAAATCCCCCATTATAAGACTCTCTGATTTACTGGCCCACTCTATTTCCCTGTACAATATATTATTATACTCATCAGAGTCATTAGGCCTATAGCACACTCCTACTCTCAATTTTGATTTCCCTATGCTTATGTCACACCAAACTGACTCGACACTGCCCTGTCCATCGATGTCAACTGGCTTCACTTCCTTTGACTTTATGTGTTTCTTAATTAATAGCATAACCCCTCCTTCCCTCCTGTCCTGTCTATCCTTTCTATATACATTGTATTCCCCAAATTCCAGTTCCGCATTACTTATATCTGTGTGACACCACGTCTCTGATATCCCAACAATATCTGCCTTTGATGTTTTGAGCAATACCTCAAATTCATCAAATTTATTTACCAAACTCCTAGCATTGGTGTACACGCAGGTATACATGCACCTGTTTCTATTCTTAGCTACCCTAACACAACCCATGTGTTTACTTGTAACGCAATGACTACCAGCAGTCTCTGAAATATCCTGCATCTTGTTTTTCAGACTTCTGCTCATTTGAATAGAAGCAGTGCAAGAATCACTTCCACCTCTGCCAGTGGCTACTGTTAATCTATTAGTCCTTGTATCCCCCCCAACTAGCAGTTTTCCGACCCACCTAACACTGCCTCGACAGCATCAGCAAAAATTCTTGCACCCTTTCTATTTAAGTGTATCCCATCCCTGTAGAAGCAATCTCTCCTGTTAACAAGTACAGTCCAGGCTGAAAAAAATTCTACCCCTTGAGCCTTGCACAATCCCTCCAGGGCCGAATTGATCGACAAGGCTCTCATCATATACTCCCTCCTATCGTATCTGGGCAGAATTGCAGACACTTTCAAGTTCAACCCTAATTCACGGCTTTTTTTCAACAGTGACCTGTACTTGCTAAGTAATTCCGCCGGTCTCCTACTCTTAATATCATTAGTGCCAACGTGTACAACTATATCACCTTTTGTGCCCTTAAAAGATGATATCCGCTCTACAACGTCATCAACCTTTGCCCCTGGCAGACATACCCTGGTCCTATTCCACCTATCCTTTTTACAAAGCATGTTCCCCGTTTCCCTGACAATAGAGTCACCAACAACTACTAGTTCCTGTGGGACCAGCGCATTCTGCCTAGGGGGCTGCCCCTGTGTTGCCTGATGACCAAGTGCAAGCTCTGGCGTTGATGTGGGCAGCTGAGAGCTTGATGGGCCCCTCAATTTATTTCCTTCGAGGGCATCCACCCTGTCCTTCAAGGTCTCATAAAGGCCCATAACAACGCTGAGTTGTCGCCTGATTTCCTTGCACTCCTTACATCGTGCACACACAAAGACATCCCCCTTGGCAGTATCATGTCCCGTACCCGACTGCTCCGCAAACATCAAGCAAACAGTGCATTTTAATAGACTGTGATTCAGAGGGCAACTGCCCCCCCTCAGTTCTCCCCTGAACCACAGCACTCCCATTAGCTTGAGCTTTTTGCTTTGCTGCTCTGGTCAGAGTCATGATTCCAATTTAATTCAATAAAATTTAAAACAAAAATTAAATCCTTAAGTTATATCCCAAAACAGTTATGTTACATATATATATATATATATATATATATATATATATTTTTTTTTTTTTCGGTATCTAGTGTTCCCTTTATACAACTTCCGTATCACGTGTACCACTATAGTTATGTATTAATTATTTGTTACGATTAAGTCGTTATATATTATTTATAGAGTTAAAAATACAATTTAATTGACAATAAAGTTTATCAAGATTAATAGATTTACTGATTAATTGACAGTATTATATTATGCAGTATACTACACCAAGCTTATGCTATCGTGTAAAAATGGCGGGAATTCACGAACGGTATTTCTACGGACTCGTAAGTATTGATTAGCTTCGAAATCTCGCTACCTCAATTTAGAATAAACTAAGGATCCTGACTAGGTCTATAATCTACTTATAGAAGATAATTTGATATAACAATTGGTTAATAAATCGACTAAATTTGGTTAAAAGACCTCTCGTTCAATTTGTGACACGTGGATTTGATACCGTTACCGATACTAAGTAATATCTACGAAATATCTGTCTAAGTTAAACTTTAAACTAAGTATCGTAACTAGGAATATAAAGCTACTCTAGAAAATAAGTTAATATGACAATTTAAACTAATAAAGCAGAAAATAAATCAGGAAAAACTTCTCTGTTTGAAGAGCTTTAAGGAGCAATGTCTGCACAGGCCAACCTCGCACCCTCTCTCTCTCTCTCTATTTAATCTCATTTAAAGTGGTAAACCCTGTTTCGCACTAGTAGGAAGTGGAAAATGGCAATAAAATTGTAATGGCCTTTTTGAAATTCGTGGATATTCACTTTGAATTTTGCTAATATTAACGTTGTTAAAGTGAATTTCCAGCGACTGGTCACTATGGATTCCAGTCTTTTCTTCCTTCTAATGTCGGAAGGTTTCTTGTTGTAAATGGGTCTCTTACCCACAAATATTTTTTTGGTATCAAGGGATGGAAAGTATTGGACAACTTTTGTCTTTAACAGTTATAATGTTTCACTTAATACATTAATTATTTTATTATAATTCGTTTTGGCATTCAATGAAAACATTTCTAAATATTTTTCATTTACCTATTTTTTTCCATGTATTCAACTTTTATTTACAGGTGAAAAACTTTGCAAGCAGAAGTGAGTAAATTTTTCTCTGGGAATTGCATACTGATATTTAATTTATTAAGCTGCAAGAATAAATCTGCTATAAAAGCTAATCTACAGCACCAAATTTCATCACTTAATTAATGACAAAATTAATTTCTCCAGAGAAAAAAAATGTCAGCATTTTGTCACGCAACTCGGGCATACGCACAAGTACATTTCCTTTTAATAGCCATCGAACTCGGTATGCATTATTAAAGAAAAGTGATAAAACTCCAGTTCCACGCATAATTTTACAAAAATATGTATTTTTTGTGGTCTAGTTTTGATATAATTGACCATTTTAACCACTTGATCAAGTTTTAGAACAGTGTGTTGTAATAATATTTGAATTGTGTAGTTTTACTAAGTTTACAAATCCTTTTATTGCTCTGTCATTGAGGAAGCATCATCAGTACAAATGCATACACACAACTTCAAAAATATACAACGTTTTTGTAAATAATTATTCCTTACTTCGAAAATACCTTGGCTGTTGTTCTTTACAACAACAAAAAATATTAATAATTGTGTCGTTTTCGATAAACATGACAAATGCTATTAATTGGGCTTTCCCGCTAATACCTGTAGAATTATCTACTTGCAATGCAAACAGTTGCCCAAAATTATTAATATGTTGAACAACTTGTTCTTCAATATCACCAGCCATTTCTTTTATATGCCTGCTAATTGTACTGTTTGAAAGTGGTACTGTCACTATTTTTTGCCAGCTTCCTATGCCAAAATACTTTTCACAATTGAATTCAGACTTTCTGATCAGGTAAGATTTCTTCCATTGGAGAAGAGACAATCACCAAGTTGTGATCTGAAGTGCCTAAAGGATCTCTCACTTCGACTGTGTACTTAGAAGGGTTGTTTTAAGAAGATTTTAAGCCAGAGAAGATCAAAGAGAGGAGATTCCAAATTGCCAAGTCTCTGACAGGGAATATCAGAACGGACATATGCACAAGTACCACCTTTGAGGCGAAAGGAATCAGAGTGAATAATTTGGGCATCTGAAATGAGCAGTATTTGAATCAACCGATAACTGAGATTCTGTCAGAAAAAGTACATGGGGTTTGACAGACTGCAAGTGGAAATGGATGTCGTTGAGATTAGAATTGAGACCACGTATATTTGTGAAATGAACTAGAAGTGCTTGGGAGGTTTAGATCTTTTCGCAGATAAGCTTGTTCTATTAGTTTGAGATTATACACTAGCTGATCCGGAAGCCTCCTAGAGAGTTAGTTGGTACACCGGTCCGGTGTACTAACTAGCGGCTGGCCTGCAAACACCGTTTTAGAGCTGTATGTAATGTAACAAATATTGGATCTCACCACGATGTTCATCATAACCTCAAGTCATCAATCATACTGCATGATGGAAGAGATAGGGAAGGGTTGACCAGAGCTCTAGAGACTAAACATGGGTTCCACCACTTCAAGTCTCCAATAAGCAAAGTGGTGGTATTGCACCGGTTGATGAGAGTCATCTAGCACCTAGTAAATTTGATGAATTTGATGTGTTGGTAAAAAACAAAGGCAGATATTGTTGGGATATTAGAGATGTAGAGTCACACTGATATAAGGAATGCAGAAATGGAATTTGGGGAGTACAATGTGTAGAGGAAGCAAAGACAGGATAGGAAGGAAGGGTTATGATATTAGTTAAGAAATGCATAAAATCTAGGGAAGTACAATCAGTCAACATGGCTGGACAGTGCAGTGTCGAGTCAGTTTGGTGTGACATAAGTACTGGGAAATCAAAATTGAGTGCAGGAGTGTGTTATAGGCCTAATGACTCTGATGAGTATAATAAACAATGGTACAGGGAAATAGAGGACCAATAAATCAGAGAGTCTTATAATGAGGGATTTTAATTTCCCAGATATTGACTGGAATTTGTGGGTTGGTCACTCACACACTTAGAAGGCTTTTGTGGATTTATTGGATGATTATTTTCTACATCAGCATGTTCGGGAGGCTACTAGAGGGAGTAATATTCTTGATCTGATTATCAGTAGTGATTTTTCATTCATGAAGAATCTGCAGATAAAGGAACCACTAGGTGGCAGTGTGCTTAAGTGGGATTGATGTTACCAACAGCAAATTCAAAATGGGAAGCATTCAAAGAATTAATCACTGAAGCTACTAGGCTTTTCATACCAACTAAGAAATATTGTTCAAGGTTTAGGCCTAAATGGATGTCAGATGAACTAATGACACATATGACAGAGAAGAAAAATCCATGGGACAAATAAATTAATAGGTGACACAGAAGCCTATGTTAAATAGAAGCTGTTTTGTAAACAAGTCACAACGGAGGCTGGCAAAGGCAGATTATGAGAAATCTTTGGCAAAGTATGAAAATAAAAACAGAGTTCTTTACCTATGTAAACTAGAAGGAAGGGGATGAATCAGATTGGTTCCACTGGATATCGATGGTTCAACTGTTGATGATCCTGCTCAGGTAGCTAACAAACTAAATGAGTATTCTGCATCTATAGTCACACACAAGTTATTCAGGGAGGGGAATGCCAGAGATGAATTAAACTCTGGCAGTGAGCTAGACAATTTTGTAATAACTGAGAGCAAAGTGGAGAAAGGCACCTGGGGTGGATGGGATCTATCCAGTTATATTAAAGGAGGCAGCAAAGGAAGTAAGAAAATCCTTAGCCATAATTATGAGAGCTTCCTTAGACTGAAGGGAGGTACCCCATGGACTAGAGATTTGCAAATGTGACCCCAATTCACAAAGGAAGATCAAAGAGCGACAAGTAATTACAGATCTGTCATCTGTTCCAGGGAAATTAGTGGAGGCACTGCAGGATCATCTAAACAAGACTTCAGTTATAGCAGCATTGGTTTGTTAAGAGGAAGTCTTCCCTGACCAATTTGATTGGATATTATGATGTGGTCACAAAGAAATTGTATGTAGAGAATAACTTTGGTATCATATATTTGGATCTTAGAAAGGCTTTTGATACTGTTGCACATGGAAGACTGCTGCACAAATTGGAGTAGTGTGGCATTGGAGGTAAACTGCTGCTTTGGATAAAGGGATGATTGACTGGGAGAAGACAGTGGTAACCAGTAGACACTGCTCTTCGTGACTAATGTTATTAGTGGAGTCAGCGTTGGGTCCATTGTTGTTTTCTGTATTTATTAATAATATTGATGATAGTATATCAGACTTAACGTCCAAGTTTGCAGACGATATGAAGGTTGGTAGGGTTGTTAATGACAGGGTCCTTAGGGGAAGTAACCATGGGCTGGAAATGTGCAAATGTGACCCCAATTCACAAAGGAGGATCAAAGGGAGACACAGGTAATTATAGACCTGTTAGTTTAACTTCTGTTTAAGGGAAATTAATAGAGGCAGTGGTTACAGAAGCTTTGCAGAACCATCTAGAGAAGACTTCAATTACAGCTGGGACAGAGCATGGGTTTGTTAAGGGGAAGTCTTGTCTGACTAATTTGATTGGATACTACGATATAGTCACAAAGGAACTGGATGCAAAGAATAACTTTGATATCATATATTTGGATCTTAGAAAGGCCTTTGATACTGTTGCACAAATTGGAGTAGTGTGGCATTGGAGGCAAATTTCTGCTATGGATAAAGGGATGGTTGAGTGGGAGAAGACAGAGTGTTAATCAATGGACACTGCTCTTCGTGGACTAATGTTATTAGTGGAGTCCCTCAGGGTCCAGTGTTGGGTCCATTCTTGTTTCTGTATTTATAAATGATATTGATGATGGTATATAAGGCTTAATGTCCAAGTTTGAAGACAATACGAAGGTTGGCAGAGTTGTTAATGACAGTACACTGATGCAAGAGAATCTAGAGAAGTTGAGCAGATGGGTGAGAGGTGGCAAATGTAAAGTACTACATATGGGAAGCAGTAATCCCAGTGTAACGTATCAACTCTGTAGTACCACACTGACAGTGGTAGAGAATGAAAAGGACCTGGGTGTAATTGTGTAGGCAGATATGAAGTTTTCTGAGCAGTGCAAACGGTCTGCAAGAGTAGCTCATGGTGAATGATATACAGGAATTTTTCTAGCAGGGATAAGGAAATGATTATCCCCTTGTATAAGGCAATGGTCAGGCCACACCTTGAGTACTGTATACAGGTCTGGAGGCCTCATTTTAAGAAGGATGTAGTGCTGTTGGAATGAATATAGAGAAGGGGAACAAGATTGGTGAACAGAACAAAGGGTTGCTCTTATGAAGAAAGGCTTAAGTTTTGCAAATTACAGTGTCTGGAGACTAGGCACCTGCGAGGTCATCTGATGAGGAGTATAAAGCCTTGAATGGTTTGAACATGCTCAATGCTGATGGGATTCTTTCTCTTGCTCGGAATAATCACCTGAGAGGGCATAAATTCAAATTGAGGAAAGACGGTTGTAGGATAGATGTGCAGAAGTTTGCCTTTAGCCAGCGGGTGGTTGACTGCTGGAACAATCTTCCATCTGTCATTGTAGAAGTTGATAGCTTAAATAGATTCAAGGCAGAACTTGACAAACATTTGGAGCAAGTGGATGGGTGAAATAAGGGGGTTTTTTTTGGTTTTTTTCTGGCTGATGCTATATAAGCTTGCTTTCTTGCTTCATGTGCCCTTACTAATGCTAATGACAGTACGCTGCTGCAGCAGGATCTAAAAAAGTTGAGCAAATGGGCTGCTGATCTTTTAGGCTTAGGTGGCAACTGAAGTTTAACATTAACAAATGTAAGCTACTGCATACAGGAAACAGTAACCCCAGAGTAACGTATCAACTGTGCGGTACTACACTGACTGTGGTAGAAAATTAAAAGAACCTGGGGGTAATTGTGCAGGCAGATATAAAGTTTTCTGAGAAGTGCAGACATTCTGCAAGAGTAGCTCATGGTGTCTTATCAATGATATATAGGAATTTTTCTACCAGGGATAAGGAGGTGATTATCCCCTTGTATAAAGCAATGGTAAGGCCACCCCTTAAGTACTGTATACAGGTCTGGAGGCCTCATTTTAAGGATGCAGAGCTGTTGGAACGAGTAGAGAGAAGGGCAACAAGATTAGTGAATGGAACAAATGGTTGCTCTTACGAAGAAAGGCTTAAGTTTTGCAAATTACTGTGTCTGGAGACTAGGCACCTGTGAGGTGATCTGATTGAGGTGTATAAAGCCTTGAACGGTTTGAGCATGCTCAATGCTCAAATTGAGGAAAGACGGTTGTAGGATAGATGTGCAGAAGTTTGCCTTTAGCCAGTGTGTGGTTGATTGCTGAAACAAACTTCCATCTGTCATTGAAGTCGATAGCTTAAATAGATTCAAGGCAGAACTAGACAAACATTTGGAGCGAGAGGATGGGTGAAATTAGATTTTTTTTTTTTGACTGATGCTATATAAGCTTGCTTTCTTGCATCATGTGCCTTTACTGTTGCTAATGCTAGCGATTACCCTGTTTTCTAATCTCTCTTGGCATAAGCACACCACAAATATTGCTTCCTCTAAATCAAAAAAAATTGAGTTTTTTTTCACTCTCCGAATTACTTTTCTTCTAAATAATGACTGACTCTGGACAAACTTTAAATCCACCTTAACGTGAAATATCATTTCTGCATCTTGGGTTATACACCAAAACCTCTCAAGTTTATAGACTACTTAAGGTTAATTAATGGCCCATCTATTACAAAGTCTCTTCACCTTTTCTCTCTGTTGCATTCATTGTTTTTACTGCTTGCCTTTTCTATAGATATTTCCATGGACACTGTTCTTCTGAATTGGCATCTATAATTCCACTGCTCACTTCCAAACCTGTACAAACTATGTGCCACAAGCAGTCAGCATACATTCACTCTCCAAAGTCATTCTCAGAACAAACTTTTCCTCATTTATCCCTTCTGTTCTTTGGAACACTCATTCACATGTATTTTCCAAAATTAACAATCTACAGAAGTTAAAGTCTGATGTGAATAAGAATTTTCTGTCCTCTCAGCCTTTAATTCATGCATGGTACAAAGTACTATAAGATCCAATACATTTTATGTTTAGGGTGTTCACACACAAAAAAAAAACGATTTTTTTTTTTTTTTTTTTTTTCTCAGATGGGGCAAGTCTTTGTGAGCACTTCCTCAGGGGCAAACAATTTTGTTACAGCTGTACATCCATGTGTCTTCACCAGTAACGATGCAAGTTATGAAAGTATTTCCACCCTTTTCAGCTACTCAATTATTCTCAATGAAAACGCTTAGTTGTCATTTATAGTCACTAAATGATGACCAAACTGACACGTGACACATGTCAAGTCTGGTAAAAATCACATGGCATAATCCAATGGACATTCCCAGTGCATCAGCAATTTCTTGAATGGGTAACTGCTAATCAGAAAAAAATAAAATAAAATGTTCACTCACTTTAGCAAATCTTTTGCCACTGCAAGTCAATCTGAATCATATCTTTGACAAATTCTTGTCTGTTTGAAAAAAATTTCAAAAACTGTTAAATGACAGATTTACTTAAACAAGTATCACAATGTGTTTATTAATATCTGGAGGATTTCCCTGTGTCTCCTCATTCTTTACACAAAACTTCATGTCCGAGCATGCACACACACAATTCCACTATCACATCAATTACAACTGCAAAAGGCCTAAGATATCTAAACTTCAAAATGCACTGCTGATTACTGTCTTGCTGGAATAGAAGGGGACTTGAAATAATGTGTTGATGCCTCTCTTATACTTGCCATCATCTTGGTGCTTTACCTCCACTTCTCGTGTAATGTAATCAAAGCTTGCATATACAGGGATCTTCCTGAACCATGAATTTGCCAAATGAGAATGTGAGATAATCCAGTTTTATATTTGTATACTATAATTTTGAAATTCATACCCTTCCCCCCCCATACACTGATTCAATCCAGTCCTTGGACAAAATAATCCAACAATTATTGTTCCAACTGCCTCAAGTGGAAATGCCAGATTTAGGTCATCTGGGATCTGGTACACATTTTTAGAGGCTATAATAAGGTCACAGGAGTCCTGGACAAATGCTAATTGTGTTGTTCCAAAATCCCTGCAATGTTGGAGCTCTGGCACAAAGCCCTACTGCACCATTAGTAAATTTGCTTTGCAAAGTGCATGGTACAAAGGATTTATGTTCTACCTTCTCAATTGCACACTGGTTGGACCACATTATTATTATTGTTGCTCTTATATTATTTCTCCCTAATTGGGGGATTCCACTCCATGACGGGTACTGCTACCAAGTACACAGGGTGGTTGTTTTATGTCTGGTATTACTGTCGGTCGAGGAAATCTCTGGCTGGTTGTTATGTCTGGTGTTCAGAATTGCGACTTTCTGGAGTTCCTTGTACGTATTCTCTGGGAGACCTATTGCTGCTATGTAGAGTCTTTGGCACCATACCGGGAGTTGACACGATGATTGGGATGGTTGATACTTCTTGCATATGCCACATCTCCTTGACCTCATGTCTCAGGTTCGTGTACTTCCTAATTTCTTCCTCATGGGTTTTCTGGACATTGCTGGTGTTGGACACCGCTATGTCAATCAGGTAGGTAGCCTTTTCCATCTTGTCCACAAGGGTTATGTCCGATCTGTTGTGTGGGATAGTCTTATCCGTTATTATGGCGTGGTCCCAGTACAGCTTGTGGGTTCAGGTCTCTAGTACTGCCTGAGGTTTGTACTTGTAGTATGGTACACTTTCTTTGGTCAACTGGTATTTCCTCACTAGTTTCTGATGTATTATCCTGACTACCTGGTCGTGTCTATGAGTGTACTCAGTCTGGGTGATCACCTTACGCCCCGTGGTGATGTGTTGGATCGTTTCTGAGGCCAGGTGGCATCTGACATTCCGGGCTCCTTTACAATGTATTTTCTATAGTTTCTGGTGTTGATTACCTGGTCTTGGATGTCCAGCATGAATCCTTCAGTCTCGGGGAAGAGCATCCCGCTTGTGAGCCACGCATTGGAAGCAATGTTATCAATGTGATCTTGATGGAGGTCATTGTAGGGTCTGCCATGGAATGTCTTCTTTGCCCATCTTTCTAACTTCGTTTCTTGTGCCATCTGGGTGGGAGAGGGTCCCTCGCTTAGGTTTAGTGGGATATACCACTTATCTATCTTCCTTATGGCCTGGTGGAGTAGCACTGTGTTGCTCTCGAAGTAATCGTTCAGGTTAACTATCACTGTTTTCTGTTGCTGTTATCAGGCCCCTTCCTCCCTCTTTCCGAGCTATTGTTAGTCTCTCCACTGCTGACTTTGGGTGGTGTTGGCAAAACTGTACATCTCCAATTCACAAAGGAAGGGGGGGGGGGGATTCAAAGGCAAAGTGGGTAAATACAGACATGCAAGTCTTATGTTCATTAAGTTCATTACTTATGCTCTATGGGAAGTAATGAAGTCACTGACTAAGGAAAATGCAGGACAATCCAGACAGGAATATAGTTATATGGTTGTTATACATCATGATTTTCCTAAGAGGAAATGTATGCAAAAATGATTTTGATATGACAGCTTTTGCAAGATACTGTTCCACATGAAAGAGTGCCATACAAATTGGAGCAGTGACATTAGGGGCAAGTTACTGCTATAGATAAAGGGTGGTTGGGTGGGAGAAGGCCTCTTGGACTAATGTTATTAGTGAAGTCTCCAAAGATTCAGTGGTGGACCATCATTGTTGTTTACGACATTTATTGATGAAACTGATGAAGACATTAGGCTTAATGTCTAAGTTTTCACATGATACAAAGGTTAGCAGATTATTTAGTGACAATAATCACAGTAAGCAACAAGAACAACAAAAATTAGGCAGATGGGCTGAGACACGGCAATCCAAATTTAAAACTGACAAATGCAAGGTACTGTATATAGGTAGAATAACATACTAATTGTGTATTACTGCACTCATGGTAAAGGAGAACATAATTGCACAGTCAGACATGAACTTCTCAGAGTGTTGCAGATGGGTTGCTAGGCCAACTCATAGGGTTTTGTAAATGATATAAAGAAATTTTATTAGCAGGGATAAGTAGGTGATCATTCTGTTGTTTAAGGTCAGGGTAATGATGCACGATTTCACCTTCCAAGCCTGTACTGCATGTAGGTTCAGAAGTCGGAACGGGTACATCATTACTGAGAGGAGCAAAAGGGGCACTCTTACCAAGAAAACCTCAGTTCTGCAAATTGCAGTGCCTGGAAACTAGGCACCTGAAAGATCTGAGTGAGGTGTTTAAGGCTGTGAATGAATCGAACAAGGTAAATGTTAATGGTATTCTTCCTCTTGCTTAGATAACACGAGGGACATAAATTAAATTAGGGAGGGATGGCCGTAGGCTAGATGTGTGGAAATTTGCTTTCAGTTAGCAGGTAATAGTTCTATATGGCTATTACCTGCTATAGGGCAATATCCAAGCCCTATAATGGCTTGGATATTACACTATATGGCTATTAATAGTAATAGCCATATAGGGTAAAGGCTTTTGCTGCACTGGCCAGGAAAAAAAAAAAAAAACTGAGTAGATAAGAAAATACAAATTATTTGCTACCATCTTTATATAGGCAACAATCCAGTTAACCTTTGAATTTATTCAAACTGTCAGCCTCGGCTACCTGTAAAGGCAACCTGTTCCAGCAATCAATGACTTGCTGGCTAAAATTAAAGCTAGTCTGCACCTCTTGCCTTGTAATTTGAATTTGTCCCCAAGTTCTGAAATTCACCACAAGTGAAAATTCTGCTTTCATTCATTTTACTAACCCCTCTCAGAGCCTTATAAACCTCAATCAGATCACCTCTGAGGTGCCTGGCTGCTAAGCTCTGTAGCCCACAATCAGTTTTTCCTCGTATGGTTGCCCTTTTGCCAATCTCACTATGCGTGTTGCCCGTCATTGCACACTTTCAAGAAGCTCTGTCTCTTTTCAGATGTGCTCTGCATACTTTAACACAGCAATCCACACCTCTACAGAATAATGTTCCATAAATCACTGATATGACACCATGGGCTTTTTGTGGTTGCATGTTCACACTGCTCAGAAAACTTCACATCTGATCGCATTATAACTTGCACATCTCTTTCTTCTACTACTGTTTTAAATTCAACCCCACCAAGTGTATAATTTATTTTGGAGTTGCCATTCCCCAAGTACAAGTCCTTGCATTTTGCTGCATAAAAACATAGCTGCCACTTTTGTAACTATTCTTGGGGCATATTCAAGTCATACAGGAGTGCTGCTTGGTACTGATCATTAACTAATTTACACTGTCTGCAAATTGACATCAAGCCTTCTATCTCACCATCAATGTTGTTTATGAAAATTAGAAAACAACAGTGGTCCATGAACAATCCTTGGGGACCCCACTTCTACCTTTACACCACTCAGAACAATATCCATTAATCACAACCCTCTGCTTTCTGCCTGGCAGCCACCCAGCAATCCATCTCAGAATTTTTCCAGGAATCCCAATATGTACCAACTTATACAGTAAACTATCAAGAGGGATTAAGTAAAATGCCTTTCTAAAATCCGAATAAACTAGCCGAAACTGCTCCCTACATCCAGCTCATGAATAACTGTCAAAATAGCCTAAGTTAGTTAAAACCTGATTTTCCCTTAATAAAAACCATATTGAGTGTTATTCAGAATGCCACATCTATCTAAGTGTCCCTGAATTGCACTCTTAATCAATGCCCCTAAGATTTTCCCTACAAATGGTCTGTAGTTAAGACTTCATTTTTGGAAGCACCTTTATGTATTGGTGACATGTTAGCACTTTTCCAATACAAAGGAGTCTCTCCCGAATCCAAAGACAACCTTATAATTCACTTCAAGGGCTCAATACGCTCCCTGGCAGTGACCCCCAAAATTACTGGATAAAAAAAAAGCAAACTGCAGCCATTATCAACCCACTACAGGATGAAAGCCTCCTCAACAATTCATTCTAAGGGACATGGACCATAATCTACCATGCTGGTCCAGTGCAGGTTGGCAGATCGACCGTATTTAGCAGTCAGGGGCTTGAACCCTGGTCTACTCAAAGAGCGTGTGCCACTGCACTTCCGCTCCTGACCACACGGGTACGGAGGCTGGGTATATGCCATCAACTACAAGACCGTTACTTGCCTTTCTGCTTGAAAGTTTTTCTGGAGGTGTGCAAATGTATCACTAATTCAGAAAGGGGGTGAAAAAGGTGACAAAAGTAACTATAGATCTGTTAGTTTAACTTGTGTTCCGAGGAAAATAATAGTCACTGGTTAGAGAAGAATTGCAAGATCGTCTAGACAAGACTACAGTAATAGTTAAGACACAGCATGGGTTTGTTAAAGGGAGGTCTTGTCTGACCAATTTCATTAAATACTATGATGTGGTCACAAAGGAACTGAATGTCAAAAATAATTTTGATATCTTATACAGTCGATTCCGGCTATTTGGTACACATTGGGACTGGTGCATTTTGGCCCGATTAAGTGGCTGCCCCAATTATCCGAAGTTTCATGTAAAAAAAGTTAAAAATTTTTAACTTTTTTCCAGTTGCCACTGTATCATCCACCAACAAGTGTTAACCAACGAAAGATTAAATACTAAAAGTTTTATGGACATCGCTTTCGAAATCATGAATTCCATCAGAGGACAATCTCTTCAAAGGAGACTTTTCAAAATGCAACTCGATGAAAAAGAAGAACCAGATCTGATATTACACACAGATGTGAGGTGGTTGAGTTGGAGTAAGTTTCTACAGAAATATAGAAATTTGGTGAATGAAATTAAAATTTGTTAATCAAAGGGGAGATGATTATCAGCAGCTACAAGACAGTGGTTGTGTGATCTGGCTTTTTTTTGGCAGATTTTAGCAGTAAATTAAGTGATCTGAATTTGGAATTACACGTAAAAAATAAAAATGTGGGTGACATGATTAGTAGTATTTTTGCACATAAATATCAATTTTTGGTAATGACTAAGGATCTCAAAGAAATAAAAAAAAATTGTATCATTGCAAAAATATCCTGTTTTTGAATTTAATAGTGAGAAATATGTTTCCGAAATTGAGAATGTGGGCGATTTGAAACTAGAATCAATGATTTTAAAACAATTGAAGGCATCGTTCAATGTATTTCTTATCCATTTAATGTCCACTTAGATACGAAACAAATTGCAGGGAGGGGAAAAAAAAAAAAAAAAAACACGCTGCGTTTTCCCACATGGAGAAAATATTACTTGCAAATGAAATTATTACACTGCGAAACGATATCTTCCTAAAAGCCAGATCATCCGAAGAAGACTTTTGGAAATCTTTGCCGAGAAAAGTACCCAAATATAAAAAAAAAAAAAAAAAAAAAAAAAAAATGTAGTGAACTTTTAAATTCCTGTTTTAGTTCCACATGTGTGAATTGGCCTTTTCGTATTTGAAACAGACTCACTGTGCTCTTACGGACTTGCATACAGAAGATTCTTTACGGTTGGACTTATCACAGTATATCCCTGATCACAGCATATCCGTGTTAGTAGTAATAACTACTAACATTAACTGACTAATAGTTAACTGAAACCATACTGGTTAATTTTAGTAGTATTAACTACTAACAACTAAAAGCAAATTGGAGTATTCACTGAATTGTTAACAGTAATTAGTAATAATAGTTAATATTTTAAAGATTATTAATTAAATTACTATAATATTAATTAATATTTTTGGGTTAAATTTGAAGTGTCTGCAATTCTGCCCAGACATGATCGAAGGGAGTATATGATGAGAGCCTTGTCAATCAATTCGGCCCTGGAGAGATTGTGCAAGGCTCGTAGGGTAGAATTTTTCTCAACATGGTCTATTTGCTGATGCTATCGAGGCAGTAGCCACAGGCAGAGGTGAAAGTGGTTCTTGCACTGCTTCTATTGGAATGAGCAGCAGCCTGCAAAGCAAGGTACTGGTATTTCAAGGGCTGCTGGGAGTCATCATGGAGCAAGAAAATACATGGGTTGTGTTAGGGTTACTAAGAGTAAGAATAGGTGTATGCATACCTGCATGTACACCAATGCTAGGAGTACAGTAAATAAATTTGATGAATTTGAACTGCTGGTAAAGACATCAAAAGTAGATATTGTTGGGATATCAGAAACATGGGGGTTTCTGCCACACAGATATAAGCAATGCAGAAATGGAATTTTGGGAGTACAATGTGTACAGAAAGGAGGGGTTATGCTGTTAGTTAAGAAACAAAATCTAAGGAAATTCATCCAAATTGACATTGGTGGACAATGCAATGTTGAGTCTGTTTGGTGTGACATAAGCACTGGGAAAGGAAAAATGAGAGTAGGCGTGTGTTATAGGACTAATGAATCTGAAGAGTATAATGAGGAATTGTGAAGAGAAAGAGTGGGCCAGTAAATCAAATTGTGTTATAATGGGGGATTTTAACTTTCCAGATTTTGACTAGAACTTGTGGGTTGGTCCCTCACACGCTAGCAAGACTTTTGTAGATTTATTGGATGACTGTTTTCTTCAGTAACATGTCCGAGAGACAACCAGAGGGGTTAATACTCTTGATCTAGTTATCAGCAGTAATTCTTCATGCGTTAAGAATCTGCAGATAAAGGAACCACTAGGTGGCAATGATCACAATGTACTGATGTGAGATTTACTTAAAGATATAACTACCATCAGGGGTAAAGGGAAAGGCTTTTGCTTTTGTAAAAGTGACTACAGCGGTCTCAGAGTGTTTTTAAATTTCATACAATGGGATCAACTGATGATGTTACGAATGGTGAATTCTAAATAGGAGGCCTTCGGGGACATAATCTTGGAAGGTACTAGGCTTTTCATACCAACTAACAAATACCGTTCAAGGTTTAGGCCTAAATGGTTATCAGATGAATTAATGCAGCTCTTGACAGAGAAGGAAAATGCATGGGATGCTTATAAATTATCAGACGACACAGAAGCCTATGACAGATATAAGCTAGTCTGTAATCAAGTAACAAAGGAGATTAGGCAAGCAAGGGCAGATTACAAGAAATCTTTGGCAAAAGATGCAAAGAAAAGCAGCAAAGATTCTTTATTTAAACTCTAGAAGGAAAGGGATGAATCAGATTGGTCCACTTAACATAGAGGTTTGACTATTAATGATCATGCTCAGGTAGCTGATAAAAGGAATGAGTATTTTGCATCTACATTCAACACGCGAGGAGTTATTCAAGGAAGGGAATGCCAGAAGTTTTTAAAATTAACAGATGGTTAAGTGTAATGTTAAGTGTTACAAAACAGATGGTTTTGTAATGAATGAGAGCAAAGAGAAGGAGATTTTGTTGAAGTTAAACCTAAGGAAGGCACCTGGGGTGGATGGGATCTATCCAGTTACATTACAGGAAACAGCAATGGAAGTAAGCAAACCCACAGCCATAATTAAGAAAGCTACCTTGGACTCTGGGGAAGTCCACACGGCCTGGAGATGTGAAAATGCATCCCCAATTCACAAAGGGTGATACGAGTAATTACACAACAGTTAGTTTGACTTCTGTTGCAGGGAAAATAATGGAGTCACTAGTTAATGAGGCAATGCAGGATCATCTAGACAAAACTACAGTAATAGTTCAAACACAGGATCAATTTGTTAAGGTGAAGTCTTGTCTGAACAAATTTGATTGGATATTACGATGTAGTCACAAAGGAATTGGATGCAAAGAATAATTCTGATATCACATACTTGGATTTTAGGAAAGCTTTTAATACCATGGCACGTGGAAGACTACTGTCTTTCTTTGTCTTTGGTCCTTAGCTGGCAGCTGGGGGAGGCGGTTGGCCACGCAACCAGTATGCTGCTGTAGGTGCCGCAGGGTTTCGGACTTGCTCTGTGATGTTCTTCCATACCTTACGATCCATGGCTTCAGTCCTGGCCTGGTTAAGGTCGAGACGTCGGCTCTTCAAGTCATCTTCCACTTGCTTGGCCCACGTTTTTCTAGGCGCGGTCCGTTGGATGCTCCATTGGGTGGGTCGTTGTCTCCAAAGGAGTGTGGATGGTATTCTGTTCGTGCCCATTCTACATACGTGGCCAAACCATCTGAGCCTTCGCTTCTGGATTTGGTCGGCAATGGTTGGTTGCTGTTGGCATCTGGCGCGGATGGTATCATTAGTGATGCGGTCGCGAAGAGAGATGCCCAAGATCTGCCGCAGGCATCGCATTTGGAATACCTCAAGTTTGTTCAAATCTAACTTGAGACAAATCCATGTTTCCGATCCGTAAAGAAGTATGGGCAGGATCAAAGTCCGGAAGAGTCGGATTTTAGTCTTTGTGGAAATGTTGGTCCTCTTCCATAGACACCATTTGAGCGAGGCGAACGCAGTGGCCGCCTGTCCAATTCTGCTGTGGATTTCCATGGTGGATGCAACTTTCTTCTCCTGGACCAGCGACCCAAGGTATTTAAAGTCCTGCACTTGCTCGATCTGGACGCCTTCGAGATAGATGGTGGCTTGCGACCCATCTGTTGTCAGGGCCTTTGTCTTACCAGCATTGATCTTCAAACCGTATGGCCGGGCAATGCGGGCAATGTCGTAGAGGATGTCCGTGGCTTCAGCGTCGTTACCGGCAAGGATAGCACTATCATCAGCAAACATCAGGTCAGTCACATAGTGATCCTTGTCATATTGTAAGACTACTGTACAAATTGGAGCAGTATGGCATTAAGGACAAGTTGCTACAATGGATAAAAGGATGGTTGAATGGGAGAAGACAGTGGTTATCAATGAATACTGCTCTTCATGGACTACCTTGGTTCAGTGTTGGGCCCATCATTCTTTTTGGTATTTATCAATGATATTAATGAAGATATATCAGAGTCAATGTCTAAGTTTGCAGATGATACAAAGGTTGGCAGGGTGCTAATGACAGTAATGATAGTACACTACTGCAACAGGATCTGGGAAAGTTGAGCAAATGGGCTGAGAGGTGGCAATTGAAGTTTAACATTGACAAATGTAAAGTACTGCATATGGGTAGCAATAACCCCAGATTACCATATCAACTGGGTGATGCTACACTCAAGGTAGTGGAGAACGAAAAGGATCTAGGGTAATTGTGCAGTCAGATATGAAGTTTTCTGAACAGTGCAAAAAAGGCTGCAAGAGTAGCTCATGGTGTCTTGTCAGTGATATACAGGAATTTTGCTAACATGATAAGGGGATGATTGTCCCTTTGTATACGGCAAAGGTCAGGCCACACCTTGAGTACTGTATACATGCCTGGAGGCCTCATTTTAGGAAATGATGTAGAGCTGCTGGAACGAGTACAGAGAAAGGCAACGAGATTGGCAAGTGACAAAAGGTTGGTGTTACCAAGAAAGGCTTAAGTTCTGTAAACTGCAGCTTTTGGAGGCCAGGCACCTGCAAGATGATCTAATTGAGGTGTATAAGGCCTTGAATGGACTGAGCAAGCTTAATGCTAATGGGATTCTTCCTCTTGTTCTGATTACTCACCTGAGAGGGCATAAATTCAAATTGGGAAAAGACAATATAGAATAAATGTGTGGAAATTTTCCTTTAGGCTGGGCATGGTTGGTAGTTGGAACAAAAATCCATCTGTCATAGTGGAAGTCAGCAACTTAAAAAATTCAAACCAGAACTAAACAAACATTTGGAGTGAATGGATGGGTGAAATGGCAAGGTGTTTTTTTTTTTTTTTTTTTTTTTGGCTGATGCTATATATGTCCTCTCAGGTTCTTAATCTGAGCAAGCGGAAGTATCCAGTCAGCACTGAGCTTGCTCAAACCATTCAAGGCCTTATACACCTCAATTAGATCACCTCACAGGTGCGTAGTCTCCAGATGCTGCAACTTGCAGAACTGAAGCGCACCCTTTGTTCCCTTCACCAGTCTCCTTTGTTACTCTCACCAATCTTGTTGCCCTTCTCTGTTCTCTTTCTAGCAACTCTATATCTTTCCTAAAATGAGGTCTCCAGACCTGTATGTAGTATTCAAGATGTGACCTGACCATTGCTTATACAAAGGAATAATCACCTCCTTGTCTCTGCTAGCAAAATTTCTATATATCGTTGACAAAACTCCATGATCTGCTCTGGCAACCCATCTGCACTGCTCAGAGAACTTCATATCTGACTGCACAATTACCCTCAGGTCTTTTTCATTCTCAAATGGAGACTTTTCCACCATCTTTCAGAAGCTTATAGCACTAGCCACATGTGAATATTTCTGTATGAAACTTTTCTTTACTATCTTTTACTTTATTTTCTAGTTATAAGCATTATGGCTGCTTTACAAGTAAATTATATAATCATAGTTGAAGCACGTAGTATTAGTAGTGACAAATGATGTAAGAAAGCAAGCTTATAAAGCATCAGCTACAAAAAAACCCCACATTACCTATCCATCCTCTCTAACAACTTAAATATTTCCTCCTTAAATTTATTCAAACCCACTTCCACAGCACCAAATGTAAGTTTCATCCAAAAAAAGCTTACCTTTCAAAAACACATTATTTTCCTTTTTCCTCTTTTCTAATTACATTACTAAAACAACAGTTCAAATGAAATCAGTAATAGTACACCGACACAGAACCTTCTCTAGCAAAATCCAAAATGAAATTTAAACTATGCTAGTAGCACAGTTTAGTATTTCTCTGCTCAAGAAATAACATCTCCATGGCTTGATGTCTCACCCCCTCCCATAAGCAACCCTTGTGGGAAGCAGTAAGCATCACTGATAAAAACATTTTATTTCCATAAGCCATTTTCTAAAATATCTAAAAGGAACAATGGACAAATACAATAAGATAAAGTATGAAAGGCAAATAATGAATAAGGTTTGCAATTACAGCTTTATTATTATTATTTTTTTCTTTTTTGCATCATCATCATTCTGCTAATACTAATATTGGGAATTACTCAATAACATGATGGTGATGAACAGTTGATTTCTGTCAGAATAAAATTCCCATATTTTGAATTGTGCTGTGGTGAAAAATACTCTAACAAATAATCAATTCATGATTTTACTGAATAAAATTCTGCCTTGGCCAGGGTTACATCCACAGGTGCAGCTGCTGTGTTTCTACCACAAAGAGATTCAATCAAAATGAAAAAATAAAATGAAATGTAATTTTCTATGGCCAAAGAAGCTGCTCTAACCCCTCAGACCCTAACAAACAAAAATCTGGTGATCCTCACTGGGAATAGGCAAATCATGAGCTTGGGCCATGGTGGAACATTTCTTTATTGACTCCCCTAATGTAACTAACATTTTTCTATTTTCATTTGGTCCTCTCTGGGATAAGGGCCCTAGTGCAGCTGCAACACTTGATGATACCTACTACTACTAGCTTTGAGTACCAAATACTTTTAATTTCTTTCTATTCCTTAAAATTAATTTCGATTTGTATTATAAACATTGAAGTTACATCTCAATATTTACCTTATAAGCACATATATGCGAAATGCTTTTTAATACTAATCTGTATAATGTGCAAATTGCATATATTTTATAAACAATAATTCACAGAATCTACTGTAATAACAAAACTAAAACTAAGTAAAGATTTCAAGAACAGCTTAACTTTGATTGCTCATATTTTACAGAACACTGCTCGTATTTGTTCTCTTACGCAAAATCGAAAGTTAACCAAAATATAAAGAGGAATTTTTATAGCATTTTTGTGAAATACTAGTATAGAAATTACCATATAATTACAGCCACTCTCGAGAAATACACAGACACTCGAAAAACATAAAACACATACCAATAAACACAACACAAATTCCACTGTTATACTCAATAACCCAAAGCGCCGCTAACGGAAACAATATGAACAGTAGTTGATTAAATATTCAATATAAAAATCAAGGTTCAAAATAAAAATCCATCATGAAATATCAAAATGGAAAAATAAAATAATAATAAAAATAAAACATATATATATATATTAACCACAGGGGCTCACATATGGACACCCAGGGTCCACAGCTGGATATCATTATTCTTCGTTTTCTTGGTGACTCCGTTCTGCTTCTCTCTCTCAGGATAACTCAAATTTTTTTTTTTTTTTTGGCTGATGCAGCATAAGGCTCAGGCTTCCTTGCACCATACGGCTAATAATAATAATAATAATAATATATCAGTATATCTCCCCCGATGGTATTCTCCACCTTGTCGCGTACGGGGGGCTTGCGTGTCCCAATGACCAGGAGAGCTAAGTCGGCGGTAGCTTAGCTACTGATAGGGTCTCCCAAGCCGGACAGGTCAAAGGGTAGGGGTCAGACTAAGAGAGATACCCCGGCCCTCCAGGTTGGGGGTTACTGCAAAGCGCTAGCTCCTCGTTCAGTGTAAAAAATACACAAATACTAAACGACCTACAAGTGAAAATGAAATGGACTGCACTTTCGGAAACGACTTGGCAAACGGAAAAGGACTACCATTTTGGGATGCTGGAATATTCAAGGCCTTTCAACTAAAAGAAACTTTCTTTCGGATGAACTGCAAAAATTCAAGTTAGACATCGTCGTGTTATCAGAGACAAAGAAAAAGGGATGTGGAGAGGAAATAATGGGAGAATACTACCATTTTTGGAGTGGAGTTGATAAGAGTGAAAGAGCAGGAGTTTCTATTGCTGTTAAAAAGAAATGGAGACACAACATCAAAAACTGGCAATTTATTAATGAAAGAATGATCTCATTGGAACTGAAAATATACCGGAGAGAAATATGTATTTTGGGAATATATACCCCGACTAATGACACCGCCGATACCTTGAAGGATGAATTTTGGGAGGATCTGAAAGAACTAATAGAAAAAATTCCTAAGAACAAAGAGATGTTTCTAATGGGAGATTTCAATGCAAGAGTAGGAACTGAACAAAATAGCAAAGTTATTGAAAGATTTGGAGAGAAAGAGAGGAATGACAACGGAGATAGACTATGCAATCCTTGTGAACAGTTGAACTTGAGAATAAACAACACATTTTTCCAACACAAGGATATCCATAAATATACTTGGTCAGAGGGGACAAGACAAATTAGATCAGTTATTGATTACATTATTTCAAAACATTCAGGGACATATGTATTGAAAGATGTCAGACTTTATAGAGGAGCTGAATGTGGATCTGACCATTTTCTTGTTAAAACAACACTGAGGTGGAACTGGATTAAGAAAATATGTGTGGACAACCAACAATGCAGGGAAAGAGAAATGCTACAAGTGGATCAATTTAACATTGACCTACTCCAGGACGACAGCATTAGAAACAACCTCACCCAAAGACTGGATGCTGCAATTAACATAGAGATAAAAGGTCATACTAAAGGAATCTACGAACATTTAAAAAATAGCTCATAAAATCCTAGGCAAAAAGAAGAGTCAAGGACCAAAAAAGACCTGGATTACAGAGCAAATAAGAGCTGCTGTAGATGAAAAGAAACTTGCATATCAGAAATGGCTGGGTGATAGGAATGATGCATATAGGAACATTTATGTTGAAAAAAAGAAAATAGCCAATCGGTTGGTAGTAGAATCGAAAAATGAAGAATGGGAAAGGAAATGCGCAACTATTAATAGCAAATTGGGCTTCAAGCAATCAGCGGAATCGTGGAAGGTCCTTAAAGACTTGACAAAGCAGAATAAACACAATGCTGGTTTTCAATTAATACCTTTGAAAGACTGGACGGAGTACCATGAAGGATTTTTAAAAGAAGACCGGGAAGAGTTCAAGACGATGGAGGATTTTGGTGTAGAAGACTCGGGCTTAAAAGTTTCTGTTAGGGAAGTGGAACTCCTGCAAAAGGAAGGAAGGAACGGCAAATCACCTGGACCTGGAGGAGTTTACATGGAACTTCTGAAATATGGAGGAAGATGAATGGCTGTTCTGATACAAAAACTGTTAAATAGTATACTGAGAGGAGAAGAAATACCGAAAGAAATGATAACAGGGTATATTACGTCAATTTATAAGAAGGGCGATCGGAAAAGCTGTTCAAATTACAGAGGAATATGCGTCCTGAATCCGCTGTTAAAGATCCTTGGAAAAGGATCAGGAACCATTTAGAAGCCCAAATCGAGGTATCAGAAGACCAAAGTGGTTTTTCGGCTGGGAGGTCATGTATATATTATATCTCAACAGTACGATAGATCCTTGAAAAATGCCAATCAAAAGGAAAAAAAATCTTTATGATTTTCATTGACCTTGAAAAGGCATATGACAGTGTTCCAAGAAAACTCTTATGGGAAGCACTGAAAGAGGCAAATATTGATGGACAACTGATTAACATTATTAAGGCAATTTACAGGAATAATAGATGCAGAATTAAAGTGGGATCAGCTTTGTCACCTGAATTCCACACTTCAAAAGGCTTATTACAAGGTTGTTGCATGTCACCAACACTTTTCAAAATTTATATCGACATCTGCCTAAGATTCTGGTCAAAAAAAATGTAATAAAATGGGATTGCCGATTAATAAGAACTCCTATATTCACAACTTACTTTTTGCAGATGATCAGGTGGTGATAGCACAAGACTTAGAAGATGCAAAGTATGCAGTCGTCAATTGTTTGAGGAATATAAACAATGGGGTCTAAAAATAAATTTTAGCAAGACTGAAATGTTGTCATCAGAGCCAGGACACGTTCTAAATATTGCAGGTTTTAAAATCAAACAAGTCGATAAATTCAAACATTTGGGATCAATCATACAAAGTGATGGATCATCCCAAGCAGAGATCAATAAGAGAATTATAGACGGCAGAAAGGCTATCGGCATGTTAAACTCTGTTCTGTGGAGCAAAAATATCCTACATAAAACAAAGAAACTTATATTTCAAACGATTGTACAAAGTCTTTTATTGTATGGAGCGGAAACCTGGACATTGAATAGGCGATCGGAAAACAAATTGCTCTCCACAGAAATGGATTTTTGGAGACGCTCAGCAGGAACTTCTAGAAGAGACAGAAAACAGAATGAAGACATAAGGGAAAAAATTGAAGTGAAAAAGACTATTATTGACACCATCAAAGAAAAGCGTCTAACATGGTATGGACATGTAAAACGGATGCAAGAAAACAGATTTCCAAAGGCTATCCTGGAATGGATACCTCCTGGAAGAAGGAGAAGAGGAAGATCTAGGAGGACATGGATGGATGGAGTACGGGAGTGCATATCAGCCCGAGGCTTAACCGACCGAGACACCTTGAACCGCACTTTATGGCGGGAAAAAATTCCTAACAAGAAATAACTTGTAGGCTGAGGAAACCCATTGTAAATGGAACACTCCTCTTGAAGATGAAAAACAAGATATATCAGTATATACAAAGGGTACTAGGAAGGTTTTGCAATATGACTCAACATTGAATCACAGGAAGCTGCTTGTTGCTGCATGTTGAGACATGTTCATACGTGCATACTAGCCGCCGCGCCAAGTCGATGGGCTCAGTTATTCATTAGTAGTGAGAGTGTAAAGTGCTTGCGATGGCATCGTGGTCACAAAATGAGATAAGGACAGTTTTGCGGTATAATTTCGTGCGTGGTTTAACCATTGACCAGTGCTTAGAATAAATGACTCTTGCAGTAGATGATGATTGTTCACATCGTACAACGATATTCAGGTGGTATAGAGAATTCCAAAGGGGAAATTTCACTCTGGAGGATTCTGAGAGGCCGGGAAGGCCACGAACGTCAGTTACGGAGGAAAACGTTACTGCTGTGAGGAAAATGCTTGACGAAAACAGGCGAGTGACCTACCAACAGATAGAGGATACTTTGGGCCTAAATGCACCAGCAATTCGTTCGATTCTGCAAGATCATTTGCAGGAGAAGAAACTTTGTTCTCTCTGGGTGCCGCATCAACTGACTGAAGAGCAGATGACACGTGTGACTTGGTGCCGGGAGATGTTAAAAAAGTTTGATAAGGGACAATCTCGGTATGTGAACAACATCGTGACAGGTGACGAGGCTTGGCTGTACTATTACGATCTGCCGACCAAGGCTCAAAACAAAGTTTGGGTCTTTGATGATGACGACACACCCGTAATTGTCAGAAAATCCCGATCTGTAAAGAAGAAAATGATAGCTGTATTTTTCAAATCGAGTGGAATTGTGGAACGTGTCATTTTGGACACGCAGAAGACAGTCACAGCTAAGTGAACAATGCCTGCCTAAAGTCATTGGATCTATGAAGAACCTGCGGCCAAAGTCAAGAATGGACACCTGGTACCTCCATCACGAAAATGCTCCAGCTCACCGCGCCAAAGCCTGCACCGAATATTTGACCACGAGAGGACTGAAACTTCTCGAGCACCCTCCCTACAGTCCAGACCTTGCTCCCTGCGACCTTGCACTGTTACCGCATGTGAAAATGAAGCTAAAAGGGAGGCGGTTTTCCAGTGATGAGGACCTTCTACGGGCTTGGGACTACGAGTATGCTTTACTCCCTAGTGAAACTTGGCAGAACTGGTTTAAAGATTGGTTTCGGAGGATGGAGAGGTGTATTGAATGTAGAGGAAATTACTTTGAAAAAATTAAATAAACAAAGCTGTATTGCAAAACTTTCCTAGTACCCTTTGTACAAGTAAAAATGGAATCATTTAGTTAAAAAAAAAAAAAAAAAAAAAAAGGTAAACTGCAGCCATTATCTACCCACCGCAGGATGGAAGCTTCCTCAACAATTCACGTTGAGGGAAATGGACCATAATCTGCCACGCTGGCTGGCCCAGTGAGGGTTGTAAATCGACCGTATTTAGCAGTCAAGAGCTTAAACCCCGGTATACTCAAGGAGCGTGTGTTACTGCACTCCCGCTCCTGACCATTTGGCTACCGAAGAGCAATCATTTAGTATTGAGAATTAAAGGAATCAGCATTGTAATGGTTTGTTACCGAAAAATTTATGTTTAAATCTCAAACAGAATATTAAAATCAACATAAAAAAAACATAAAGGTGAGCAAAGTAAACAAAAAAAACTAAACAAATATATAAAAGGAGTACATACAGAAGAGCAAAATAAGCACCTCGATAAATACATTTAAAAATGGCCCCATTGAGGCGAAATTACAAACTGTGTCCCCGCGAGGTTCTCCAAAGGGTACCTACCGCGTGCTCTTAACAACTAGGCAAAATCAACCCATCCGAATTCTCTAGCGAAGAGCAAGGAAAGGTCTGCACGGTAGCACAGTGGTATAGTCACCGTCCTTCCCACACCAGGTGCAAAAGGCCCAGGTTCGAATCCCGTCATTGACGCGAGGGACTTTTATGGGCTTTTTTCACTTCGTGGCTCAGTTAGTCGGTTGCATACGTAGATAGCAATGTTCCTCCCTCCCGTCATCCGGGGTTTTTCGTCCAGCAAAGCAGGCAAATGGACCAGAGAACACACGCAATTTAGAGACGTAATACACAACCACAGGGGTTCACATCTGGCGAGTATGGCCTTGGCACAACCAGCGTCTCGAGCTGGATACCATCATTCTTCCCTTTCTTGGTGATTCCCTTATTATTTCTCTCTCTCTCTCTCTCTCTCTCTCTCTCTCTCTCTCTCTCTCTCTCTCTCTCTCTCTCTCTCTCTCCCCCCAGGGGAACTCGGAATTTTTTTTTTTTAGCTGGTGCAGTGTAAGCCTCAGGCTTCCTTGCAATATATGGCTAGTAATAATAAAAATAATAATAACATGGGTGGTTGAATTAACATTGCGGGTGACCCGAATAAATAGTTTTAAGCAAGAAAAGAATGGGACATTTTAGAGTATCAAACTAGGGATGCAAATACATTGAATTTAAAAATATTATACAGTTAAAAATAATAAATAATATACAGACGAGGTGTAAACAAACAAAATGTTCGTGTACTGCACTTATATTTAGGAAATTAGGCTTCTTTTGTAAATGAATAATTTCATCAGTGGGTAAAAATCTGTCACCACTGAAGAGGACTTCAAACTTGAGAAACAAAAACAAATCCCAAACCATTATTTTCTTTTTTAAAAAAAAACAAACCATTATTTTTAGGCCACCCGAATAATTAAATTCACCTGCCGCGGTGTGCGTCTTATGTCTGTTACTTGCGTGTGTTCAATGGTCGATTTGTCTATTTTTCTGGACGTAAAACCCCAGTTTGTGGGTGGGGGAAACCTTGCTACCTGCGCCTGAGACTGATTAACTCAGCCACAGAGTGAAAACAGCCCATTAAAATTCCTCGCTTCATTGACGGATTCGAATTGGGGCCATTTCCACCCGGTGTGGGGAGGAGGGTGACGATATCACTGTGCTACACGTACAGACTTCACAACCAAACCAAATTATGATATTAGGGTTTTCAGTAAATGAATACATCTAACCCTATATTTATTGTCTGTAAATTGTGTGTGTTCTATGGTCGATTTGCCTGTTTTGCTGGACGAAAAACCCCCAGTTTCGGGGGGGGGGGAACCTTGCTATCTACGGAGACCGATTAACTAAGCCACAGAGTGAAAAAAGCCCATTAAAGTTCCTCGCTTCTTCGACGCGATTCGAACCCGAGCCTTTACAGTGAACTAAATCTGGTGTGTATATAGGATGGCAGGATAACAAAGATGGAGTGCTTGGCAATAAAATCTTGAACAGAAAGAAAAAGCGCCGAGTACGCAGAGTCGTCGTAATAATGCAAGCATCAATTTCCAGCTCACTTTTCCGGACCTTTTCTCCGAACAGCATTGAGAATTCGCCAGAGAACCATTTTCTAGTGCTCTTGATCAGCTGTTTGACTATACGAGGCAATTTCATAATGAACAGTGCCCTATGAACCAAATATAAGATAAGCATTAGCTTCACATTTAGTGGAGCTTGTTTTGAATTTTTAGGTCTTGACAAAGACCAAATCTTCCATCGAAAGGATGTTGTTTCCATGTCGTAACCCAGTTCGTCACCAGTAATGACAAAGAAATCAGTGTGGTTCAGCATTGGGCACGTTTCCAGATAAACGCGCCCAATCACATCAGATCACAGACTGCGATCGATCACAGACTCACCAGTCTCTGATCTGGTGTGAGGCACAAACTTGGCTGAAGAAAAGCGTCGCAGTCAAATCTTGTGTTAAAATTAATGAAAATCTCCCATACATTAACTTTCACTAGTCCATCTTCGCCGATAGTTAAAAGTCGATCACTCGTGATCAAACCACGAATATGAGCAATTGAACCATTGGATTTTTGAAGCTAAAGGGTGTTTAGAGTGAAATTCATCCTCGACGGACAACTGATCCTCTCAACTTCGTGAACCACTTAAAATAATCTTCACAAGAAACGGCCATCTTTTCTATTAGGCACTAGGGTTTACGAAAAACAGTAACCCGAAAAAAATAAAATTCGAATAGAATTCAATGATTTTATTACAACAATAAAATTCTACAAACTTTTTTTAAAACTTAGATTTCTAACATAAATTATTTCTTTCAGCTTTTGGAAATAACTTGAGGAAGAACAGTTGCAAGACAGAAATGGGGAAATTTGCCTTTAACCAGCAGCCAGATGATTTTTATAACAAACTTCCATCTGGTATTCTGGAAGAGGGGTAGCATGTATTATTTGGAGGAGGAACTAGACAAATTATTAGGGGACCCGGATAGATGATGTGGAATCTTTTATTTGTATCTCGTGCCGTATAGGCTTGGTTTTTTTTTTGCATAATTTACCGTTACTCATGTTAATTCCAAAATAAAATTTATAGAACGGATTCAAATTTCTTTAAAACAAAACAAAAAAATAATAATAAAATAGGTTTAACTCAAGGGCATGCTTGTTATCTAATTTTATGACTCGGAATGAAGAATCTAGAGATACGAACATCCATACTATGGCCCGGCACACAGCACAAACACTGTCTCGAACATTTTGTGTTTCTTCTGCATTTTTATTTTCCAAAACTGAAACTTTGCAAAAATTTGCTGCTCAGCAACACTAAAACACCTATTCAACGCACGCTGTTCAAACTGATGAATCGTCTTTTATTTACACGAGTTACCGAACACGTTGCAACTTGTTACTACGCTCCAATTTCAAGATACAAATTAGTCTGTGAACATTTTTTGATCACACACACACACACACACACACACACACACACACACACACACACACACACACACACCGTCGTCCATATGCATTTTGCTGTATTTCCTTCTTTATTCTGGGGGTGTGGGTAGCATAAAATTTTTTTTCACTTCCCTGGGAACGGGGATAGACGTAACAAACTAAAATAGCTCCAGTGTGAAAAGCTCATAAAAGTTGGCCTTTTTCTACAATGTGTGAAAGAAGGGAAAACGCGCTGTCTGTGAGGTAGCACAGAGGTATCGTCACTGTCCTTTCCACACCGGGAGGAAAAGGCCCGGTTTCCAATCCCGTCGATGACGCAAGGAACTTTAATGGCTTTTTTCACTCCATAGCTGAGTTGTAGTCTCAGTCGTAGATAGCAAGGTTTTCCCCTCAAAACTGGGGGTTTTTCTTCCAGTAAAATAGACAAATCGACCATAGAACACACACAATTAACAGACAGAAAACACAGCACGGCAGATGAATTTCATTACTCAGGTGGCCTAAAAATAATAGGCTTTTTTTGGGAGGAGGAGGAGAAAACGCATTGTATTATAACAGGAAGCAGTAACCCCAGAGTAACGTATCAACTGTGTGGTTCTACACTATCCGTGTAGTACAACTGTGTGTTACTACACTGACAGTTGTAGAGTGAAAACGACCTGGGGGTGAATGTGCAGGCAGATATGAAGTTTTCTGAGCAGGGCAGACGGTCTGCAAAAGTAGCTCATGGTGTCTTGTCAATGATATACAGGAATTTTTCTAGCAGGAATAAAGTGTTATTGTCCCCTTATATAAGGCAATGGTCAGGCCACACCTTGAGTACTGTATATAGTTATGGAGGCCTCATTTAAGAAGGATGTAGTGCTTTTGGAACGAGTACAGAGAAGGGCAACAAGATTAGTGAATGGAACAAAGGGTTGCTCTTACGAAGAAAGACTTGAGTTTTGCAAATTACAGTGTCTGGAGACACTGTAATTTGCATCTTACAATAGTCCAGCATGACGAGGTGTATAAAGCCTTGAATGGTTTGAGCATGCTCAATGCTGACGGGATTCTTCCTCTTGCTCAGAATAATCACCTGAGAGGGCATAAATTCAAATTGAGGAAAGACAGATGTAGGATAGATGTGCGGAAGTTTGCCTTTAGCCAGTGGACGGTTGATTGCTGAAACAAACTTCCATCTGTCGTTGTAGAAGTCGATAACTTAAAAAAAAGATCCAAGGCAGAACTAGACATTGGGAGCGAGTGGACGGGTGAAATGAGAAGGGGTCTGTGTTTTTTTTTTTTTTTTTGCTGATGCTATATAAGCTTGCTTTCTTTCATCATGTGCCCTACTAATGCAGGTGAATTTACTGAGTATAAATAGAAAAATGTCTTATGAGCAGTTTTGACAGCAGTTATATAAAAATAAAACAAACCAGCAACAGATCCTTCGCAAGCTTGCAGTACGATAAGAGCAAATATTAGTTGCAAGTGTAATAATCCAATGGGAAGAACAGTGTACCTTTCGGGAGGCGGCGATAGTATCATCTTATTAATCAAAACAAAATATAATGGAATAATTTTCGCTTGGCTAAAGTAGCGACTCTAAACCCTGGGATTGATCGCCAATATGGCTGCCGTTAGGAATAGACGCATTTTATCGAGCTCCTGATTTTTCTGTTGTTAAAATGAGTTTAATTGTGTAGTTCGACAAGAAAAGTGTTCCCGTCGAAAGATATTCATGAATATTATTCATAAAGTCGAAAGAGCTCAAAACATTTTGCATACTTTTGGGAATTTAGCAAATTACCAGCGTTTTTATCTGTTTGCCAGTTTAACATGGTCACCACGTGGCTGATAGCAGCGCCATAGAGAGGCACCGATTATAACGAGGAGGCCACGTTAGTAGTGTGCATTTGACTGGGGAGGATGTTCCAACAGTGTTTTTATCAGGCTGAAAGAGAGCTCCAACAATTGGTTCTTTTAACTGTGTTAAACAGCCGAGAAATATATTTTTTGTAAATAAATAAAAAATAAATTTCCTGTTTATATTCCGGCACGACAACCAAGTCAGTAGAGTTTGCAAGAATTCCTCAATACAAATATATTTATCGTATTTAGTAGTCACGGGCTTGATTCCCGGTCCACGCAAAGAACGCGTGGTATGCGCTCTCACTCCTGACCACTCGGCTACATTTCCCCTAAAACCTTTCCGCCATAAACTTTTCATGGTGAGGAACAAACTCCTCTACAGTGAATACTATTGTTTTTGACATTACCATCGTCTTTAGCAACTCCAAAAACGCGAAAGGGAACTAATTCCACTGCTCCAGATCCAAACCACATTTGTTTGTTCCTCCCTCAACTGTGGACAGTGGGGGTTAGCCCAAAACTTCGCTGACGGACAGTTCAGCTGCTATTCCACCTATGGACCTGATACAGGCGAAATCTGTACATTTTCAAGAGCCCCTTCACGGGAATCCAAAAAATCACGTTAAACTGAATCGGCTCGATAATCCGGATTTAACCGACTTGGAGGAAAAACCTGATAATAACCAGGAGACCATGCAGCAAAACCCAAACGATGATCCCATTATCACCAAACACCAGAATAAAGCGGTGTATTCCGAGGGCTCACATCTGGTGAGTATGGGCTTGGCACACCCAGGGTCCTGAGCTGGATATCGTCATTCTTCTCTTTCTTGGTGATTCCCTTCTACTTTTGACTCTCTATCTCTCAGGGTAACTTGGGAACTTTTTTTTCCTGGCGCAGAATAAGCCTCGGGCTTCCTTGCATCATATGGCTATTAATAATATTAATAATAATAATAATAATAATAATCCCCATCCTGGGGCCTCCAGACAAGCAAGAGAAAGAATAGGAAGGCAATAGTGCCAAATTCACAGCGGGAGATATGCTCCAAGGAACCAAAAACACACAACCAGCGAAGTCAAAAAGACGAGCAGCGAGGAGAAACAACCGGAATCACCTCTGGATACCACCCTGCCAGAGGGCACCGTACGTGAGAAATCAATGTTCCTCAAGGAAACCCTGTTCAAGGAGCAAAGGAACAAGATGACCACGATTAGAGCCGAAATCGTGAACTTGTGGAATAAACTGGACACACTCCTGGTAGAAACTTTCCTAGAGAGTGAAAGAGCAACAGCAAAGCTCCAGGCTTATATTGATTGTGCGGAGAACAAAATGCCAGTTCATCCCCACATACGCACAAGCGCTGAGGACCACAACAAAATAGAGAACAGTCGACTCCTGCTGCCCCCAGCAGGAAGAAGGGCCTCTTACTACAACGCTCATATCTGGTCATCTTAAAGCCAGCTACACGAGATTCACCACACAAGGGAAGAGATGAAAAACTCGGTAATTAGCAACACTGGTGAAGATTTTAAAACCACTAGAATAAAATCGATAAGGAAGACTCGCGACGTCATTATTGAAACTGAGACACAGGAGGCGGCGAATAAAATCATTGAAAACCCGAAAGTGCCCTCCCTGGGCCTCCATGCATTCAAGAGAAAGGGACTGAGCATTGTAGTTTGTGACACTGGAAGTGACCTCTCCCCAACTCAACTACAGTACGAAATCTACAGAAGAAACCTGCAGCAAGACATTCCATATACTGACCCGTCGGAGTTAATCACACCTAAATACCAGATAAAGCCCAGAAGCAGTAAAGCCAAAAACTGGTTGATTGAGTTAGCTCAAAGTACCTTGAAGATAATCAGCTAACAGACAGGATTTACATCAATTGGGGAAGCCAACGCTTTAGAGAGCACGTCGCTGTACCCAAATGCTTCCGGTGTTGCCGATTCCGCCACATCACACATATGTGTGCGCAACCAGAAACTTTTTCAACTTTTGGGCACTGTGCAAGCATAGGCCACAACTACATCTCCTGCCCTAATAAAACCGTCTGACCGGTGTGCGCAAACTGCAAAGCCTTAAAACTGTCAGCAGATGACTCCATTAGAGACAGCCACATCTATATAAAAGCCAAAAGCGCTCAACAATCAAGAACCGATTATGGGAACTCTTCATAAAAGCAATAATGAAACTTGCTCAACATAATGCACAGTGGTCTAAAGCTGTTGTCTCACAAATAAAGAAGAAAGCTGATATAGACAACCTTGACGTAATCCTCTTCCAGGAGCCCTACACGCACAAGAAAGAGCCGAAGGGCTATCCTCTCACGTATAAAATAGTCCAGCATGACGGAGATACCACCATGGCGGCCTTGATAGTTCGCAATCCTGACTTCACAGTAACAAAGATAACACATCTCGGCAATGAATGGGCTGCCTTTGCCCTAATCATCTCCCCATTAGGAGAATTCTCTGCAATATCATTATACTGTCGACCTGGTGAAGAGTTTCTCTCTCTCTCTTCAATAATTACCTGCAAAACGTCCTCCATGAGCTCCCCAACACTAAAGTAATAGTTTGTGCAGGTGTTAACTGCAGGTCGCCGGCTTGGCACAGTACAACCCAACCGAAGTGGTACTGTTAACGGCCAGCGCCTCACCAACAATAGCCTGGCAATACTAAACCAACCAAACAATTCGCCAACCTTCTCAAGCCCATTATGGGAAGCCATAATAGATGTAATCTTTGCTACCCACTCCACCGCTGGACATATATCTTCATGGAAGGTCAGAGAGGACTGGACCCCTGACCACACAGTTATTACAATCCAGATGCACCGTGCTCTTAAAAGACAACCCACGCCTAGAATAACCGTCAACAGGTTCACCGTTGACAAGGCCAATTGGGAACAATTTCAAGAACCACTGATTGGCTCTGCCCAAACTTTTGATTACGCAACCTTTCAGCCGGACCAATACCGTGCCATTGTAAACAATTACAAAGGCTGCAAACGCAACCATCAAAAGGAAGAAATCATCACCAGGTGCAGTCCCCTGGTGGTGGTGGTGGTGCCCGGAGCTTCAGAGACTCCGACAAGAGGTAAATGCATGCAGGAAAAATTTTCGAGCAAGATTTTCTAGCCAACAGCAGAGGTGGAGTTCCTCAGAAAGCAATACGGCCAGGTCAGGAATGAATACACCGGCTTGATCAGATCCCGGAAGAAAGGATCCTGGGAAATACTAATTTCAACTACCAGGAACGAGTACTCCTGGGGGGGGGGGTTGTATATAAAATCCCAACGAACGAACTACCCAAAGGAAAGGTAGTTCCCTCGACACCTGCTGGCTTCTATACAAAATCACGGCTCCAATCAATAGACAATATCCTCAATACCACCTTCTGGCAACTCCCCATACTCACTCCCCGCAGTAGATTGTCTCTGTGAAGAAAACGCAAACTACAAACTAGTAGAAAGCGAAGACTAGCCCAGTACTAGCAGACCCGTCCTTTGCAACCGCCAAAATACGAAACAAGAAGACACCTGGTGAAGGCTATCTGGGACCAGATATCGCCACAGAATACATCCCAACTGTCCTAAATTTGTTCAACCACTGTCTCTCTGCAGGCTACTTCTCTCACGACTGGAGATCTGCACGGATCCGCCTGAACTTGAAGAACCCGACAAAATCACAGGAACTTCTGGAGTCGTACAGACCTATAGCACTATTACCAGTACTGACAGAAACCTGCTACCTAGAAGCAGGCCTATGATGCCCATAACAATTTGACTTTCGTAGAGGTTGCTCCACTGTAGTTGCTTTAGAACGTATAATAACCACTGTAACAACTGTAATCGCAAATACTTCCTGATCTCTGTTGACTCACTTTGGTGGCCAAGTGTCCTCGTCAGACTCCAGGAGGCAAATATACCAACAACCTCTACCACTGTATCAAAACCTATCTATCTGACAGGACCTCAGAATGTGCTCCCTACTCTCAGCTTATTCGGCCCACAGTGTTTCGTCCTGGTGCCACTCCTTTGGAACCTGGTGATGGACGGCTTCCTCAATCAGAATATCAATGGGACATATGCAGACTTTTGTAGACGACCTCGCTGGAGGCAGACACAACTGGAAGCCACTGCAAACCGGGAAATTGACTCCGTGTAAGTGTGCAAAACAGAACCACCCAAAGATATCACCAACCAAGACATCCTTAATAGTCCTCAAGAGCTCCCTCCACACCAGAAGGCCATAACAAATCAAAATAGAAGGAACCATGATTACATTAACTAAAAATTAAAATACCTCGGATAAGTTTTTATTCAATACATATTGAATAAAATCTTATCCTGTAACCCACACTTCGTCTATCATATCATTCATATATCATTATTAGCCATATGGTGCAAGGAAGCCTGAGGCTTTTGCTGCACCAGGCAAAAAAAATTTCTGAGTGACCCTGAGAGAGAGAGAGAGAGAGAGAGAGAGAGAGAGAGAGAGAGAAGGAAGGAAATCACCAAGAAAGAGAAGAATGATGATATCCAGCTCAGGACCCTGGGTGTGCCAAGCCCATACTCACCAGATGAGCCCTGGGATTAAATCTGCAGAGAAAGATCAGGAGGTACTCAGCCCTCATAGCAATCACATCAAAAGATTGGGGACTATGGAAAAGGACCCTGTCTCTCTTTTACAATGCTTTTTTTCATCCTGGCTGTCTCACACTCTGCAGGGATTTGGTACAACAAAGCACTCACGACCATCAACAAAAGGAAATTAGAATCAATACAGCATAGCATCTGCTTACCCACAAGAGTGAGCCACACTGTTAGCACATGCGCACTGCAGAATCACTCCCCCTGAACTTGGAAATTGTCTGCTGTGGCATGCTCTTTCAACTATCAAGGGGGAAAAGTGTAACCTGCATCTGCTTCACTTCAATTCAACCAACAGCAATATAGAGAAAAAACGTCTTATGAACCATCTCCAGCAAACCTGGCAGTCCCAATGGGCAGAATCAACTAAAGGCGGCGTAACCTGGAAATTCATCCCAGAGTTACCGAAGTCTACCCCTACCAACTGGCCTGGTTCTCACCAGGGCTCAAGGTGTTCCCAATTCTTTGGATTGAAACATTTTTGTTATAAAGTGCCATCTTATATCCGCAAAGTGTATATAAGATACTACAGAGCCCTCTCACAATTTGTGCACGAACTGTTCACCAGACTACGAGCACTATCACAACTACCCTAGACTAAACACTGGAATTCTTGAAAATCAAAATGGACAACCATGACTGACTTTACTGGATAGTAAAGTCAGTCATGGTTGTCCATTTTGTCCTAAAGTCAGTCCCACATTGGTCAGTGTGGAATGACAGCATCCCACACTGAACAACTATTGGACGGGACTATGTCATGGACCTGACGAAGCCACAGCTTTGCTGCATACATGGCATGTTGGTAATCTGAGCTGGCTCCCTTCTCCGGCCCATTCTTTTGCTTCACCCCAGCAGGGGGAGGTGACGGTTTTGCTGTCTCCTCCCCAACCCCTCTTCCCTCTGGTGGGGCAAGCAGCACTGATTCCATCTGGGGTCGTCTTCCCTATTGACCTCATTCTTGTCTTTATCCCCCCGTTCTGCATTCTACCTACCACATCTGTACGCAAGTATGCCTACGTCAAAAATAACAAACCATATCTAAATTACTGTTCGCCCAACATTTTGGCTTTTCCAATTATAGCATAATATCCCCATGTAATTTTTTATTTTTAAGGTCCTGGCCACTGAAATCTCAGGAAACTAGGTGGCAGGAATTGCCAGGGTGCAGTTAAACTATTGGTTACCTGTTCTGCCTCCACGGGGCAAAGTTGGGCTTTGGCAGGGGGGTCCAGCAGCTAAATGGCCAGAGGAACAAGGGTATATAACATTATGTACTCACATGATCCACACACTTTTAAATCTCTGGACTTCCCAGTGAACTGGTACACTCACAATGAAAGCAATGCAGAGATGGGGGGGGGGGGACCCCTGCTGCTGTTAGACACTTAACACACTCTGCACCCCTGGGATTCTCTTGTCCCAAAGAAAAATATGGGATACACACTTCATTAGTACAGTCAAGTTTTTTTTATATAACCTAGATATGGCCAAATGAGAACAAATATTTGCCAATTTATTCAAAGTGGCAAAGTGAGATATTTTGTTACTTTTGCAAGTACTAGTCTTTGAACAGATGAAAAATCAGGGAAAAAAAAAAAAAAAAAGGAGTAGAGGTAGCAAGATTATAGCTGATCCGGAAGCCTCACAGCTCTAAAAGTTCGCAGGCCGGCCGCTAGTTAGTACACCGGACTGGAACTGTTGGTAACTCGCTAGGAAGCTTCCGGATCAGCTAGTGTATAATCTTGCTATCTCAACTCTGTTTTTTCTTTTTTTTTTTTTTTTCATACAGCATGTCCCATCCACTTTCTCTTACTATTGAATACATCATGAATTGTCAAACTAATAGAGCAAGCTTATCTGTGAAAAGAGCTAACCCTTTCAAGCACTTCCTAATTCATTTCACAAATATACGTGGTCTCAATTCTAAACTCAACGATGTCCATTTCCACTTGCAATTTGCCAAACCCCATGTACTTTTTCTGACAGAATCTCAGTTATCGGTTGATTCAACTACTGCTCATCTCAGATGCCCAAATTATTCGCTGTATGATTCCTTTCGCCTCAAAGGTGGTACTTGTGCATATGTCCGTTCTGATATTCCTGTCAGAGACCTGGCAATTTGGAATCTCCTCTTTGATCTTCTCTGGCTCAAAATCTCTCTACCTCATGGTGTCAAATTCATCTGTTGCCTCTACCATTCTCCTAACACCACTAATCACTTGAAGCTCTTTGACTTCCTCTCTTTGCAACTTGACTTTCTCCACTCCAACTTTCCTAACAGTGAGGTAATTTTCCTTGGTGATTTTAATGTTCACAACTCCAGCTGGCTTCCGTTTTCTAGTCACACTGACCCAGCAGATCGAGATGCTGAGGCTTTTGCAATTACTAATGCCCTAGCACAAATTGTTCATTTACCTACAAGAACACGGGGGAAATCCTAATCATACAGCCAATACGCTTGATCTTTTTCTCACAAACAACCCTTCTAAGTACACGGTCGAAGTGAGAGGTCCTTTAGGCACTTCAGATCACAACTTGGTGATTGTCTCTTCTCCAATGGAACCTTTATCTCATGGCTATTCCCAACCTCGTGTTGTTTGGTATTACAAGAATGCAAAATGGGATGACCTGCGAGACTTCATTCCTTCTTTTCCTTGGTCGGATTACTGTTTCAAAACTTCTGATGTCAACATTTGCTTAGATCGTGACAGTGAAATTATTCTTGAAGGAATGGAATCCTTTATCCCACACTCCAATTTAAAATCTCGTCCTTTATCTAAACCTTGGTTTTCCAATAAATGTGCTAAGGATGTTCAAGAGAAGAATGTTGCATATCGTAATTGGCTTGTTTCTAATTCTTCAGTTTCATTTTCTGCCTACACCAAAGCTCGCAAGAATTGTAAAGCAGTTATTAATCAGTCCAAACTAGATTTCGAACAGGCTAAGAGTACAGAGTTTTTTCATAAAATGATTGTAAAGATTTGGGAAATGGGACAGTGGCCATCAGATTGGAAGAAATCAATTTTTATTCCCTTACCAAAAAAAAGGAGATCTGAAAATCTGCTCAAATTACAGGGCTATAGCCTAATTTCTCATGCTAGCAAGATTCTTCTTAAAATCATACTAAACAGAATTCCAAGAAAACTTGAAGAAATGCCAGAAGAGCAAGCAGGTTTCAGAAGGGGCAGAGGAACCAGAGATCAGATCTTAAGTCATAGACTTAAGAATGCAAAAATGTAATATAATTTACAATTTGAAAAATGCAAATAATTCAATGTTTTAGTTGTTTTGTGATTTATCAATTATTCAAAAGCATTTGATTGTGTTCAACATGAGAAACTATGGGAAACGATGACTAATATGGGATTTTCAATCCACATGATTCAGCTGATTAAGCTCCTATACCATGAACAGGATGGAACTGTAAGAACCAACATGGGAAAAACAGACTTTTTCAAAATGGCTGCATTTTGTCACTGCACCTTTTTAATCTCTATGTTGAAGATATGCACGAACTTTGTAAGATTTAGAAACTGGCATCAAAATTGGAGGACTGAAGATAAACAACCTTCGTTATGCAGATGATACTGTGCCAATTTGTAATTCCAAGGATCATCTTAAAGAAACTCTGAGGAGCGTATGTGAAGCAAGTAAGAAAAAAGGACTGTTTCTGAATGTGAGTAAGACTAAAATTATGGTGATAACTTAAGTTCCAGTAAAGTGAAGTTTAATGGCAAGATATCAAAGAAGTTGATGAATTTGATTACTTAGGGTCAAGAATAAATAAAAATGGTGACTGCTCAAATGATGTAAAGAGACGACAGGCAACTGCAAAACATTGGTCACTGATCAGACAAAACTATGGAGAGATCAAGGTCTGCCCCTAAAAACAAGACTGAGAATCACTGATTGATTAATGTTTCCAGTTTCCTGGATGTGAAGGATGGAATCTGAAAAGAGTTGACAGGAAGAAAATTGAGGCATTTGAAATGTGGTGTTACAGGGGAATACTGTGTGTTTCTTACCTTGATTTAAGAACAAATGAGCAGGCCAAAAATTCTTCTTCATAGCATGAACAGAAGAAAACTCAAATTTTTTGGACATATAGCAAGGTGGGAAAACTTTCTGTCGAAGAATATAATGGAAGGAAATGCAGAGAAGAGGAGCAGAGGAAGATCTGCAACTAAGTGGAAGGACAGGATCAGTGAATTTCTGGGCATGACAGTTTGCAATGTTACACGTAGTGCACAAGATTGATGCAGTTGGGGGAATTTTTTGGTGGCCACAACAGCAAATCAGGGAGCTATATGACTGGAAGAAGAAGAAGAAAGAATGGACCAATTACAAACTTTAATAATTCTTGAACAACTGGAAATCAACATGCATAAATTTCTTCATTGAATTTAGAATGCTATCCAGTTTCATAATCATAATTTGTTTTCCCCTTCCAGCTGTTGCTGATAATCTGACTAAAATAAAAATGGCTACAGTAATTCAGCACTGGGACTCTTGACTGGCTGTAACAAATTCACCCAGAGCTCACTGACGTTCAGGGAACAAATACTGAAATTCATCACTAGCTACACAGATATAATGTTGCCTACACACGCATTTCTGGATGTCTAAGCAGTAAAGCAGAAACAATGACACTGATCCAAACTTCTTCAAAAATCTCATCAAAGTCAGTAAGATGAGCTTCACATGAATTGCAGATCCTGAAATCACTGTGCATAAGGAGTTGCATGAGGGATAGATTTAGGCTGTCAAGGCCCAAGGTACAGATTCACTGGTCAGGCCCAGCATACCATTTCCTTGGAAGGGAGTGGGGGTGATGGCACTGCCATGTTGTGGATAAATCCAACTTTAGTTTACACATGTTTTTAAAACTATAAGCATACAAATTGCCACTTCAGCAAAGTTTGAAATTAGCAGATCCTCTGTCTATTGCATATATGCTTCACACGGGTCAACTTTCCATGTATCAAGTAAAGTTAATAAGCATATTGTCATACAGTAAAGCTCTTTTATTGAGCATTATCAAGACTGGTGGTTGGTTAATCAAAAAACTCAGTTAAATCAAGGAATCATAAAGCAGTATACATGTTAAATATTTTATTTCAATAAAAACATATGTTACATTTATTTACATAAAATCAGTAATTTTCATCTGTTTAGATGATAAAATGATGTTTTTCAGCCTAATCCCACCATTTTTTTTTATAAATATTACATCGTTGGCTGTTCAATCAGGCTGTTGTTCAATATAATTTAAAACTGTATCTAGGACATTTCTGGTAGCTGCATGAGAAATATTTGGCCATAGAATTGATTCAATTTCTTTTCCTTCTTCATATTCAGATATGTTTTTTCCATAGCGTGGTGATTCGTCCATAATTTTATTTGCCAAAAAAATGTCACCGAGTTGGAAAACATTGTTGAATTCATTACTGTATATCTTCTTCCTGTTAATTTGGTGGAACCTTCAAATTGCCTGAAGTCAGTTATTAAATGCACATCTTCATTATCTCCTCATAAGTTCAGAACTTTTGTTAGCCTTTCAGCCAAAGTTTTCTTCAGGGCTTAGTAAATGTTGAACTTAGAATTTCGTTCCATGCTAGCGTTATACAGTAAATACATCTTTGATGTATTTACTGTATAACACTGACTTTTAACAATTTTATAAGACCAGTATCTGTGTCCTATATTTTTTTTTTAAATTAAAACTAAAAAAAAACAAAACTTGCCTATGTTGTCTCTTTAAACATTCTAGAACCTCTTGATCGATAGATTGGATTCAAGGATGTTACATTTTGTAGTATAAACATGGCCTTTATGTCCTCTTCTCTGAGTTTCTCAAAACTGGGAAGTGAAGGAGCATTATCCAGAAAGACTAGAGTCACTTAATATAGTGAGTCAGTTAAGTGGAAGTTGGTTTCTACTGTATTTGGGACTTGGAAAATCCTCAGGCATATGGGAGCACATTAGGAGCAGTTCCAAAAGTGAATGTATGTGGTTTGAACTTTTTTGTAATAGGACTCTTTATCTTCGCTGAAAAGCCAATCACTATGACACTTCATCAGAATCTGTCAGAACTGTGTGATTCATCAAGTTTGGTGGCCAAAAACCAATTTTACTGCTGCAGCAAGATATAGAATTTCTTCTCCTCCACGCTGGAGTCATTCTGTTAGTGCATTTGCTCCTCGGTACAAAAATTTTAAGGTTACTAGATAGGAAGGGATAGGCTATTTCCTTGCCACAAAGCTCACCCTGATATTACCCTAACTGACTTCTTTAGGAGTTATGGTAAGGACAGTGCATGCCATATTGTTATACCTATACAACAGTAAGGAATGCAACTGACCAACTTCAAAGCAGACAATCACTGATGCTATTGCAACTGTCACTACAGAAATGCTGCAAAATATGTAGAGTGGGAGAATTCCATTATTGATTAAGGATCACATAGCATGAGCCAATTATGAAACTTGATAGCATTATTCATTTAATGATAAAATTTATGTCTATTTTTATTTGTTCTGAAATTATTAGAGCTTAAAATTAGGTAAGTTGCTTGTTGGTACCCTATACTGAATAGTATCAACAAAATGCACCTACTCAAATAACACTCTCCCTCTCCCTTTTTTTTTTTAAAGAAGGAGTTCTGTTACTAATAGCAATCTGTTTTAATAAAATAAAAAAATATATATATACATTTTTCTTAACTACATCCTATGTATCATTAATAATTGCTGATATTGAAAGCTACAAAATTTAAAACTATAGAAAAAAAAAAAACTTTAAAACTTTTTTTTTTTTTTTTTGGAAAAAATAAAAAAACTGATTACTGAACTTTGCCTATTGACATGTGCTTGCTGACATTTTTTTCTTTTGCATACTCCCTTAATAGTTAAATTAATTATCTTAATATCTTCTAGCATTTTTTCAAGTTAATCTGTTCAGTCACTGTTATGAACTTCTAGCTCTTATATTCTATTGCAAAATGTAAATTACTTTATCCGTCTTATGTTCAGCTAATATTACTGACATTTTTTTTTATTTTTTTTTTATTAAAAAGATGTGCTTCATCAGCGAAGGATTTTAGTAAGTTTCCATTCTTAATTAAGATTCAAAAATCTGTTGTCTGTAACTGATAAAGTTTGGGTCCTTTTTTAAGCAGAAATCCTTGATTGTTGAGAGATGAAATAAATCCTTCAAAATCTGATACATTAATTCCCACTTCCTTTGCTATCTGCTTCATTTGTTGAACTGTGAAAAATGAACTACAAGACCTTTCAGATACCTTTGTGAGGCTGGAAACAAATTTTTTTGCTTGCGATCGACTACTCATACCAGATCCATGTTGTGATCTATGAAAATCTATGAAACCAAATTCATCAGAGTAAGTATCTATCATACTATACTTCATGATATCGACCACATCTTTTGCATCCTCAACAGTACACATCTCCCGTAATTCTAGTCTTGCTCTTGCCTCTGTCAAACGAATTAATGATTCCAACTGTCTGGTAGTAATAGGTGTAGTGTCTGAAGTCTGATGTCTCTTTCTAAGATCAAGATAGAATTCTTGTAATATATGTGCTGCTTCAGAAGAAAGCTTTGGTTGCACATACTTTCTAGCATAAGCAACATATTTATGTAACAACTGGTGAGGAATAGGATCATATGTTTCCCCAGGATGATATTTAATTCGCTCACTAAGAGAGTTTTCTAAAACCAATGTAGAACTTTTCACGGGGGTACCAAAATGTTGACATCCAAGTGAGCTATTACCATCAGATTCCATTCTTCCAGAATGTAGGGCAATCACATGCTCTGAAAGTTTACAATCTAATTCCTGCAAAAAATTGAATATCATCAATGAAACAGGTAAATCATAATTCCTTTAAAAACATACTAAAAATTGATAATTTAAATTAATTTTTAAGAAATTTAGTAAATTATGCATTAATATAACCCAGCAGTCCTTGCAACCTTAATTGTACCAATAATGCTCACACTACACTTGATAAGTACCCAAATTTCTTTTTTAATTTCTGGTAAAATTTTTTGGTTTATTTGAATTCTCCTTGGAGTATATACCAATGCTTGACCTTTTGCTAATAGACTGTATCAATTAATATATGTAATTTTTTACACTTTTTTTTTTTTTTTTTTGAATGAAACAAAACTTAACTTACTAATTCTCCAGAAAATACAAAAAAGTTATAAAAATAAATAACAACATAAAATTATATAGGTCCTTCCATTAAAATTTATATAATTTATATTGCATATGCACACATTCCTATATATATATTTTAGAAACAAAAATGTAACTACTAACCACTGCCATTTTCAAGTTCACAAAATTTTAAGTGTGCAAAATTTCAAAAGTATGCATTTTCACATATTTCTGTTTACATATAGCATTAGTAGTAGCAAATGATGCAAGAAAGCAAACTTATAAAGCACTAGAAGAAGAAGAAGAAGAAAAAAAAAAAAAACCTCCCACATCACCTGTTCATCCATGAATTTATTCAAACTACCAACTTCCACAACAGCCTGATGTAGCCAGGTTATTGTGAAAGTGGGTAGCCAAGGACTTCTAAATATGATTAAAGATGGTATTCACGATTTATTGTAAACTCCTCTCATCTGGTTGTTTATAATCTGGCATGACCACCACCAGATAATGCCAAATTATAAATATTATATACAATACAATTCAAACAAAATCACAAGGTAAATGTTTTACTTTTTTTGGGTTTTACAATACAGGAAAAAATCTTGTATATATGTCTTCTGAAATTTGATGTATTTCTTTGGCATTTTAATTAATGCTCTATGCCTGTCTGCATATAGCATAGCTTTATTTAATTAGCTATAAAACACAGATAGGACTTCACTCCATGTTTTATAGCACAGGCAGAAAAAAAATACATTATTATATGAAAGGCATTTTTTCTATCTATGCTGTTAAACAAGAGTGCAAGTCTTACCACAGCTGCACTATATTAATTAATTCAGTATAAAGGGATTGATGGATGTGGGCAAATACACACAGGAACAACTAAACCTAGATAAAGCATGGTAAACTATGTTGGATGTTTATAATAGAAGTAGCTTAAATTAACTAAATTAACGTAAGAAAAATTAAGATTCCATATGTTTTAAGAATCAATGCTTCTTCTATAGCTAATACATTACAGTTTTAAAACTCAACATGAAATAACAATACTGAAAACCAAATAGTAACCTTTATTAGTAGCATCTTGCTACTAATAAAGGTACTGTTAAATCTCTGGGGTTCTGAAACAAATGGTCAAAGGGACTGCAAGGGAGCCTCTAAGGGAAGACCTAAGCCACTAAACAAACAATGACAGACTTCTCTGCATTGCTCAACAGTTGTCCCAGAACCCTGGAATTTCTAATATTTCAGTCTTTATTAGTACAAGATGTAACAACAATTGTTTTCCGTATTTCATTTCTAACATGTTTCTGAATTATTCTATTTTAAGTTTTAAATTTTAATATATTATCTACAGAAGAAGGGAACACAGTTCCCAAAAAAATACAAAATTTTACGATAATGAACATCCAATTGAATGTAGTGTGCTTTATCCTAAGATTACCGTATTTATTCTGAAGTCTGGAAAAGCGACTTTTGTAATATTGAGTAAAAACAGTCTAAAAATAAACATAAGACCATAACTGTGTTGATTTTGTTGTCTTCAATGAATGTGCATGTCAACCCATAATTTTGGTATGTTTTTTGTGCACATTCTGTTTTATTATGATTTATGTTGCCCAAGTTTCCTATTACATAGATTTAATAATTAGACCTGTCGCTGAAGTCACTCGTACGCTCAATTTTAACAAGGTCACTTGTGTGGAATCTGTATGATCTCTTTTTTGTTTTTATCTGAATAAAGCAAACAAGAGAAATCAATAAAAATAATAATAAGAATTTTTTTTTCCCCTGTATTATTTAGATTTTTCATGGTCACTGATACCGAGACTGACACCCAGACACTCAATGTGATGACTGGCAGATGCAATGTGAACCACTATAATTTTGCCACTTGTTTATCTTTAGCCAGCAAAATCAAAACACTCTATAGCAAAATGAGACCTACTGCTGGCAACTCACAGATGCCACTGAGAATGGGAGTTGCTTAGAAGAATGGTAAATACTTTTGCTAACCTGGCACCTGTTAAATGCCAAACAATATAATACTGAGTAATTCACAGTATATCGAAATGAAAACAAAGAATACTGTATAGCCAGTCAGAGAATACTGGTGGGCAAAGATACACAATAAAATCTGATTTCATTTATAAATTAAAAAAAAAAAAAAAAAAAAAAATTGATGACTGTAAGATGCCATGTTAGTAATGGAAAGCTAACAAGGGCAATTTAGTTTAGTATTAGTAAAGGATGCAAGAAACCAAGCTGATAAAGCATCAGCCAAAAAAAAAAACGAAAAAAAAAAAAAAAAAAAAATTGATGACTGTAAGATGCCATGTTAGTAATGGAAAGCTAACAAGGGCAATTTAGTTTAGTATTAGTATTGGCAAAGGATGCAAGAAACCAAGCTGATAAAGCATCAGCCAAAAAAAAAAACGAAAAAAAAAAAAAAAAAAAACTACACACATCCACATTATCCTCTAAGAATTTGTTTAATTCTTCCTTGAATTAGCATTAGCATTAGCATTATTAGAGGCATTTGATGCAAGAAAGCAAGCTTATGCAGCATCAGCCAAAAAAAAAATAAAGTAAAAAATAAATAAATAAAAAATAACCACTTCCACTTCACCCCTCTGTTCGTTCAAAATACCTGTCCAGCTGAGCCTTAAACTTATTTAGGCTATCAACTTCCACGACAAGGGGTGGAAGTCTGTTCCACCCACCAACCACCCGCTGGCTAAAGGCAAATTTCCACACATCTATCCTACATCTGTCTTTCCTTTTCCCAATTTGAACTTATGCCCTCTCAGGTGATTATTCTGAGCAAGAGGAAGAATCCCATCAGCATTGAGCATGCTCAAACCATTCAAGGCTTTGTACACCTCTATCAGATCACCTCGCTGGTGCCTAGTCTCCAGACACTGTAATTCGCAAAACGTAAGCCTTTCTTTGTAAGAGCACCCCTTTGTTCCATTCACTAATCTTGTTGCTCTTCTCTACTCGTTCCAGCAGCTCTACATCCTTCTTGAAATGAGGCCTCCAGGCCTGTATACAGTACTCTAGGTGTGGCCTGACCATTGCCTTATACAAGGGAATAATCACCTCCTTATCCATGCTAGAAAAATTCCTATATCATTGACAATACACCATGAGCTACTCTTGCAGCCCGTCTGCACTGCTCAGAGAACTTCATATCTGCCTGCACAACCACCCCCAGGTCCCTTTCATTCTCTACCACTGTCAGTGTAGTACCACAGAGTTGATACGTTGCTCTGGGGTTGCTGTTTCCCATATGTAGTACTTTACATTTGTCAATGTTAAACTTCATTTGCCACCTCTCAACTCATCTGCTCAACCTTTCCAGATCCTGTTGCAGCAGCATAGTGTCAGTAGTGTCCTTGACAACCCTGCCAACCTTCGTATCATCTGCAAACTTGGACATTAAGCTTGATATACCATCATCAATATCATTTATAAATACAGAGAACAATAAAGGACCCAATACTGAACCCTGAGGGACTCCACTAATAACATTAGTCCACGATGAGCAGTGTCCATTGATTACCACTCTGTCTTCTCCCCCTCAACCACCCCTTTATCCATAACAGCAATTTGCCTCCAATGCCACACTGCTCCAATTTGTGCAGCAGTCTTCATTGTGCAACAGTATCAAAAGCCTTTCTAAGATCCAGTATATAATATCAAAGTTATTCCCTGCATCCAGTTCTTTTGTGACTGCATCATAGTATCCAATCAAATTGGTCAGGCAAGACTTCCCCTTAACAAAACCATGCTGTGTCCGCGCTATAACTGGTAAAGTCTTGTCTAGATGATCCTGCAGTGCTTCTTTAACCAATGCCTCCATTAATTTTCCGGGAACAGAAGTTAAACTCACAGGTCTATAATTACTCGTGTCAGCCTTTGATCCTCCCTTGTGAATTGGGGTCACATTTGCACATATCCAGTCCATGGGTACCTCCCCTGAGTCCAAGGAAGCTCTCATAATTATGGCTAAGGGTTTGCTTACTTCCTTTGCTGCCTCCTTTAATATAACTGGATAGATCCCATCCACCCCGGGTGCCTTGTCTTGTCTTGTCTAGATGATCCTGCAGTGCTTCTTTAACCAATGCCTCCATTAATTTTCCGGGAACAGAAGTTAAACTCACAGGTCTATAATTACTCGTGTCAGCCTTTGATCCTCCCTTGTGAATTGGGGTCACATTTGCACATATCCAGTCCATGGGTACCTCCCCTGAGTCCAAGGAAGCTCTCATAATTATGGCTAAGGGTTTGCTTACTTCCTTTGCTGCCTCCTTTAATATAACTGGATAGATCCCATCCACCCCGGGTGCCTTTCTTGTGTTTATCTTCAACAATTTCTCCTCCACTTTACTCTCAGTTATTACAAGATTCTCTAGCTTACTGCTAGAGTTGAATACACCTCTGGCATTCCCCTCGCTGAATAACTCCTCATGTGTGAATGTCGATGCAAAATATTCATTTAGTTTGTTAGCTACCTGAGCAGGGTCATCAACAGTTGACCCATCGATATCAAATGGACCAATCTGATTCATCCCCTTCCTTCTAGAGTTTACATAAGTAAAGAACTCTTTGCTGTTTTTTTTCGCATCCCTTGCCAAGGATCTCTCGTAATCTGCCTTCACCTGCCTAACCTCCTTTGTAACTTGGTTACAGATCAACTTGTATCTATCATAGGCTTCTGTGTCACATGTTAATTTGTATGTATCCCATGCATTTTTCTTCTCTGCCATATGCCTCATTAGTTCATCTGACATCCATTTAGGCCTAAACCTTGAACAATATTTCTTAGTTGGTATGTAAAGCCTAGTAGCTTGCAAGATAAGTTCTTTGAATGCTTCCCATTTTGAATTTGCTGTTGGTAACATCATCAGTTGATCCCACTGTATAGAATTTAAATACTGTCTCAGTCCATCGTAGTCGCCTTTACGAAAGCAATACCACTTCCCTTTACCCCTAATGGTAGTTACCTCTTTGAGTAACTCCCACTTCAGAACACTGTGATCACTGCCACCTTGCTGATGTAGAAAACAATCATCCAATAAATCCACAAAAGCCTTGCTAGTGTGTGAGTGACCAGCCCCCAAATTGCAGTCAGTATCTGGGAAATTAAAATCCCCCATTATAAGACTCTCTGATTTACTGGCCCACTCTATTTCTCTGTACAGTTTCTTATTATACTCATCAGAGTCATTAGGCCTATAGCACACTCCTACTCTCAATTTTGATCTCCCAATGCTTATGTCACACCAAACTGACTCGACACTGCACTGTCCAGCGATGTCGACTGGCTTCACTTCCTTGGATTTTATGTGTTTCTTAACTAATAGCATAACCCCTCCTCCCTTCCTATCCTGTCTATCCTTTCTGTAGACATTGTACTCCCCAAATTCCAGTTCTGCATTCCTTATATCTGTGTGACACCACGTCTCTGAAATCCCAACAATATCTGCCTTTGATGTTTTGAGCAATAACTCAAATCATCAAATCTATTTACTAAACTCCTAGCATTGGTGTACACGCAAGTATACATGCACCTGCTCTTCCTCTTAGCCACCCTAACACAACCCATGTGTTTACTTGTACCCCCATGATTCCCAGCAGTCTCTGTAATATCCTGCATCTTATTTTCCAGGCTGCTGCTCATTCCAACAGAAGCAGTGCAAGAATCACTTTCTCCTCTGCCAGTGGCTACTGTTAATCTATTAGTCCTTGTATCCCCCAAATCTAGCTGTTTTCCGACCCACCTAACACTGCCTCGATAGCATCAGCAAGCAAGCAACCTACCTACCTACCTACCTGCCTGCCTGCCTACCTACCTATCTATTCATTCAAACCATCCATTTCCACAACAACAGATGAAAGTTTATCACAACAATCAACCATCCAATGACTGAAGACAAACTTACACACATCTATCCTGAAACCATCTGTGGATAATACATTACAGTTTTAAAACCCAATGTGAAATAATAATACTGAGAACCAATAGCACTGCACCTTGCCACTACAATCAGAAAGCGGAAGAATACTATCAACATTTAGCTTATTAAATACATTCAAGGCCTTAAACACCTCAAATAGAATTACATGTAGGTGCCTAGTCTCTAGATGCTGCAATTTGCAGAACTGAAGCCTTTCTTGATAAGAGGTGCAAAAATATTCCTTCACTAATCTGGTTGCTCTTCTTTGCACCTGTTCCAGCAGATTTACATCTTTCCAAAAGTGAAGCCTTTAGACCTGTACACAGTACTCAAGATGCAGCCTAACCATGGCCTTGCACAAGGGGATAATCACCTTCTTATCCCTGCTAGCAGAGTTTCTTTATATCATTGACAAAACCCCATGAGCTATCCTAGCAGCACTGCTCAGAGAATTTCATATCTGACTGCAAAGTTACCCACAGGTCTTTTTTATTTTCCACTTCCCCGAGTATAGTACCACACAGTTGGTATGTTAATCTGGAATTACTGCTATCCATGTGCAATACCTTGCACTTGTCAAAATTACACTTCAACTGCCATTTCTCAGTGCATCTTCAAACTTACACATTAAGCCTGATATACCTTCATCAATATCATCAATAAATACTGAAAACAACAATGGGGCCAGCACTGAACCATAGGGATTCCCCTAATAACATTAGTCCACAAAGAGCAGTACACACTGATAACCATTCTCTGCCTTCTCCTACTCAATCATTCTGTTATTCATAACAGTAACTTGTCCCCAGTGACACATTTCTCAAGTTTGTACAGCAGTCTTTGTGTGCAAAAGTATCAAAAGCCTTCCCGAAATCCAAGTACTGTATATGAAAATTATTTTTTGGCATTCAGTTCCTCGTCACAGCATCATAGTATCCAATCAAATTGGTCAAACAAGACCATCCCATTAAAGATTAAGGGGTGGTCTTGTCTGAACACCCCTTAAAATCCATGGTCTGAATGCAGTATAATTGCATTCATGTCTAGATGATCCTGCATTATTTCTTTAACCAGTGACTCCATTATTTTCCTGGAAACAGACATTAAGTTAACACGTCTGTAATTACTCATGTCACTTTTGATCTCCCTTTCTGAATTGGGGATACATTCAAGAATCCCCAGCCCATTGGGCTGGGAATGCTTAATGTACAAATTTTCATTCTTTACAGTTGCAAACTAGAGAACTTGGTGATTTTGCCCAAGAAAATGGTTGCAATCTTCTTTTTTTGCCACGATGATTTGAAGTGAGATGGATGGAATTCTCTTCTGATCTCATAAACGCTGTACTTTCTTCTTGACATCTCTATATTTTCTTTATATGCAAAATTGTTCTGATCGAGAACAACGTGGTTATACCATGTTTCACCTTAATCTGAACAATCTTCGTCTACTTGCATTTTAGCTGATGTCCTAACTGTGTTTAGAAGAAGAAGCTACAATTCGACATACTATTTTAGACATGGAGATAGAGACAATTTCTGTAAAGTCAAAATTTAACATTTTAAGAAAGCAGCCTTCCTGTGAGGATGGGTTAGAGCCCTTAATGAACAACTTGTTGAGGAGTGACAGGGAAAATATTTTTTGAAAGATATTGAGCTATTTAACCCCCCCCAAGTGATGTGTTAAATAAGGATCACAAATATGTCTCTCAAAAGCAATCAATTTCTGCAGTTTGCGCATAACTGGTGAATTTGTGGAATTTCTCAATAATAAAAATTTATGTGGATTTTGAATATTTAAAAAAACTGAATCATTTTGCAACCTTAGATCCTTTAGCTAATACTGAGGATGTTCATCATATTTTGGGAAAAGATGTTGATTTGGCAGAACTGTCAATGGAATATGAAGATGTTCTGCAACATCAAAAATTAACGAATTTCAAAAGATGATTCTAAATGAGTTTCTTCCAATTTTATGTGCTTCAACTGAATTTCCTACCATAACACTAATTATGACAAGCATCTTGGCTGCCAAACCCCATAATGAAGATGTTGAATGCTTAATTAGTACAAGCAATATATTAAAAATCAAACAGTTGGAGTAAATTGTCTGTAGAGTCTGAAAATAAATCATCTTGGAATGGAACAAAGGGGTGCTCTTACGAAGAAAGGCTTAAGTTTTGCAAATTACAGTGTCTGGAGACTAGGCACCAGTGAGGTGATCTGATAGAGGTGTATAAAGTCTTGAATGGTTTGAGCATGCTCAATGCTAATGGGATTTTTCCTCTCGCTCAGAATAATCACCTGAGAGGGCATAAATTCAAATTGAGGAAAGACAGATGTAGGATAGACGTGCGGAAATTTGCCTTTAGCCAGCAGGTGGTTGGTTGGTGGAACAGACTTCCATCCCTTGTCGTGGAAGTTGATAGCCTAAATAAGTTTAAGGCTCAGCTGGACAGGTATTTTGAACGAACAGAGGGGTGAACTGGAAGTGGTTTCTTTTTTCTTTTTCTTTTTTTTTTATTTATTTATTTATTTATTTTTTTTTTTGGCTGATGCTGCATAAGCTTGCTTTCTTGCATCAAATGCCTCTACTAATGCTAATGCTAATGCTAAATATATGTACATTCATCATAACATGCCATCATTAGACAAATGGACTCCCAGACCTGCAGTACTTTTGTGACTAAATAAATGGGATCATCGAATTTAAAGAAACTAGCAAAGCATGGTACAAAGGAATTTTCAAATAAGCTGATGCAAAAGAGTGAGATAATGATGAAATTAAGTCAAATATAAGAAAATTTTAATTTTATTGTAATTATATTTTTTCTTATTTATTTGTATAAAATATATAGTTTCATTGTTTAATTAAATTAAACAATGCACCAAGGACCACCCGGATGGCAGCAGCTCTCAGGATGTCTTCCTGCCATCATTCATGAGAGAAGATTCGTCTTTGCCATCAAAATGATGGTTAGCATTATTTCTGAACAAGATTTACGGAATAACTGCAATGGAGAATTCCAGTCCCAAGCTTTAGGGCCAATCCAGTCCTTCAGGCCATCCCAAACCGGTTAAAGTTCGGTTCTTACCAGTGCAAATGCTGCAGTACATGCCTTTGATGGCAACCTCTACAAGTTTGCAGTCATTAGGAAATATAGGCAGAACTTACTCCATCAACTTCCTTCTCAGAACTACATCACAGGACATTAGAACCTGCTCCCGAGGACCCATCCATCACTGCCATGGATCCATCACTTCAGTGTTCAAACCTTTCTGCGCCTGTTCAGATGACTGTCCTGTAGAATAAAAGGACTTCTCCCTGGAAATAACATTACCTGCTAACATGCTATTGTAAATATATTTTCATGTGTACATTTGTCATTTGTGTGCTCCAGGCTAAAGTCATGTTGTATAATTGGCCATAATGCTGGGTTTTTTTTGTTTTGTTTATTCTTTTCATCTTTGTTTATTATGTTGTGTTATTCCTCTTATGTAAACCACTGGCTTGTAGCAGTGAAGGGTGTTGTGTACAGCAATGTGCCTTCTGTATACAATAAAGAGTTCTTCTTCTAAATATTTTTGTATTTTGTAAAATATTTTTAATTGCACAAATATGTTGTGTGTCCAACTGCACGTGAGAATAAACTCTGGTTTGTCTCTAATTCCAGGCACCTCCGTAGTCAGGTGGGCAGGAACAGCAGTGCGTAGCACATGCTTCTTGATTAGACCGGGGTTCGAGCCTGTGACACCACCAAATAGAGAGTATGTGGAAAGGCCAGGGAATGACCAACGCATATCCTCAGAGCAATATGACCTTAGTTGCTAATGCTTCTAAAAAACAAAAACAAACAAACAAACAACAACAGCCTCTAATTCCAAAACGTGTAGAGGAGTGAATTAAGAAGAACATCCAGGAAGCACAATATCATATTTATTTTCCTAGGTTAATTCCAAGTTGAAGAATCTATCAGATCAAGCTCTTATTCCCACAATACACACAAGGAAAGTAATGTACTAGGTGTGGCATGCACTGTCCTACCTCACACAATTTTGTTGGAAAACACAAAAAAGTTAAAGAACACATCAACAATACTAGCTGGGAAAACAGCCTAGAGCAATGTAGTATTTCATGCTATCAAGGAGAGCCACTCCTTCAACCTTGAGATGCTAATGGCTTCCCCTGTATTCTCTCATCATCATTAATGAAGGTTAGAAACAAGAGGGTGGGACCTTCAACACTGAACCTTGAGGAATTCAGTTGCTATGCTATTCTCAACTCTGAAGAATGCCCATTTATGACTATCTTTTGTCTCCTGTCCTTCAGCCAGCTTCTGACCCAGCAAAGAATTTTCAATGTAATCCCAGCTCATTCCAGTTCATCAATACAATACTTAAACAATAACTTCTTATTGGGGGACCATATCAAAAAAGCTTTGCTAAAACCTAGTTATATAAATCAAAATCATTTCCTGCATCCAACTGTTTAATTAGATGAAAAGAACAGATGTGCAGACATCTGCCTTTATCCAACGAGTGGTTTATTGCTGGAATAGATTTCTATCTGATGTTGTGGAAGTGAACAGCAGGGATAAGGAGGTGATTATTCCATTGATTAATGCAATCGTCAGGCCATGTCTTCAGTACCATACCGGTCTGGAGGCCTAATTTTAGGAAGGATGTAGAGCTGCTGGAGAGGGTACAGAAAAGGGCACGAGATTGATAAGGGGAATAAAGGAGTGGTCTTACCAAGAAAGGCTTCAGTTCTGCAAATTGGAGCATCTGGAGACTAGGCACCTGCCAGGCAATCTGATTGAAGCATTTGAATGGATTGAGCAAGCTCTGGAGGGGATGGATAGGTGAAATGGGAAGTTTTTTTTTTTTTTGGCTGATGCTGTATAAGCTTACTTTCTTTCATCATTTGCCACTACTAATACCCTCATAATAGGAATTAACCATTTTTATCTTTTTCAGACAAGTTTTCAGTTTTATTTTTTGTCTATTTTCATAAGCAGCATGCAAGCTTATATTTTGTAGATTTCCTTGATAGACAAGAGACTTAATTCTAAGTTATTTAATTCAATAGTTAAAAAATGCCCACTGTACAGGATCCCTCAATGTTGGGATAAAATTATGTGGAATTAAATCCATTAAATATCTGTTTCAACATCATTGGTTTGAAAGGCATGGCCTTCTGATATGGAATGGAATGCTATACTGAGTTCAGCCAGAGACAACAAATACAGCAGCAGTTCATATGAGCAATGTCCTTATCTCCTATAGCATTTGGGAGCTAGTAGTGAAGAGATGCCTAAAGTCCAACAAAGAAAGCACAAACTGACCACCTGACCTTTCTTTGTTCCAGACTCTCCTCTGGATAAAACCCCCTGCCCCAGTGCTTTGTTGTGTCAAGTATCATGATGGGAGGACCCATGTTACGTTTATTCTGGACTGTAAGCATCTTAAGATTGGTGAGGAGAATGAAGGGATTCTCTTACCAAGAGAGGCTTAAGTTCTGCAAATTGCAGTGGCTGGAGACTAGGCACCTGCGCAGTGATCTGATTGAGGTCTATAAGGCTTTGAATGGGTTGAGCACGCCGAATTCTGATGGGATCCTTCCACTTGTTCAGATTACCAACCTACGGGGACATAAGTTCAAATTAAGAAAGGACAGATGTAGAATAGATGTGCGGAAATTTGCCTTTAGCCAGCGGGTGGTTAATTGCTGGAACAAACTTCCATCTGTTGTTGTGGAAGTTGATAGGTTAAATAAATTTAAGGAGGAACTGGACAGGCATTTGGAGGGAATGGTGTGATTTTTTTTTTTTGGCTGATGCTGCATAAGCTCCTACACTTGCTTTCTTGCATCATGTGCCACTACTACTACTACTACTACAATTTCCACAGATGAAGGAACCACAGTGTTTAAAAATGTTTGTACTTCTTGTAATGTCTACTTATTAATTACATTTCTAAATTTTGTTAATTATAATGCAGTGCAGCATGTATATTTTAATTTGATTAAAATATACATATGTAATGCATACATAACTATGTCCTATAATCACCTCATTTTGCATATCAATTTTTATTAAGGTTTTTGCTACTTTAATACTGCATTGGTTTAAACATGTGGTAATTTTCTAAAAAGGGTTTTATATTAATAAAAGGAAATTTTCTTTAAAAAATCCAAATATAAAAGCTCAAAAATAAACTTTCATTAGGCTAGAATATTCTCAACTTAAATCACTATCAGAAGAGGCAAGGGCAGTCTTAAAATGTCATTAAAAAAATTAAATGATCAGAAATCTTAGCATTAGATAAAGGTATAACATCAAAAATATTTTTACCTCATCAGGTTTATCTAGAAGAATAAATACTAAATCAAATCTAGATAACAAGGCACTCCCAAGTTTCAAATTTTCTGACACAGATTTTGCTTTGTTATAATGGCCACCAACAGGATTGGCAGCTGCAAGAATAGAGGTTCGTGATGGCAGACTGCACACCATGCCTCCTTTAGCAATACTAATAGTTTGCTGTTCCATAGCTTCTAGAAGTGCGTGATGCTGTGTTCCCATCTTATCAAATTCATCAATACAACAACATCCTTGATCAGCTAAAACTAATGCTCCGGCTTCAAGGGCACATTCTCCACTTGGTCCCTCTTTAGTTAGTGTAACAGTAAGGCCAGATGTTGTAGTTGTATTTCCACAAACATATATTCCACGTGGTGCAATATTTGCACAAGCCTGAAGCATTTGGCTCTTACCTAATCCTGGATCCCCAACTACTAGAATGTGAGGATCTCCTCGAACTGGAATGCTATTGTGGCTATCAACATACTTCTGTGTTCCTCCAACAAGTCCTAATATTAATCCAGCCTTGACTATTTCATGTCCATAAATGGATGGACATAAAGATGCTACAAATAAGCGGAAGAGATTTTCTTCTCCTTGTATGGCCTGAATGGCATACAAGTCTTTAAGACTGAATTCAATTCCACCAGGATTTGTATTTATTTTATTCAGAGAATCGCTAGCACCTTTCAAGCTAGTAATAGAATTGGCTAATATGTAAAGCAGAAACATGCATTTATCTTTACCAATTCTTACATGTCCATCACTGCTGCTACTAGTTACTTTCACAATTCCTGAAACAAGAATAATATCACCAGGGATGCAGCTATCAACAAGATCATAAACTAATTCACATTCAACAGTCCTAGGAACACGGCCACCATCTCGTTGATCATTGGCAACAATCTCCTGCAAACGTATACTTTGCCAATCTACAGTTTCAGTTAATGGAGAACCACGAAGAGGTGTAAAACTATGGGAACGACACCCACGTTTAGCACATTTAATAGGCAGTGTAAATTTCCCATATGGTTGTAAAATAACTTGAACTGTTCTGCACTGAACACACTCAAAGGCCATTTTGGTGCATAATGGTTTAATATTGCTCACCCTTACCACTGTCCCTTTTACAGTAACAAATTTTCCATATGAGTTGGCTTTAAGGTGCTTCAATGTCGTAACCGGCTCAAAGTTAATAAATCGTGCATGTATTACTGAAGGGACACAAGCACTTCCAGGAGTTGAGTTTTCTACTTGTAGTGAAACAGGTAATTCTTCTTGAATTTTCTTGGTGAGCATTTGGTGCATTGCCAAACCAAAGTAACCAGAAACTGGCTCTGGCAAATCTCTTAGGTCTTCATAAAAAGTTGGCCACTCTTCAGAAATTTCTTTGTCTAATAGAACAGTCTTTGTATCTATGAGAACTGAACCTTTTGCTTCAACATCATCCATTTTATAGGTGTCAGCTACTGATTTCAGGAATCTTTCAGCTAAATGCACTCTCTTTGTAGTAATTTCATTTTCATTGTATGGCTCATTGTGAAAATATAATTTCCATCCCATATAAGGTCCATCTTTGGGGGAAAAACTAGTTAAATTTGATGCAGGATCACTTACTTGGCAAAAGAGCGATTCTTTGGTAATGGAAATTCCTGGATTATCATTAGTTTTTATTTGGGAATTAATATTTTTCTGCTGTCCCTGTTTCTGTCTTTGAAAATTTCCTCTTTGAAAACCTCTTCCTCTAGAATTATTCCTCCAAAATCCTCTCCTACTATTGCCACCAGATCTGTTTTCAGATTTCCTCTGACTAAATGCTCTAGGATTATTCATTATTTATTTACCTCAACTTTTAAGAGATATTCAACATCTGAAACAAACAACAAAGTCACTTATATTAAATTAAATAAAATACATATATATATATATATATATAAATCTAACTTGAAATATATGTATATTCGTAGTTAATAGATGAACGTTCATCATTATTCACTCAATATTAAACATAACTAAATCTATATGCAGCCACTCTCAAAGTACTTCACCTTGAACAGTAATGCACTTTTGTCACTGTTGATATAATTCCTGGTAATGATATAGTATTAGTACTTGCAAATGATGAAAGGAAGCTGATGCTTATACAGCATCAGCAAAAAAAAAAAAAAAAAAAACTACTCATACAATTTCTACATCTCTAATCACTTGTCTAATTTCTTCCTTAAATTTATTCCAACTAACTTCCACAACACATTTTATTGCAACAATTGATTATTCTCTGGCTGAAAGTAAAGTTTTCAAAAGTCTATCCTGCACCATCCTTTCCCAACTTAAACGTATATCCCCTTATGTGTGTCTGGGAAAGATGCCATTAGCATTTAGATTACTCAATCCATTTAAAGCCTTAAATACTTCAACCAGGTATCAAAAGCTTTGCTGAAATATCCTCACAGGTACATAGTTCCTAAGCACTGTGAAGTCATTCTTGGAAAGAGATCTTTTTGTGTCCCTCACTAACCTTGTTGCTCTTGCGTGCACTTATTCCAACAGATGCACAAACTTTCAAAAATGAGGTTTTCAAACCTGTATGCAATACCAAGAATGCAGCCTAATCATTGAATTATATAATATAATCACCTCCTTGACCTTGCTGGAAAAATTTCTGTCCTGATCTTAGTTTTCACTTTGAAAACTAAGGTCAGGACAGAATAAGATCTGTCCTAGCAGTCTGTCTGCACTGCTCAGAGAACTTTATGTCAGACTGTACAATTACTGCTAGTACTTTTTCATTCTCCAAATGAGTAGTAACATACCTGAGTGTGTGTTACTTCCAAACTGGTATGTTATTCTGGGATTACTAGTACTATCACCCATATGCAATATCTTGCATTTATTAATATTAAACCTTGACTGCCATTTTTCAGACCATCCGCTTAATTTCTCTAGGTCTTGCTGTATTACCATACCCCAATTTCTGTCATTGTCAGAAACTTTGATATCAAATAATGAAAATTATTAATATCGAAAAGAAGGACCCAGCTGAATCATGACGAACTCAACTAACAACATTAGTCCATGAGAAGCAGTAGTAATTTAATGATCACTCTCTTTTTCTTTCATTGAACAATCCCTTTATGCATAGCAGCAATCTGCCACTAATGCCACACTGCTTCAATTTGTACAGAAGTCTTTCATGAAGAATGGTATCAAAAGATTTACTGAATTCTATATATGATATAGATACATCTATATATCTATATGATGTCAGATTTAATTTTTTCCACTTGTGATCTTCCTTTGTGATTGTCTTAGTAGCTGATCAGATCTCCTCTTAATAAATTAGTACTCTGACTACCATATAACTGCATTCCTGTCAGGATGGTCATGCATTACTTCTTTATCCACTAATTCCTTTATTTTCCTTGGAAGAGAAGTGAAGCCTACAAGGTTTTTCATGTTGCACTTTGATCCCAGTCCTTTTGTGAACAGGAGATATATTTGCATATCTCCAATCTCTAGAGGCCTCTACTAAACCCCCAGGATGCTCTTATTTTTAGGGCTAAAGATTTGCTTGCCATTTCTGCTGCTTATTTAATATAAGTGGATAAAGTTTACAAGTGTCAAACTTTATTTAAAATTTATTTTCTACTTTCCTCTCAGTTATCATAAGATAATTTAACTCTCAGTTAGAATTAGGTGCACATCTGATATCTTCATCTCTAGAAACCTCTTCATGTATGAATATAGATGAAAAATATTCCAGTTTGTCTTGTGCCATACATACCTAGTGGAATAATGTGGTCCATTCCTTTCCTTCTGGTGATAAAATAAGCAAAGAATTCTTTGTTTGGATAAGACATTACAGTCTTATCCAAATACGTCTTTTTATCTGCCTTAGCATGCCTAATCCTCTCAAGAGCTCTAAAATGGTGTTCACAGATCAACTTCTATATAGTTCAGTAGACTGAACCTACTGGTAACTCACTAAGAAGCATTCAGATCAGCCAGTATACAATCTGCTTCTACTCGGCCAGCAATGACTGAAGGGAATTTGAGTAGCAAGTGCATGGAAGGCATTGCCATGGCCACATTATATCAAGCATTTGGGTACATTTTTGTTGCATGTACACCTTATCCACAAATTTCATTAATCCATAAAACACAAAAGCTTTTGATACTGTCGCACATAGAAGCCTACTGTACAAATTTATAAAAGGGTAGTTGAGTGGGAGAAGACAGATAGTGGTAATCAATGGATGCTGCTCTTTGGGGGGGCTAATGTTATTAGTGGAGTCACCCAGGGTTTGGTATTGGGCCCACTATTGTTTTATATATTTATCAATGATATTGAAGGTATATCAAGCTTAATATCCAAGTTTCAGATGATACAAAGGTCTGCAAGTGTTGTTAATGACAGTATTGGGAGTGTGCTACTGGAACAGGATCTAGAAAAGTTGGGAAGATGGGCTGAGAAGTAGCAATTGAAGTTTAACATTGAAATATGCAAAGTACTGCATATGGGTAGAAGTAACCCCAGAGAAACATACCAACTATGTGGTACTACACTTAGGGTGGTATAAAATGAAAAATAATATACAGGAATTTTGCTAGTAGGGAAAATAAGGTGATTATCCCTGTGTATAAGGCAATGGTAAGGTAATCCCTGTGTATAAGGCCTTGAGTACAGGCCTCCAGACCTGTACTGCGTACAGGTCTGGAGGCCTCATTTTAGGAAGGGTATAGAGTTGTTTGAGTGAGTACAGAGAAGGGCTATAAGATTGGTGAGGAGAACGAAGGGGTCCTCTTACCAAGAAAGGCTTAAGTTCTGCAAATTGCAACATCTGGAGACTAGGCACCTGTGAGGTGATCTGATTGAGGTGTATGAGATCTTGAATGGATTGAACAGGCTCAATTCTGATGGGATTCTTCCTCTTGCTCAGATTACGAACCTAAGGGGGCATAAATTCAAATTGAGGAAAGACAGTTGTAGGATTGATGTGCAGAAATTTGCCTTTAGCCAGTGGGTAGTTGATTGCTGGAATTACTTCCATCTGTTGTGGAAGTTGATAGCTTAAATAAATTCAAGAAGGAATTCGACAAACTTTTAGGGGGGATGGATGTGTGAAATGGTTTTTTTTTTTTTTTTTTTTGGCTGATGCTACATAAGCTTGCTTTCTTGTATCACATGCCTCTACTACTACTACACATTTCCCCCTCTACCTTTACTTTATCTACTGAATACACTCTCCGGTGATCTAAGGAATGTCCACTCTGACATTCCATGTCAAAGACCAACCCATCTCTTTTTTGATCCCCTCCAACTTAAAATCTTACTACACCATTCTGTCAAATTCATTTGTTATTTCTATCACTCTCCCAACTTTACTGATCACTCTGAACAAGTTTGATTTCCACCAGTGTAACTTTCATAACAATGAGGTAATTTTCCTTGGAGATTTTCATGTTCACAAAAGACTCTCATTTGCAAAGATCAATACATAGATGCAGTCAATTGATTACCAATGACTTCTAGGTATTCTTACATAAGAGTTCATCCTGACATGATCTTTTCTTCTCCTTATTTATATAGCTATCAACTCTTTGGCCCCTTTCTTTGCCTTCTTAGCTAGTAAATGCTCATGCTCAGCTTCTGTAAGCATTACTTTTATTTTTGTGGTATTATTACATATCAGATTATAAGTGGCATATGCTTCAGAGTTTTCATCACTCTCTAAATAGTCTCGTGTTATTTATTTATTTATTTTTTTTAAAATATTCTTGTTTATACTCTGGCACGACCACCAGGTCAGTGGAGTTTACGATACATCATCAATTCAAATGTGAATTGTATTTAGCAGTCACAGGCCACTCAAACCCAGTCCACTCAAAGAGCGCATCCTACTGCGCTCACGCCCCATTGCCACTCGCCTATGTCAGGATTAAATTGGCCAGCTCATTATTAACCTTGGCATCCTTCTCATGCCATATTTTCTTAAGGGCATATATGAATTCATAGCTTTTGTGAAAGCTATGAATTCATATACTTTAAAGTTATTTCATAATTCATCTGTATTCTCCTACCCAAAATGCCTTTTCAGTTGACAGAAAGCCTGTAGCATCTCAGACTGCTATGGTCCTATTCTCTGAAATCACCAGCCTTACTTTTAACAAACATGATTTCACCCTGTCATCATCCACACTGGCACTCTATGACCCCTCTATCTGCAGATTCCTGTACTCTCTCTCCTCAGGATCACAGGAAATCAGGTCTAGAATATTGTAGTCCGTAGCACTTTCTTTAACATGATGATAAAGATAATAATCATCTAGCTGACTTTAAAAGGTGGGCCACCATGGCAAGTTGCTCCAATCAATAAGAGGCAAATTGAAAAATCCCATAACTAGGCTCTTGCTCATCTGTTTGTTAAAATAAAATAACAATTATTAAATTATTATTCAAGAACCTATAGAATTTGTAATATTGCCTTAGTTAATAAAAAGTGTAGTCATATTTTGTTAAATGAATTATAAATTTAGTTATTTTGAGACTTCTTTAGCATCTATGGCTAGTGGCACATTTTGCTATATAAAAAATTATCTATATACAGCAATACCCTGCATAGCACTGATAATTGGTACCGAAACTGTTCCGTGTTATGTGAAACCGTGCTGATTGAGGTATAATTACAATGGGTTTTAATTGAAATGTATACCAGAGAAACAGTCTATAAACAAATTATAAATCTATAAACAATTTGTGCTTGATAGCTAATTAAAAGGATTTGAAATAAAAAATATTGCAAAAATTTTATTAATGAAAAGGTAACATCATAAGAGATGAGAAAAAAGCTTTATTGTTTATTTAGGTATTTCAATAATGAAGTTGTCTCTTCTTTTTCTCTGTTTACAAGTCTTTCTAGCATCGAATCCCATCTTGTAAAATTTTCCGTATCTTGATGCTGCATTGAACATTCAGATCTCCATTCATAATCGCCTAGCAGGCCATGTCAACTCCCCACAAAACTTTCTCCAATTCCTCTGTTGAAAATTCTTTTGGTGCTACTTCAGTATTATCCACTTTAGAATTGTTTTCTTCTTCTTCATATGCAGCTTGCTCGTCAATTTCAAGGAGAGTTGCATCATCTGAGTCTTTTTCATGTGAATCAATACAGTCACATACACTGGCAGTGTCCAAAGTTTCGGATCCCAAGTCTTTTCCAATCTTCACAATGTCTGAACTTCAGCAATTGTCTGAACTTGTGATTTAAAACCAGTGAAATCATTTGAAAAATGAGACAAAACATGCTGCCAAACAGAATGCATGTTGTTGGCAGTGATTTCTAGCCAAGATGCAGATATATTTTTGATCGTATTTAAAGGAGTAAAAAATAAATTGTGAAATAAAATGTTTGAAAGCTATCAACGTCGTCTCGTCAGGATGGAATTAAGAATACTGAACACTGTAGGACATTGCCGCTGACTGCCTGAGGGGAGCTATTGGCACATGTGCATGTGGGACAATAGAGTTGGCACCACAGCATATATGTATGCTTATCTAGGCTAAGACAACGCAGCATATATGTAGAGTACGTGTCTAGGCTATTGAATGAGTTTTAATATGTAGAGTAAATTTTTAACTTAAACTTAATTGAAAACCGTGCTATAGTGAAACCCGTGCTGTTTGAAGTCGTGCTAAGCGAGATATTGCTATAATATCAGTGTAGATATACCATAGTTTACCCATAAATTTAACTACATAAGTAGTGTAATGGCATCGTTTAATTTTATCTCATATTGTGGCTGCCTTCACGAGATACCAGTTATATAGTTAATTTAAACCCATATTATGCCTTGAGCATTTAATCTTCAAATAAAAAAAAATGATACATTTTTTGTTTATAATCGATCTTCTACCACACAGAGGTTGCTGCTCCCAATCTGCTAATAGAAGAGCATAATATAGGGTTGCCATATGTCCTTTTTTTGACAAAATTTTGCATCCAGGAAGACTTTTCACAAATTTGCAAAATGTCTGGTTTTTTGCTATTTCCATAATTGATTGACTGCTTAAACTTAAAAAAAAATGTATCAAAATTAATAAAATCTCTTTAATTTAGTAATATATGTTAATTATTTTTTATGACAGAATCATTATCATTATTAGCCATATGGTGCAAGGAAGCCTGAGGCTTTTGCTGCATCCAGCAAAAAAAAAAAAAAAATTTCTGAGTTACCCTGAGAGAGAGAGAGAGAGAGAAGGAAATCACCAAGAAAGAGAAGAATGATGATATTCAGCTCAGGACCCTGGGTGTGTCAAGCCCATACTCACAAGATGTGAGCCCCTGGGGTTTCACAAGATGTGAATCCACAGGTGACACACACTTTTATTGTCCAGAGTACCTCCATTAAATGTGTTTAATGTACAAATAGAAAAGTTAATATGAATATTGTTTCGAAAAAAATAAGTTTTTAATTAATACTAGGTGTGCCTTCCTTCAGCTTGATAAATATCAATTGGTCTCTTTTAAAAGTAAAAGATAGTATTTCACAGATTTTGATTCAATTCCAGTGGAGGAATAAAGGGATCTGGCAGTTTAAATATGGATAGATATGAAGTCCTCTGACCAGTGTAAAGAGGTGGAGAAGGAAGTCCCTGGTGTCGTATCAAGGATTTATCAAACAATATGTAGAGATAGGGGGGTCATAATCCTACTGTATAAGGCAATTGTAAGACTGCAACTGGAATACTGTATCTAAGTATGGAGACAACTGAACAAAGACACAGTGCTTCTTGAAACAGTCCAAAGACAGGCAACTTGCATGGTACTGTATGAGGGCAGACTTCGATTATGTGGGCTACAGAGCTTGATAACCAGGCACCTTAGAGAGGACCTGATTGAGGTTAAGAAACATTGTTTTTATAGTATAACTATAAAAAAATTTCTTGCCAGGGGCTCACATCTTGTGAGTATGGGTTTGGCACACCCAGGGTCCTGAGCTGGATATCATCATTCTTCTTTTTCTTGGTGATTCCCTTTTACTTCTCTCTCTCTCTCTCTCTTTTAGGGTAACTGGGGAATTTTTTTTTTTTTTTTTGGCTGGTGTATCATAAGCCTCAGGCTTCCTTGCACCATATAGCTTATAATAATAATAATAATAATAATAATAATTTCCATATCTAGTTATATTCTGCCCTATATTTTTTGTTCATAGATGATATAATTTGGCAAATTATGTCATCTATGTACATATATATATATATATTGTTTTTTTTACCTTACACTATTTATCTTATACTATATTTTACAAATTTAGAAGTTGAATGTACACAAATATTATGCATTGTTATGCACGTGTCTGAAATGTATTAATTATTAAAAGTTGGTTTACAGTGAGTCATCTTTTTTGTATTCTTTTTTGGTGATTGGAATATGGCAACCAATATGGAATATGAAGTATTGAAACTGCCAGATCCCTTTCTTCCTCCACTGGAATTGAATCGAAATCTGTCAAATACTATCTTTTGCTAAGAGAACGATTGATAATGTGATAAATAACAAGTTTTCATTTTATTACATTTTGTAAAAGCCTTTAATAAAGTAACAAATAAAAGCTGTTACTGTTAAAAATTTTCAACATTAAAAAATGTGATTGTGATGATATAGTAAAAAAAGACATCTTAGGCCTTTGCGATATGCCTTCAAAGCAGACATTTTCCCAACAGCCTTCGACGGGTTAATAAAAACATACAATCCTAAATATTAATAACTCTGCATACTTTTTTACTCTATTAGAATGGAAACGCTCTCCTCCCTCATGAAAATATTTATTCATTAGATATAATAAAGCAGATTAAAATGAAATTCTTTATATTTCCAAAAACAAAAAATTAAACGATAAATTTATTTTTAGGCGCCATAAAAATACCAGACTTTATCAGCCAATCAAATACAGGGTTTAAAAAAAAAAAAAATCATACCCCGTTTAAAAACACAAAATAATGAGCGAAAGTTAAATTTATTAAAGAGTAAAACAAACCAGTTTATTATCACTGCAAAATTATGACAAGAAAATATCGCCTCAAAAAAATAGGCATATACATTTGCAAACCTACGAACAACAATTAAATTCAAACGTATCACCAAATATTATATGCGATATGTACATGTTAATTCGCCAGCAGTAGAAAAATTGAAAAAAAAAAAAAAAAAAAAAGTTGTAGTTATTTTTGCATACTTCCTGGCCACTTCTTCAGGTTTAATATTTTCTCATACCATGCAATATAAAGCAGGTGGACAGATATGTAGAGACGTTGCGCGTACGCAATTCAGTTCAAAAATATGGATGAAAGATCTAAGATACTTTGAATCACAGAGTAGTAACATATCTTACTTCTCTGTGCTTTGAATGCGAGACAAGAGTCGGCCTGCACCCGCAGTGCGGCGCCGACTAGCGAGCACAGGTTAGCCAGAAGTCCTATCTAAACTCGACGCGGGTACGTATTGCGGAAATTGAAACCATACTGGGTTTTCATGTACACTACGACTCGGGCTTACCGCGATTGGTTCCACTGGACAGTAGAGAACCGGAAAATCGCTGACTCGTCTGATGAACCCGGTTCCTGCTGTTTCCACACTGATGGCGGGCCAGAATATGGCAAAAACAGAATGAATTCGTGAACGTGTCAAAAATGCAGGTTTGGTGGCGGCGATGTAATCGTCAAGTGTTTTGGTGGCGCACATTGGCCTCCTGATACCAGTGAAGCAAAATTTCGATGCACCAGGTAAATTGTTCCGCACTAGGAGTATCCCTCCATGCCTGCAGTGAATCTGTGAATGGATTTGTCCAACAGGACAGGATAATTCACCATCACAAAGACAAAATTGTACAGAATTGGTTCTAGGAACACGGGAGTGAATTCAGACTGCAGCAGCGGTCTCCGCAGTTACCAGATGTGCCTGAATCAGCATGTCTCCACAATCATGTTAATCATGATCCCACAAGTACTCAACTGGATTGAGGACCTGCGGGATCAAGTGGATCAACTGAGTCAATACGGACCAAATTCTCTGTGGTACACTTTCTACACTTCACTGAGTACATACCACGACGAATTCAAACTGTTCTTATTAAAGGGGAAACGTACTTGCTAATAAACTTAATAAAAATGCATTGTAGTGTATGATCACTCATAATCAGGCAAGGGGTAGATTCAAATGCTGCTGAATTTCAGACCATGGGTACCGGCGCATGTCATCTTCTAATGTCTGAAACTTAACATTAATACTATTCTATACAAAGATGGTACTGGGATTTTCCAAAGCTTGGTACAAAAGCAGTTAAAGCAGTGTTCTATGGCATTAATCATCATGCAGCAGTAAGAAAAAACAAAAAAAAAACTTTATTTTGTTCATAAGGAGAAGGAAGGCTATAGACCCGTTAGTCCATTCCTGGAACTGCCTCTGTCTATGCTGCTCTATAGTCTGCGCGGTAGCACAGTGGTATCTTCACCATCCTCCCCACACCGGGTGGGAAAGGCCCGGGTTCGAATCCCGTCGATGACGCGAGGTACTTTAATGGGCTTTTTTCACTCCGTGGCTGAGTTAGTCGGTCTCAGGCGTAGAAAGCAATGTCCCCCCCCCCCAGAAACTGGGGTTTTCCGTCCAGCAAACAGACAAATCCACCTAGAACACACGCAATTAACAGACATAAGACACAGCACGGCAGATGAATTTAATCATTCGGGTGGCCTAAATATAACCGTATGCTGCTCTATAGTATTGAAATGTGGTATGGGGTAGTCACCATTATATTCCTTGCACTTATTCGACAGTTCTAAACACAGGAATAGGGCGTATTTTCCTCCCAGTAAAGCCGCTTTTCCCTCACACGCCCTTATCTTTGTGTACATGTGAGTCCATAGCTTCATATTGATGTCGCCATACATCAATCCTGCCAACAGCAAGATCCAGTTAGAAACTGGAATTGGCAGGCTGCTAGATCTTTTAAAGCTCGATAATATCCATTTCTAATGTTCCATAGTCCCTTTCCGTTATGCAGAATGGTGAACAGTGAGGTCATTTACTGTTCTGCACCATTCTGCAAATGACGCAAGAAAGCAAGCTTATACAGCATCAACCAAAAAAAAAAAAAACCCCACCTACACAGTTTACCTATCCGTATCGTCCAAGCATGTCTAGTTCTTCCTTGAATTCATTCAACCCATCCACTTCCACAACAAAGTTGATTTTGTGATTTTGTTAAGCAAAGCAGCTAAGACAATGAGGCGTCACAAATTGCGTCGATTTATTTTTTTGTAGTCGACTTGGTTGTATGCTGAATGAAAAACCACAGAGAGAGAGAGAGAGAGAGAGAGAGAGAGAGAGAGAGAGACCGCGTATGTACTCTAAACGCACGAAAGATGTTTTACGTGAAAACATTTCTGACGAAAATCAGAACCGTTTTAAAATCGAACAGCTAGAGCCGTAGTTATGAACGATGTAGCGTTTTATGCTCACGCTCGCTACTTATTCTACCGAATCAACGTTAGTGACACTAGCGTCATTGAAGCGTCATACTTAGTAGAACGATGTAACATTTTATGCTCACGCTCGCTACTTACTCTACCTGATCAACGTTTGGAAGAGGTTAGCGAAATCCAAGCCAATAACCTACCCATTGGATTATAGCTATTTGCTGAATAGCATGCAATCATACTAAAAGAAGTATGATTGCAACAATACAAGTACTGTATTTTTATTGTTGCAATCCGCATATTCCTTACATTCCATTTTTAGGTGCCGCTATAGATGTTTTCACATAATAATTTTCTGATTAGTGAACGGGACTGAATGCCACACTGCTATAGCTGAGTATTCAACGATGCCAAAGTCAAATGCAGAGATTGTCGAAAGTATCGAGAAAGCCAATCTAAGAAAATAAAGATGGAAGTAGCAATTAATGCGCGAGAACGACAAAGACTATCGATATTGCGTAAAAGAAAAACAGAAAATAAAGCGTTGGATTTTGCAGTGCCTTCAACCAGCAATGCCACTTCTCTATCTAACAATGATGTGCACGAAGTGACTAATCTCATCTGCTCCGTTTTTTTTTTTCAATTGCGCAGCAGATGAGTTTAAATGATCAAGCTCCTGTTTCTTAAGCCATGTACTATTTACATAAGAACGCGCATCGACATCGACAGTTTGAAAGGATATTTATGAAAATTGATTTATGTTCTGTATGCTACATTTGCGATCGTCTATGGCTCGAAAACGACAAAAAGAAATCAGATGCTAGATACACCATTGATACACACTGCATTTCTCGATGTTGACGTCGACGGAATCCTTATGTGTAACAGCTACAGAGAATCACTTAAGAACAAGAATCATAAGAGTTATCCAACGGCTAGTGACAACGGATGTCTATATTTCTCCTAGTAGTGACAAACAGGATAAAATGACTTCAGTCATTTCGTTTTGTTGCTGTACCAGTGTAAGGAAGTGCTCCTTCTTAAAGTAACATTAAATTGCCTTTGTTACAAGACATGTAGACATAGATAGTAATAATATTAAGCAAGTTAAAAATACTACAAAATATTACCTGGACAGTTACCATAACAGACTTGGAAAATCTTGAAATTTTATTTAAAAATAAAAACCATTCTTCGGTTTTTATTTGTTGAAAATAGATTAATAACTTTTCATTCAAGTTTGGTGCACTGTTGACACATATACTTTAATTTACTTGATGGGAATTCGGGCGAATCCTGCGAATAACAAAAAGACACCAACATTGTAGTGAAACATCCTTTACAGTCAAAGATCAGATGGGTACTGCTCGCTCCACAGTTCCTTTGACTCGTTTTTTCACCTCTAAAAAATGCATATTGACAAGCTGCCAATCGCAACCCACCGACCAGGCATAGACTCAACCACTGGGAGCAAAATGTGGAACTGTATAGTGCACAGTTCCACCTACAGTTAAACTTTAAAGTTAAAAACGATTTCGTGATTTATTCGTTTATTACTGGCATTATTATTGAAAATAGTTGTTTTCCCACGAACCAAAGGCCTTAGGCTAGGGTTGAACCTGGGCTCGGTTTAATACTTGTATAAAATAAAGCAATTTTTTTTTTATTATTGGAAACAGAGGATGAGTACACTATATGCGGGACCTGTTAATAAAAATATTCATTGCTTTGCCACAAAATATCATATAACTTCGTTGACCGTATATTTAGATTTAAAAAGCTGATGTGTTGAAGTGCTTACCAATGAGCCGCCCCTGTGCCATACTCGTACCGTAACAGCATACCCCATGATCATGAGCGGCGATTTCATCATTAACTTTGCTTGGAAGAAACCAAACCGTTAATTACTTTCCGGCAAGAAACGTTCGATCTAACTCTCAATACTAGTTCCTCAATTTCAACTAAAAGATCGGGTACCTCAGTCAAAGCTGTTTCCAGAGACATTTCGCTAACTTAAATCCATTGTATCGTGTCTTCCAGCTGAAATTATGGAAATTTGTGACCGATCAATAAAATATTTACAATACAGCTCTTTTATTTCGTAATCAATATGTACAATCAAAATACCTGAAAGAAACGTGACGATTAGTAACCTCTACGGAAATGACGTCATTTGCGTCTATAATGTCATTTCCGCCTCACATTTTCGATTTGGTTTTACTTCAGTCCGAAATTTAGGAAGTAACGCAAAAGGCGTTTCACATCAAGAAATCAATAAAATAAACACTCACAGTGACCCATGGTCATGATAATGGTCCACAAGCATTCTATCTCTGCATTTCAAGTACGTATGTACCCGGCCATATTTCATGCACTGACTAGATGTGAGGTTTTTGGGCCTATATGCCATGCCTTGTGACTTTTTAACTTCACCCTTTGGGCCATTGAAGAAATACTGCCACCAATTGTAGCCTTTTTAACTGGATGAAAACTGCCCTGGTCGGTAGCACAGTTGATAGATTGGCAGTTCCCCCGACACCAGGTGGGAAAAGACCTGATTTAGATTCCAGTCGATGACGGAGGGATTTTTATGGACCTTTTTCACGACGTGACTAAGTTAGTCGGTCTCAGACGAGGGTAGATCGCTTTTTCTCCCGGAAACTCGGATTTTTCGTCCATCAAACAGAAAACCGACCACAGAAGAGACGTAATTTATAGGAGTATACACGGAGCAATATGGCCTTAGTTGTTGATGCTCCTAAACCATATAACAATAACTGGATGAAAACCCGAGATTTTTGGGGGAAAACTTGAACCCTCTCAAAGACCGAATAGCTGAGCGTGTTGGAAAAAAGTTCAGGAAAAATTCATTTCGCCTTGAAATGATGAAATTCGAATGCAGACGTTTTTCCATACAGTATGTAAAAGCAGCGTTCGGAACCACACGCGGGAATATCATGTTTGTATGGGTTTAATGGCGAAATAGCAACTGATTTGAATGCTGTCTACAATGTATTCTTCATGACTTCTGGGGATAATCTCTTTCATCTGGATATACAGACTTTCTTTGCATCTTTTGGCCTTCCATAATAGCTACATTAATGTAGTCTTCGTCAGCACATCATGGCTGACTGTCATATGATCCGAACAGTCCAGTTAAATTTGAATTGATGCGCAAACATATTGACCTGTTAAGTTGGATATCTCATCATTCTTCTCTTGGTGATTCCCTTCTACTCTTTCTCTCTCTCTCTCAGAAATTTTTTTTGGCTGTTGCAGCAAAAGACTCAGGCTTCCTTGCATCATATGGCTAATAATAATAATAATAATAATAAACAGCGCTTTTCGCGATAATCACCAAGCAACTGCTGTAACTCGGTAAAGAAGCATTTAGATTTATGGACCTATGTTGATCATTGCTTTGATTGAATAGAACTTACTTCCCAATGCAGTTTTTGCATTTGCTTTTGGTTCATTTCTTTAATATATTGTAAATTTTCAGTTTTGATAAAAGTTATTTGCTATGATATTTTGTAAATTTAACAATGGTTGCTAGAAGGTCCATATTGAATACTTTGTCTGAAGATATCGCGATATATACTGATTGCCGTAGGCAATTTCAGTATGAATAACAAGCTCATTGCTTGCATAGCCTGTGACAAGTATTCAAAGGTCGATCATCTTGATAATCACTCGAGCAGTGCAGACGGGCTGCAAGAGTAGCTCATGGAGTATTGTCAATGATATACAGGAATTTTTCCAGCAGGGATAAGGAGGTGATTATTCCATTGTATAAGGCAATGGTCAGGCCACACCTAGAGTACTGTATACAGGTCTGGAGGCCTCATTTCAAGAAGGATGTAGAGCTGCTGGAACGAGTACAGAGAAGGGCAACAAGATTAGTGAATGGAACAAAGGGGTGCTCTTACGAAGAAAGGCTTAAGTTTTGCAAATTACAGTGTCTGGAGACTAGGCACCAGCGAGGTGATCTGATAGAGGTGTATAAAGCCTTGAATGGTTTAAGCATGCTCAATGCTGATGGGATTCTTCCTCTAGCTCAGAAAAATCACCTGAGAGGGCATAAATTCAAATTGAGGAAAGACAGATGTAGGATAGACGTGCGGAAATTTGCCTTTAGCCAGCGGGTGGTTGGTTGGTGGAACAGACTGCCATCCCTTGTGGTGGAGGTTGATAGCCTAAATAAGTTTAAGGCTCAGCTGGACAGGTACAAAGTATTTTGAACGAACAGAGGGGTGAAGTGGAAGTGGTTTTTTTTTTTTTTTTTTTTGGCTGATGCTGCATAAGCTTGCTTTCTTGCATCAAATGCCTCTACTAATGCTAATGCTAATAGCTGAACTTCCAACTGCTGTTATTGTTCCCGATGTAAAGAGTGTGCGGATCTAAAATTAAAATTTGGCGCATTACTAGAATTTGGATCACTGAAGAAACGGGTGCTTTCTCTAGGGACAGATATAACTGGAAGTTTGTCAGGGACCCAACATTCGAATTATCTGCTTTTAATTCATTTTCCATCCACTGATCATAGAGATAGATGTTAAAGGCAATGGGATTGGTTTTAATTTCAGGAAAGGAGATTATGATAGCTTAATGTGCTACATGACCTCTATCAATTGGGGAGTTAACTCACTGAGCGCAAATACATTAGAATTATGATATATCTTTAAAGCTATCTGCGCCGGATTAAGATTTTGTAGGCCCCTTGGCTACAGGTACTGTGAGATTTCCAGTAATATTTTTAAAAGGGAAAAAAAAAGTTAAAGAAAAATTAAATTTATTTTTACAAGGCTAACAATTAAAATTCAAAAATTTGCTTTGCGTAATTTCTTTGAAACAAATTTCTCCAAAACATCAGTAAATTGTAGGTTCTTGAGAACTTTGTTTTCAATTGCCATGAGATCAAGTCTGTTCAGTCGTTCTTGTGCTATTGTCGATCTGTGTACATTCTTTAGATGTTTCATCTTGGAGAAACTCCTCTCTCCAGTCGCATTAGTTATCGTTAAGCACAAGTAAATCCGTAGTGCTATTTCAACATTAGGGAATGAAGAAGTTAATCCATTGTTTACTACAAGGGTGTAGATATCAGAAGTTTGTAGTGTTTCATGGTTGTGCCTGAATTCATCAAATTGTCCAACTAAGTTCCTGAAGTGAAGAATTTCTGGCACAAATCCAGGCTCGATGTCATCTGAGTAAATCTGCTGTTGAAATGTCTTCATCATTCATTGTTGGAAATTCGACCAGGAAAAAAATAATGAATCAACATTTTTATATGCTTCAATACAATGAGAAAGAGCTGAGCATAACTTGTCTATGATGGGTAGATATGTTTCCATCTTAAACTTCTGTCTTCCTCGCAAAGTAACATCTTCAGCATTACCATCATTGATTCGTTTTCTTTTCCAATGCTCTCGTTTTTGCTCGTCACAGTATTCCGTATTTTCTACTTTGTCTTTTGCTTTATTTTCAAACACTTCAAACTGATCCAGTTGCGACATCAAAAAATCTAGTGAAGATTTAAGAAGTTTAATAGCTGATTGAAGCTCCAGTGTTTCAATGTAGTAAATTTAAAATGATTTTCTGACTTGACTGAACCTCTCTAGCACAGCCGTGCCGAGAGTGAGGCGAACGAGGCTCTTGCCTCAGATTAAAAGCTGAAAGGGGGCGCCAAAAGAAAGATTAAATAATTGCCAACGTTGCATGATTAACAGCGGGGTGCAATTTTTCATTCTTGCCTCAGATACTAAAATGGCTCGGCACGGCCCTGCTCTCTAGTATGACAGCCCAGAAGTCTGCCAAGAGAACTGTTAAATTCATCTGCCGTGCTGTGTGTCCTATGTCTGTTAATTGAGTGTGTTCTTTGGTCGATTTCTCTGTTTTGCTGGAAGAAAAACCCCAGTTTCTGGTGAAAAAATCTTGTTATCTAAGCCTGTGACCGACTTACTCAGCCACGAAGTGAAAACAGTCCATTAAAGTTTCTCGCGTCATCGACGGGATTCGAACCCGGGCCTTTTCCACATCTGGATTCAATTCTCAACCCACTGCAGGATGGAAGCCTCCTCAACAATTCATTCCCTCAGCACGGTGATGGTACCACTGTGCTACCCGCGCAGTTTTAAGGCACTGAAGCATTACTGATCAACGTTGAGTTGAACCAGAAAAGAAACTGTAAAGTTTTTGTATAAGACTAAAGAATGAAACTGCTCCAAAGCAGCTTTCCACCACATACACCTACCAAATTAAGGGAGCGTGCAGCACATAGAATGTAATGTGCAAGATGATTGATATTCATAATATGTGCTTGAAGCCCTTTTAGCATCCTGACACGTTTGATGCGTTCTCATAAGACTGTCCTCTTAGATTAGCTACATCAATTCCAATTTGTTCAAAGAATTTCAAGATAATGTTGGCAAGAGCTTCTCTGGTGTGACTTGCAATGGGAATGAAAGTGAGAAAACGTTCAACAACCTTATTATCTAATATTCCAACATAGCGAAGTACAGTCAGCTGATCAGTGTGAGAATTGTCTGGTGTTGAATCAGCACTTAGAGAAAAGTATTTGGCTTCCTTGATTTCTTCTAAAATGATTTTCAATACTTTATTTCCCATAATCTCTATGACTTCATCATATATTGTTGAAGATAAATATGAAGCTTTTCCTCGTCGTTGATTACCATATTTTGCTATATGAGAACTAAGAAAAGGATCATACTCAGCAAGTAAGTCAAGTGTCCCAAGGTAGTTGCCATTTACTCTATTGAGAATTAAGTACCTCTGTATCACCACGAAATGCTAATCCACGAGATGAGAGAAACTGTATAGTTGAAACTATTCTTTGCAGTACTTTTGCCCAGTATTATTTTTTCTTTGTGAATTGGATTTCTAATATTGAATCAATTTGTCCAAGTGCTTTTCGTCTAGAAATCCATGTCGTCACAGAGGTCCAATGTCCAGAACTGTACTCATGTTCTGTAATCCGTGTAGAGGCATGTTTTCAGTCTGAAAATCCACTGGAAAACTGGGTTTTTGATCAATGTATACCAACAAGGAGAACGCAAGCAAAGAAATATACACTGTGCTGCTACCTTATTAGGTACTTTTTTTTTTCTTTATGAAACCCTAGAACATCTACCTAGTAGCGTGTTGAGCCTCCTTTAGCCTTCAAAACAGTCTGAATTCGTCTAGGCATGGATTGAACAAGATGCTGAAAACATTGTGCAGGAATGGAGTACCATGCAGAAATGAGTGTCACACAGTTCCTTGAGATTCAACGGAGGTGTAGGCCTGCAGCGAATAGCCCTTTCCAGCTCATCCCAAAGATGTTCAATTTAACTGATATCCGTGGACTGAGCGGGCCACTGCAGCAAAGAAAAGTCATTACCATGTTCCTGGAACCATTCCATAGTGATTCGGGCTTTGTGCACCGGTGCATTATCCTGCTGGAAGTAACCATCTGACTGAGGATAAACTGTCAACATGAACGGATGCACTTGGTCAGAAACGATGTTTAGGTACGATGTAGCATTAAGATGTGAATCTATGGGATCAATGGACCTAACGTGTGCCAAGAAAACATTCCCCACACCATAACACTGCCCCCCACCACCTTGCATAATAATCGTCAGTCATGAGGGGCCCATGGATTGAAGTTGTTTTCGCCAAATTCTGGGCCTTCCATCAACATGATGCACCAGGAACTTCGACTCGTCAGAGCAAGCAACTGTTTTCCAATCCTCGATAGTCCAGTGCTGGTGTTGCTGTGCCCACAGGAGGCGTGCTCTCTTGTTCTTCATTGATAGCAAAGGTACGCGATGTGGCCGTCGGCTGTTGTAGCCCATTCGCGACCAAGTACGACTAGTGGTCCGTTGCGATATTTTGTTCTGCATTCTGACGTGATGCGCGACATTGTGACCTTGCACATTTTTGCACATGTTTGCTTGCACATGTTTGCTTGCACATTTCTAGCCATCCTCCTCTGACCTCTCTAATCAACAAGCGATTTTCTTCCACAGGAGTGACGTTGAGAGGATGTTTTTTGTTCGTTGCACCATTTTCGATACACGCTTGAAACTGTGGTGTGTGAAAAGTTCAGGAGAACTGCCGTTTCAGAGATGCTTTGTCCAGCACGTCTTGCACCTACTACCATGCCACGTTCGAAGCCCGTTCGAATACTTCCTTTCCCATTCTTGCTACGGTTTGTACCTTAACTGATACTAGAAAGGTTGTTCTGCTGCATTATATCCACAACTGTGGTCATGTGACTTGCAAAGTTGTGGGACAAACCATTTGTGTGCACAGTAGGAGTGTACCTAATAAAGTGGCAGCACAATGTACATTTCCTTTGAGGGAGAATACATTAGCTGTTCCCTTTTAATTTTATCACCAGTTATATGTTTTCAGAATATCAATGAACGTGAACATTTTCTTTTCTGATCAGAGTGTTGTCTTTCGGATAAAGAAAAGTCATCATCATGGTGTTGGCATTCCACGGGTTGTTTACACCAAACGTCACGTACCTCCTTTGTTATATTTGAGTTTGTCCATAGACCAATGTCATCTTGATACTCAGATCCCAGGTCATCTTTCTTCTGGTGGACAAGCTGAACATCCTGTGGCATTGGCATCATCAGAGACAACTTGAACTTCTAGTGCCTCAGTCATTTTGCCATCACTGGATGCATTTGTTGTTTGCTCTGTTTGCTGTTCTGCTGCTGCCTTGCGTTTGAACCCAAGATCAAATAAGTTGGAGATTCACTGAGCAGTTCTTAATGCTTCCGCATCTTCTCTTGTTGTCTTTTTCTTTTGCTTGCTCCGCTCTCAAACCTCTTCTTCACCGACACGATTAATCTGAAAGGGTGGAACAATTGGTAAATATTAATTTAACCGAATTATATTTATTCAACTTTCTGGCTGACATGACACAACGGAACCAGCCAAGGGCACAAATAAGAATGCAGTTTGCCTAAGCATACGGCTTGGCGAGCTCAGAGAGCCTTTGCTTGAGAGAGGCACTGGTCGAAACCATAACAGATGCCGCTCAAAGTAGGCCCTAGCTGAAATCTAAGTAGGTTCTAGCCTCAAATCAACGTAGGCCTTAACTGGCTGAATTATTGAGCATAATAATACTGATTAAGGAAGGTTAATACTTAATAATACATTGGCAAAATGTATTATTAATATTAATTAATATTAAACTTAATTAATACATAATTAATATAACACATAATTAATATTAAACTTAATTTAGCCATCACTAAAACACAGTAAAATGAAATTCATATAAAAACGAAGGTAGGCCTTTTGCCGCTAGGCACAAGTTGACTTTATACTATAAGGCAAACCGAATACGTCTGCCTTATTGGCATCCACTCCTAAATCTCTATCAAAAATTAATCACAACAATCAACAGTTTATAATATACGTGATATAATAACATACTATAATTATCAACCCCGGGGGCTCACATCTTATGAGTATGGGCTTGGCACACACACCCAGGGTCCTGAGCTGGATATCATCATTCTTCTCTTTCTTGGTGATTCCCTTCTACTTTTATCGCTCTCTCTCTCTCTCTCAGGGTAACTCGGGATTTTTTTTGGGTGGTGCAGCATAAGCCTCAGGCTTCCTTGCACCATATAGCTAATAATAATAATAATAATAATCAACTTACCTCAGTAAATGTAAACAGCAATGTCAGCCATGTCAGATTTCAAAACAATAAGAAATGCCATTAGAGAGAACGTTTTGCAGGGTTCCAACCAATAAAACCGTTATTCATATTATAAAGTCTGTATGACGTCACAAACTGTCATATAATATACAGGGTGATTCACTACCAGTGCGACAAACTTGCAGGAGGTGTAGGGGGCACAAAGACGAATCGGAATCACATAGCATTGCAGGGTCCGAAATGCCTTCGTCATGCAGTAGAGGACGTTGAACGGGAGGTCGCGTGAACAGCGATCCCGCTGGAAGTCAGCATTTGCGAACCGTTTCTGTTGAAGAAACCAAGTAGCAAAAGTCCTCCGGAGTGGATAATCCGCAGGCTCCAATGATTGGACGCGTTGCAGATGGTATGAACTCATTTGGTTTGTTGACAGTATCCTCCATAAAGTGGATTGGGAAATACTCAATCGTTGACCTATCGCTCGAGTACTCGTACTCGGAATGCCTTCTACAAGACGTAGGACATTCTCCTCATTGTCTGGCGTCCTCGTCGTTCGCTCTCGATTCATGGTACCTCTCGTGAAACAACCAGTCTCACGTAACCTTCTGTGCACACGTGCGAAAATCGTATGATGAGGAGCACGCCTGTGCGGGAAACGTTCCTGGTACAAGCGCAGACAGGCGCGCCCGTTACAGTCCGCAACTCCATACGTGAGGTACATGTCGGCCAGTTCAACGTTTGAATACTCGTCCATCCTACTTCCTCGGGAACCGGTTCGCAAATGCTGACTTCCAGCGGGATCGCTGTTCACGCGACCTCCCGTTCAACGTCCTCTACCGCATGACGAAGGCATTTCGGAACCTGCAATGCTATGTGATTCCGATTCGTCTTTGTGCCCCCTACACCTCCTGCAGGTTTGTCGCGCTGGTAGTGAACCACCCTGTATATGTATACAGTACAGTGTTTCTTTTTGCCGTAGTATGTTTACTATAAATATATATATATATATATATATATCTGATAATTAAAATAAATATGATATTTAAAATAAAAAATGGAGGGGTGGTTTGATTCTTCAATATTTCTGCCTTTGCGATGATTTGTATGACGATTGAAATGCAGCGATTCCATGACCATTATTGGCCTCGTGGTCCTCTGTCGATATGGGGCATGATGGTCAGTCTATTATTTTGATATTTTAGTTTTTTGGTAGTTTCTTTAACCCTTTTTTGGTGATATTTCACGTTTTTTGGAACTGGTACCTTCGAGGGGGGTACCGCTAAATTATTTATAATTGGCATTATTTTAAATTTACATTTTTTAAATTTATATTTTTTATTAATTGGGTTTAATGACTTAATTGACTAAATTTTACAGGGGATTATCGACTACCTTTTTGTCCTATTATCTCTACTTTCCCTTCCCTGTTTGTTCATTTTATATTATTTTGCGTTTCGTTTCGCTCTGTATTATTGCCGTACTACTGGCTGATTTTTTATTTTTTATTTTAAATATCATATTTATTTTAATTATCAGATATAATTACGCATCATGTGGAGGATGTGCATTTGCTGCCTCTAATGATAGCTACATAGCCATATTTATTTATTTTTATTACTTTTGCCTAACTTTCATCTCACATTATATATATATATATATATACGGTACTGTATATTAACTGAACCCTTTTTTAAATAGATAATTTAGAGTACTTATACTTTGATTCAGTATTCACAAAAGAAACAACTTTTCACTTAAGCTCTGGAGGCCCTCCAGCTAGCGGAGGCCCCGGGGCTGTAGCCTCTAAATTACATGCCTTAATCCGGCCCTGAAAACTATACTCACAGAAGCCTTGAGTGTCTATACACTAATAACTGCACGAAGAGAATTCCTAGAGGGATGAATAATAAACTAGCCAGTTTAACTGAGCAAGAAGGATAGCAAGGTAAATTTACAGATAAAAAGTATTGAATCTGATAACATGTAAAAATTGACAAGTAGTAGTACAGAAAAGTTAAGCGGTAAGGGTAGATTATGGGAGAAATCGCAAGCTTAGAGAGCAAAGAACAGGGAGAAGGAGTTTTTCTCATACATGAATATTAAGAAGAAAAAAGCGAATCAAGATCGGACTCTTTTGTAATGGGTGCGGAAAGTCTTAGATCACCCAGCTGATGTTGCAGACGAATTGAACAGCTACTTGGAATCGATATTTACAGAAGCTCCTTCGTGGTGAGGAGAAACTGTGTGAGTGATGCTCGAAAGCATCAAATTAGAGATACTCAAATTAAAGGTCATTTATTTAAAAAAAATACTTTCGAGCCCAAAGGTGGCTCTGAGTACATGCCATCAACTCCAAAATTTGATGGCAATTACTTATTAATTTTTGGGGAAAGTGGTAGGAGAGTGCATCAAACCATTAGGGTTAATTATGAGAGCGTCACTGAACTCAGGAGAGATTCTCTTGGATTAGAGAAGTGACAATGTGCCGTCATTACATAAAGGCGGTTCTAAGAGTAAAGTGGGTAACTATCGACCGGGTCGTCTAACTTCAGTGGTAGAAGAAATCATGGAGGAAATGTTGAAGAGTGCATTACAGGATCATCTAAATAGAAATTAATTTTTAAGCGAAAAAAACACAGCATCGTTTTGTAAAAGTAAAATATGTTTAACTAACTTGGTTAGATAGTTTTACAAAGTCACCTAAGAGCTGCATGTATGCAATGAGTTCGACATTTTACTTGGATTTCAATAAAGCGTTTGATTCGAACCCGACAATAAACTATTATTGTATAATCTGGATTATGCTGGAATCGTAGGAAAAGTCCTTAGACAGATCACAAGAAGGCTGCAGGGTAGGCAGTAAAGTATTGTGATTAATGGCTATTTTTCATTTTGGGCAAACATAAAAAGTGCGGTTCTTCAATATCGAAACTGGGACAGCTGATTTTTCTGAATTTTTTAAATAACATCGACAAAGGGACGGAGGGCATGATGTCAAAACTTCCATATGCGGGAGAGTAGTCAATAATCAGTGCCAAGCAGATCTTCTCCAGGTCGACTTAAATAGACTTCAGGGATGGTTAGAAAAGTGGTAGCTAAGTTTTAATGCAGGAAAATGCAAGATGCACTTGGGGAATGGGACTCAAAAATGAACTTGGGGAATGGGACTCAAAAATGAACTTGGGGAATGGGACTCAAAAATGAACTTGGGGAATGGGACTCAAAATAATTATACACTTTGCGAGGTTGTACTGAAAAAGAGAAAGGAAGAAAGGGATTTAAAGGTTACGATACCGTCAGATATGGAGTTCCTGAGCAGTATAGACAGGTGGCAAAGAAGGCCTATGGTGTCCTATGGAAGCTTTTTAAAATACACAGGGAGGTCATAATCAAACTATGTAAAGGCAAGCCTTGTTGACAGTACGGTGGATATAATCATCACTCTTCTTCCTTCCGACAAAAAGTGAAAAAATACCACGGTACGAAACCCGTTCAATGACGCAAAGAATTTTTATGGGCTCTTTTTCATAATGTGACGAGTTAGTCGATCTCAGGTGAGGGAGGACAGATTTCGCCTATGGTAGATATAAGTTGGTCTGTAACTAATCATAAAGGAGGTAAGGCAAGCGAAGGCAGACTACGAGAGATCTTTGGCAAAGAGTGCAAAGTAAAATAGCAAAGACATCTTTACTTATGAAAACTCTAGAAGGAAGGGGAATCAGATTGGTCAATTTGATATCAATGATTCGAGTGTTGGTGATCCTGCTGAGACAGCTGACAAACTGAATGAGATTTTGCATCTACATTCATATATGAGGAATTCTGTAGAGAAGTGGAGGCCAGAAGTTAATGAAACTCTAAAAATATTTTTTTGACTAATGCTGTATAAGCTTGCTTTCTTGCATCATATGCCTCTACTAATGCTAATGCTAATGATTTTGTAATAACTGAGAGGTGAGTAGATCCCATCTAACTGGGTGGATGGGATCTATCCAGTTATAATAAAGGAGGCAGATAAGGAAGTAAGTAAAACCTTAGACATAATTATGAGAGCATCCTTGGATTCAGCAGAAGTTCCACGAATTGAAGATGTACAAACGTATCGCTAATCGACAAAGGAGGTTAAAAGGGCGACGCGAGTAATTACAAACCTGTTAGTTTATCTTCTATTCTGGTGAAAATAATGGAGTCACTGGTTAAAGAAGCATTGTGGGGTCATCTCGATAAGACTGCAGTTACAGGCCAGACACAGCATGGGTTTGTTAAGGGGAGGTCTTGATTGGATACTATTATGTGATCAAAAAAGAACTGGATGCAAAAAAATAAATTTTGATACCGGACATTTGGATTTCAGCAAAGCTTTTGATACTGTTGCACATGGAAGACTGCTGTACAAATTGGAGCAGTATGTAAGGAAGGGCAAGTTTCTGCTAAGGTATGGTTAAGTGGGAGAAGACACAGAGTGGTAATCGATGGACACTGCTCTTCGTGGACTAGTATTATTAGTGGAGTCCCCAGGTATTCGGTGTTGTGCACATTGTTCTTTTCTATATTTATCAATGATATTGATGAAGGTATATCAGGCTTAATGTCCAAATTTGCAGACGATAGCATGGTTGGCAGGATTATTAATGACAGTACGCTACTGCAACAAGATTTAGAAAAGTTGAGCAGATGGGCAGATAGCTGGAAAATGAAGTTTAACATGGACAAATGCATGGAACTGCATATGGGTATCACTGACTTCAGAATAACGTACAAATCGTGTGGTACTACACTCAAGGTAGTGGAGAATGAAAAAGACCTGGAGGTATTTGTGCAGGAAGTTATGTTTTCTGAGCAGAGCAGACAGGCTGTCAGAGCAGCTCATTGGATCTTGTCAATGATATACAAGAATTTTGCTAGCAGAGATAATGCAACGTTCAGGCCACACTTTGGGTACTGCATACAGGTCTGGAAGCCTCATTTTAGGAAGGATGTAGAGGTGCTGGAACGAGAAGGGTAACGAGATTGGTGAGGGGAACAAAGGATTGCTGTTACCAAGGTAGGCTTAAATCCTGCAATTTGTGACATCTCCAGACTAGGCACCTGCGATGTGATCTCACTGAGGTGTATAAAATATGTCTTGAATACTTTGAGCAAGCTCAATGCTGATGGGATTCTTCCTCTTGCTCAGATTACGCACCTAACGGGGCATAAATTCAAACTGAGGAAAGACAGTTGTAGAATTGACGTGTGGCGAATTGTCTTTAGTCAGCGTGTGGTTGATTGCTGGAACAAACTTCCATCTGGCTTTGTGGAAGTTGATCGTTTAAATAAATTGAAGGAAGAACCCGACCAACGTTTGGAGCGAATAGATGGGAAAGTTTTTATTTTTATTTTTGGACTACTACTGTATAAGCTTGCTTTCTTGCATCATATGCCAATACTAATACTAATGTCCAAAATTTCGTGCGTTTTTGTCTGTTTTTCCGTATGAAAAATTCGGATTTCAGGCCTTTTCCATCGGCTTTTGGGAGAACGGTGATCATAACCGCTTTACTTCACGCGCAGATTTGTTTAGGTACGAACAGTGCCGGACTAAGGTATTCCGGTGCTCCGGGCAGAAAGATTATTTCGGCTCCCTTCGGATATCCTAAAAATCTGGGTGAGGGCGGCGACCACGAGCTATAATCATCTCTTTGCGTTCCTGTAAGAATGGCGCCCCGGGCGACTGCCCTGCCATGTCTTAATCTGGCACAGGGTACGGAGACACTTCAAAAAAAAAAAAAATAGCGTATTGAAAGGACAGAAAGCTAGGGAACGCGACTCATGAGATCGGTAAAAAATAAGGGCGTTATATGAGGAAAGACTGAATATATGGGTTTCAGCGCTTAGAAATTAGGCTGTTGTTGTAGTAGGGTTTCAGGAGAATGGCAAATAACTCCACATTTATCCGTGTATATTGTCAGTAAATTGCGTGTGTCCTGTAGTCGATTTTCTGTTTGCTAGAAGAAAAACCTGAGTTTCTGGGAGAAAAAGCAGGCTACTCTCGCCGAGACCGACTAACTCAGCTATGTGATGAAAAATGCCCGTGAAAATATACTCACGTCATCGACGGGAGTCAAACTCAGGTCTTTTCCCAGCAGTGCAGGAAGGACGGCGATTCTACGAACTGTGCTACGCACGAAGGTAATCCGGAAACTTTATTCGGATTTATAAGACTCAGAATAAAATGAGTTACTTTCAGATTAATTTCATAAAATGAAATCCTTATTCATTTTACCTTTTATGAAAATAAATTGAATGAGGGTGAAATTTTCACTGTTATAAATGATTCTAGAACTAAGACATTCATTCAAATTATGGGGGGGGGAAGGTTCAAACTAGACTGCAGTTTCTTTTAGCAATCGAGTAGTTAATTACTGGAATAAGATACCTCCATGGTTCGTTGAGCCTGATAATTTGGAGAAATTCAAAATTCAGTTGGGTATATATATCTAAGATGAGGAGGGTGTCATATAAAAGCCTAGAACTTCCTCACACGAAATAGCTAAAACTAAAAAATGATATGCGGTACATCCATTTCATGTATGGGTTGGGAATGATTTGATTCATAACTCGACATGATATTATCACTCAATATCATATTCCGTCGCTTCTGTAATGTCCACTGCTTCCGTTCTCTGCACTTGAATAGGCGATGGCCTGATTTACTCAGAAACAGCTTGGGCTTATGAGCAGCTGCAAAACCATGGTAACCTATTTTGTGAAGTATTTTATGAAGGTGTTGCGCCTACACTTATTCGCTGACTCACGGAGCAGTTTTATAAACTGCTTATCGAGTCAGCTCTTTACGGGCTTTTTTTTATTCCGTGGCTGACTTTATCGATCTCGGGTTTTTGTCCATTAAAAGCGACCAGAAAACATACGAAATTTATGGACATATACACAATGGGGTGGATGTGGTAGTTCTCGGGTAACCCTAATACCACAATTTTCTGAGCAGTGCAGACAGGCTGCCAGAGTAGGTCATGGGGTCTTGTCAATGATATACAGGACTTTTGCGAGCAGGGATAAGGAGGTGATTATACCCTTGTATAAGGCCACACCATGAGTACTGCGTACAGGTCTGGAAGCCTCATTTTAGGAAGGATGTACAGTTGCTATAACGAGTACAGAGAAGGGGCAACAAGACTGGTGAAGAGAACAAAGGGATGCTCTTATGAAGAAAGGCTTAAGTTCTGCAAATTGCAGCTTCTGGAGACCAGGAACCTGCGAGTCAATCTGATTGAGGTGGATGTGGTAGTTCTCGGGTAACCCTAATACCACAATTTTCTCAGCAGTGCAGACAGGCTGCCAGAGTAGGTCATGGGGTCTTGTCAATGATATACAGGAATTTTGTGAGCAGGGATAAGGAGGTGATTATACCCTTGTATAAGGCCACACCATGAGTACAGCGTACAGGTCTGGAAGCCTCATTTTAGGAAGGATGTAGAGTTGCTATAACGAATACAGAGAAGGGCAACAAGACTGGTGAAGAGAACAAAGGGATGCTCTTATGAAGAAAGGCTTAAGTTCTGCAAATTGCAGCTTCTGGAGACCAGGAACCTGCGAGTCGATCTGATTGAGGTGTATAAGGCCTTGAATGGATTGAGCAGAAGGGATTCTTCCTCTTGCTCAGATTACAAACTTGAGGGAACATAGATTCAAACTGAGGAAAGACAGTTGTAGAATAGATGTGCGGAAGTTTGCCTTTAGCCAGCGGGTAGTTGATTGCTGGAACAAACTTCCATCTGTTGTTGTGGAAGTTGATAGCTTAAATAAATTCAAGGCAGAACTAGACAAACATTTGGAATGAATGGATCAGTGAAACGGGAACGCATTTTTTTATATTTTGGCTGATGCTGTATAAGCTTGCTTTCTTGCATCGTGCCTCTACTAAATGCTAATGCTATTTTTTTTAAAAACATTAATAAATTTGGAAGCTACATAATCGTTATTCTGAGATCAGCGTATATAACAACAATTTGAAGGCCCCCTGCCTAGTGTCCCAAGAAATATACTGGCAAAATTTACATTCGCATGGGACAACAGCCAGCAGTGCTCGAAGTCATAGAATGTTTTCTAAATAAAAACTGTTGAAATAAGAGACGTGCTTTAATTTATACTACTCAACATTTTGAAGGAAAAAAAATCACTGATATTTTCTCCGAAAAGGATGTCTGAATTATTTTCTAATGCTGATTTCAAAAAGCTTCCGTTTTTATCTATCACGGTCTTATACACCTCAATCAGATCACCTCGCAGGTGCTTAGTCTCCAGCCGTTGCAATTTGCAGCACTTAAGCCTCTCTTGGTAAGAGGATCCCTTCATTCCCCTCACCAATCTTGTTGCCCTTCTCTGTACACGCTCAAGCAAATCTACATCGTTCCTAAAATGAGGCCTCTAGACCTGTACGCAGTACTCAAGGCGTGGCCGCACTACTCCTGTTACCTCTAAATGACCCATAATCGCACAAATTTTGATGCACACGCGCAAACAAACGGTGGTCCGGTATATGTCTGTCTGGGAAGCGTTCTCCATAAATTCGTTGAGCGGCTCGTCCATTGCCCTCTGCTAATCCATTCACTAGGTGCATGTCTGCCAGCTCACAGTTCGTGTATCGATGCATGCTCTTCGTGGGGCGACTACTGCTTGAATGAATAAACCAGAAATTTTTCCTCTCGCGAACTAAAGAACAGCGCCGTCTACTGAATTACGGTGGTGATATTTCCGGTTATGGGTTCCTATGCGATTCACATTCCTTTAGATGTTACCTACCTCCCCTAAACGTTTGTACCAATATTTTTGAGATACCCTGTATACACTTGCTTTCTTGCATCGCTGCTGCTGCTGCTGCTGCTGCTACTACTACTACTACCCTCAGAACATCTTACCAACGTGGGCTGTTCTGGCAACAAACAAGAATTCTTGAGGTGGGTAAAGTAAAGTGTAAAGTGTAAAGTGTGTTTAGGGTCCAACGGCACCAGGGGTTTCCCCCATAACTACTTGGCGTAGTTTACATTGTGGTGTGATACAGTTCACTGTAAAGGCCAGAGATTTAAAAGTATATGAATCTTGAGGCGTGTGATGTCGTGTACCGTTGTTCCTCTGGCCATTTAGTCGCCAGACTCCTGCTGAGGCCCGACGTTGCCCACACTTCGCTCCGTGGAGGCAGACCAGGTACCCAGTAGTTGTAGTTGTTACATGCACTACTTTGACCCATATCATCAGATAAGTGCGGTTTTAATATTACCCTCCTTCCTCCTTCGTGGAATCGCCGTCTTACCTCACACGTAGTAGACAAGACATGAGTTCGAGTCCCGTCGATGACGCGAAGAATTTTTATGGGCTTTCTTCGTAACTTGGCTAAGTTAGTCGTTTTCAGGCGAGGCTAGTATGATTTTTTTTTCTCCGGGGAAAGTCGGAAATTTCGTCTAGAAAACCGAGCACAGAACACACGCAATTTACAGGCGATACACGGAGCTCCTGAAACCCTACAACAATAAATACAACCTGCCGTTCCCCCTAACTAGCAGTTTCTTTGAACTCTTAAGATATTCTCAATGGCACTGGCAAAAATCCATGCACAACCTTTGTTCAAATGAATATCGTCTCAGGAAAAATTGATTTCGTTAATCTACAAGTGCGGGCCTGCAGAGGCCCGCACTTGTAGAGTCTTGCAGATTCTTGCAGATTCCTTTAGGTCTTGAGTTAATCCACAAAGTTCAGTTAATCCACAAAGTTCAGCATATAGTCTCCTCCTATTCTGTCTGGGCAGAACTGCAGACACATTCATATCTCTGCTTTTTTTTTTCAGCATGATCGTATATATTATCCCACAAATGGTTTGGCAGTGTTCGTTTAATATCGTTAGTTCACACATGAATAATAATGCTTCTCTTTCCCCCCCCCCCCTTCTTAAAATCTAACAATCTGTTGGTAATATCATTAATTGTTGCTTTCGGCAAATACCCTGGTTCTGGCCCACCTATCTTTATTACAAAAAATGTTACCGATTTTCCTAACAACAGTCTCCCAATAAAACTTAAATCTCCTTTAACCAGAGCAGTATGCACTTGACTATTCTTTTCTTGGACCGAAATCGGAGGTGCATCAATTGGCAGGTCATAAGACATTTGAGACCCACGAGCTGCCAGTTACATTTTTTCTAGGGAAAGCACCCGTTTTTTCTCAATTTCTTCTCGTAATGTGCCATGTTCTAATTTGAGATCTATATACTCCTTATATCGGATGCAAAGAAAAGAACAACCACCAATTGAGCTCGTGTGTCTACTAGACCAAATGTAAGTACGTACCACAGGCTATAAAATCGACGAACTGGTGACTCTTACCGGAAATGCTCACAGTTATTTCCGTCTGAGTTATGATGTACTTGGATTTTGTACTGTAAATGAAATTTGAAATTAGGAAAATTACAAAATTTAAATTAATAAAAAAATACCAAATTACAGAAATTAAATTTAAACAAATTTTAAACAAAAATTTCTCTACTAGAACATTATGTTTATCGCTTTCACTTAATCCCCTTCATGAGCGGGATCGAAACACGTCTGCTCTCTTCGACTGCCTACAGCGAATTTATTATTTAGCATTCATTACATTGCTCGACAAAATTAACAGAACAAAATGTTTTTATGTATATTTTATTGATATAATAGGCATCCTGGCATGCAAATTCCGAGTATCCAATAGAAATCGATCTACCACTTTACAGAGCCGCACATTATGCATATTATTCATACCTATAAAAACGCAGCTTGCGATCGCATCACTTTATTCCAGTTTTTCAGCCTGCTCAGTGGGACAGCCACATTTCCAGTACTCAGGATGGCAAGTTATCGTCGTTTAGATGATTCTTTGAGATGGCGGGCCGTTGGACGGCTTGAAGCCGTGCAATCGCAGGCGGAGGTAACACGTTGGATTAATGTGTCACCGTCTCGGTACTATGGAAGCAGTTTCAAGAAATAGGAACCATTACAAGAAGAGCTGGACAATGTCGCACGAGGACTACGTCAACAGAACAGACCGCTATCTGGTCTGTTCTGTTCTATCAACAGCAAGACGGAACACTACGATGTCTTGTCGTCAACCGTCTCTTGAGGTTGCTGCGGCCAAAGGTGAAAACATTTCCAACCGGCCTATGTTAAGAAGGGACGCAATTAAAGTGGACTCCAGGAAAGGTAGCTAGTAGTTTGTATCCCATTACCCAGTCTGCGCGGTTAGCACAGTAGTATCGTCACCGTCCTCCCCACACCGGGTGGAAAAGGCCCAGGTTCGAATCCTGTCGATCACGCGAGGAACTTTAGTGGGCTTTTTTCACTCCATGGCTGAGTTAGTCGGTCTCAGGCGCAGATAGCAATGTTCCCCCCCCCCCCAATAACTGGTGTTTTTCCCCAACAAAACAGGCAAATCGACCAGAGAACACACGCAATTTACAGTAATAGCACAAAAATTATATTAGGGCCACCCATAAGAGATTATGGGTGGCCCTAATATAATAATTTGAATTTTGAATCCCATTAACTAGAAACCACTGGAGAGCTAGTCAAAACTGGTGCCATGAACACCTCGGAGCCCAGACAAATCGGGTTCATTTCTGTTCTCTGATGAGTCCTGTTTTAGCCTACAAACTGATTCTACACGTTATTTCATCTGAAGACAAAGAGGAATGCGACACCATCCTTCCTTCCACAGAAAGGAAAACGTACGGTGGAAGCGGTGTTCTCGTGTGGGGCAGAATAATCACAACGCCACTAGAGCTCAAGTGGAGGAGGAATTTCTTGAAACTGAAGATATCCGACTGCTGTGGCTAGCACGACCACCAGACTTAAGTCCGATTGAACATGTGTGGGCGTCGCATTGTACACCGACAGCCAGTAGATCGGTCACTTGGTAAGCTAAGGTTCGCTGGTGAAAGGATGGGATTTGTCGCCAGAGGATCTTACAGACATCCTTATATCGAGCATGGCTTACTGCTGTCAGGCTTGTTTAGCAATGGAGAGAATCACACGCCGTATGACGTTTGCCATATTTTCTAGCATCTTGTGTCGACTGTTGTAATGTGACATTTTTGTTAATTCTTATACAACCCCTGTAAATATCCCTTATGCCTGTACAGAAGTTCTCGCTATCTCCTCATTTCATCGTTATTCTATGGTACATCACTATACCATATTTTGTCCCGCTTCATTGCAAGCTGCACGAGTTACACGATGTTTTTTACGTGTTCTGTTAATCTTGTCGAGTAGCGTATTAGTTTGATTTTAAGTCTGTAGCTTTTATGTTGACCTCTAGCCATCTTGTAATTATAAGTACATTAAAAGTACCTGATTTACAGAATTATATAATAAAATACTTTTTTTTTCGAGTAATGTAATCTGTAAGGCTGAATACTTTAATCTGTTTTAAGTTACTGGAGTTTTGAACTACCATGCAATGCAACATGTACCCGTAAATACCACTTCACCGCATTACTCGAGTGCTTTTCCATGAAGCTGATGTCTGGAATTGGATGAAACTCATGTAATTTAAACTAAAACGCAGTTAATTAAAAGATAAACCAATTTTTTGCATTATTAATAATGATTAACCTCATCTTATCTGAATTTTGTCAACTTGTAAGAAATCTAAACTTACAAATGATACATTTTCAAATTAAACATTTCAAAGTAAAGTCGTTATGCGCATTCATGTGCATACTTAGCCATTATCAACAAGAACTTATTTAGTATTAAATGCTAATAGAATTATGATGACTATGATTTAAAATAATGTTATTATCTTAAATTTTAAGCGTTGTTATATTAGCCCCTGGTTGGCTAGCAGCGCAGTGACAAGTAAATCTGAAATTAAGAGAGGAATTTTTATCTCTTTTTATACTTGGCTGAGTGAGTCATCCTCAGGCAAGGATTAGTATGGTTTTTCGTCCAGCAAACAGGCAAGTCGACCATAGGAAATCGACCAAATACGGAGGATGCGGAAAGGTCAGGGAATTACCACCGCATATCCCGGAGCAATATGGCCTTAGTTGCTAATGCTCCTAAAAAAACCCAAATAACAATAACAAACAAATTATATGATTCCTTCCTCCCTTCCTCATACAGTAACTGTTCATTTGACCATTGAATTTATTCAAATTGTCATCTTCAACTACCTGCGAAGGTAACTAGTACCAGCAATCAAAGACTCGCTGGCTAAAGGAAAACTTCCTACAATCTAATATAAACCTGAATCCCTGCAATTTGAATTTATGAACCCTAGTTGTGGACTTCTTTATAACAGTGAAATTCCCGGAGTTTTTCTGAAGACAAAAATGTTTCAGAAGTGAACAACAGGTAACTGTGTTGTTATTCTACACTACTAACAGTCACCATTGTTTGTGTCAACAAGGGGTTACTGAAAGATAAAGAACTTTCAATCAAACTTTATTAGAAAAATAAGATAGTGCTGTCAGAGCTTTGAGAGCGTAAAGCAGAAAGAAATGTAAGAATCCTGCATATTTAAGGACTGTTCTGACGTTCTTATGCTTGTGAGTGGTCCTCCGACGGTTACACAGCATTTACTTCAGAGAACTGAATCGGTACAAATTCAGCAAACCGAGGCCAATATGTTGGCATTATTCTGCGTTCGAGTAAACAGACTTCTCTGGAGTACTTTTGTATAGTTTTACGAGTAAGTTTGCATAAATTTCTGCATCATATTAAATATTTGCATAAATTGAAGATGTTCGACAAGGCTGCTCAAAATGAAGACTCCATACTGTTGACGGATGAAGTTCACTTTCAGCTAAATTATTTTGTTGGTAAGCAAGATTGCCACATAATGCACCACAAAAAAATCCACATGCACACATTAAAGAACCATTCATCTAGTCAAGGACTCAAGACCATATGGTACAGCTTTACATTAATTGGATCTTTCTTCACCGAAAGGATTAAAGGGCAAGGACTGTTTGGAAATATCAACATACTTAATATTAATATATTTTCATATATAGCTTAATATTTTTTGGTCTGTATGTAGCTTCTACTTATAAAGTTTCCAAACATTTTTCCATACTGAAAAAGGTGGGAAAACATTGTGCTAGAGAAAACTCCACTGACCACCTCCAAGTCAGTGAAGTTTTCACTGAAATGAAATACTTCAAAAAATTTATGAAGAAAGTCAAAAAAGTTTTCCAATAAAGCGATTTAGATAAACGTGTATCATATTTTTCCACGTTTCTTCAATTGACCATAGCGCCCCCTTACAACTACCCTCTTGATAAACGGGCAGCTCAAGAACCGTAAAGGTTTATGTTTTGACGTGTTTAATTTAGATCCATTGCTCGGAATGAAGGCAATTGGTCAGTGTGGTCTGAATAAAATAGCAGGTTATTACAGGTTAATCTTATACCGAAACTAGATTGAGACTATCACTGAGATCAGAGATGGGCCTACACTTTATTACTTCATTCATTAAAATTGGTATTTTTTCCAAACGTGATGGTGTCCGAATACTTTTGGCAGGGTAGTATATATCTGATATGGTTATTATTTAAACGAGCTATTATTGAAAGAGTTCATTTTAAGGGGACCTAGGAGTAACGGTTTCTGTGAATGGTTAATTGTTTTGTATGTGGCACTGAGGCAACTAAGGCCATGAAGCATCCAGTATACTGTGTTATTAAAATGAGTGTATTCTGCGGTCGGTTTGCTTGCTTGCTGTAAGAAAAAGATTTCTGTTGTTAAATTACTTCCACATGTAACACTGCAAAGGAGAATACATTTGTTTTTGTAAAATGCATTTCTATCCATAACAAAAGCAACTTGATTGGAAACATGCTTTTATTTCAGTAACCTCAGTTCCATTATCTTCGTTACTGGGTTAATCTTTGCACATAATAGAAGCATAACAATATGTTGCAATTAAGAGCTCAATTTAGAGGCAGCAGCAGCAGCATAAGCTGTAGTTTATAAAGATTACTGAGTGTGTCCGGCTATTGACTGATTTTCTGCAAACTAAAGTATACAATGTCCTAGCCGATTCTTGCACCAGCAATTGTGCAAAAATAGACTTCCGCAAAAGTTTGTTTTAAAAATAGCACTCAAACAAACCTAGACATAAAAAGCAAAAATCTGCACATCTCTAATGTTTGTTTTGCATCGGCTTCTCCATGAATACATGCAGCCAACGACAGCTCTTTAAAAATGCATACAAGATGCAAAGCGGTTGACAGCATTTGTAGTTGTAAATAGCATCATTTTAATGTCTGGACTTAAACTTGCAAGCACACCACAGCTAAAGTAAAATTTTGTGACCTTGTTAGTGGAAACATCGTATCTGGCTCCGGGATTTCAGGGCTTCGATCACCGGCGTTCTCCGGGACCGGGAGACGGTTGCTATCCAGCTGCGTCTTTCCTTCGGCATACACAATGCAAGCTAGCTCTGCTGCACAGCTGCGCAGCCCTGGAAAGAGAGCGAGCGAGAGAGAGAGAGAGAGAGAGAGAGAGAGAGAGAGAGAGAGACCATGCCTGCGACACCAAAAGAGAGTACCGTAGTAAAAGTGATTGTTGTCGGTGGTGGGTGCGGCTAGGATGTTGTGCGTGGGCCAGGTGAGATCTATTTTCCTTTAAAAAGTAAGAGGCAATGGGGACATAAGGTGTGGTGTGGATTTAATATTAAGATAGCTACTCACATTTTGCAGTAAGGTGAAAGTTGCATTTTAACTTTTCTCCTTTGTTAAATCAATGATTAGTCTGTAGTTAGATAACAGAATATGTTAGTTTATATTTTAAATGAAATATTTATCGAGAAGAATAATAATTTGAAATAGAAATTTATTCCCTATTTTAATTATTAATTATACAACTCACAGGTGACGTCGCTTTCATTTATTTATTTATTATTATTTTTTTAAGTGAAGCAGGCAAAGTTTTGCTGTCGTCTATTAATTACCATGTGCTGTTGAAACGTGTTACTCGTGGAATTCTTACATGTTGTAGTCGATTCGTGTATTAATTTGAAAACGGTTTGTGGAGCGTGAGAAAACTAACCTTACAATAATTATATTAAACTTTTTTTTGAAAATAATTCACTAATGCAAAGCGGACTTCTGTACTTTTGCTTATATTAAAAAGCTAAAGCGAAAAGTCAAAATAAAAATTTGTCATTTCTCTTTTAAAGTCCAATTCCGATATTTATTCTTAAAGCAGTTTATTGTTAAATAATGTATTTTAAATTAAGTGACCAGTTCGCTTTGATAATTCATAAAATAAAAAATATGAGCCCTTAAATTTATGTTTGTTCGGGAACCTAAACTTTGTACCATTCTATTAGATACTAGTTTAACGCCCTCTTGCGGCAAACAGTCACTATAAACAAAGAAATCGATTATCAAATCATGAACATGCAGAAGGTTGTCATATCATAAACACAGAGTTATAATTTATAAAGTTAAACCAATTATTGTATTTGGGTTCCGTTTCAACACAACAAAAAACATTAAGGTGAGATATCTGATAAAACAGTGATTATATCATTATGTAATATCAGTCAAAGAACAAACTCATGCTGAATATTAAATATGAGAGGTTAACTTTTTTATTAAGTATAAAGTTTTTTTTCTAACGAGTGCTCATGGCACATCTACTATCCATTACTTTTTTTTATTTTTTAATCTTATAGTTTCTTAATCGAATACCAGTAATTAAGTCGATGAGAATAAGGGTGATCAATTTATCACATATTGTGGGAAGTAATACATAAAATTACAAGTAAACTATTGTTCTTTTGCCTTGGGGAATTGAGTGAACTAATAACATTTATTTGCACTTGTTTACTCAGGGCAGGGCTGTCATCGAGAACACGTGAGGAAACATGACGTGTATCCGCTGCTTAATTTTAGTATTCCATCCTTTTAAAAGTAGTTAATATTCTGTAAACACTACGTGATGTCAGTCCAAACGGATGCATTTTTGCTGTTTGCTGAATAACAATAACCACATTATTAAATAAAATTTAGGAATTTCGTGTGGAAAATATTAATGCTAATATGTATAAAAATTACTTTTATGTCCTGTATAAGGCACTAAAATTACCACGGATATATTATAATTTACCTATTAAGCTTCAAATGATAAATAATATATGGGTAAACAGTGCGTGTCAATCCTTTAATTATAATTTTATATACGCATATGCCTTCATTTTAAAAATATATTTTTTAATATCTGTAATTTTTTAATTATAAACTGTCCAAGAAGGGGTGAGAAAAAAGCCTGTGCACATGGAACTCGAGTCAACCTTCCAAATTGCTGTTTTAGAATAATTTTTATTTTGATTTCAAAAAGACCAAGAAAAAAATCTATCCATGGCGAAGGAAACATGACTCGTATCCACTGCTTAATTTTAGTGTTTCCGTCCTTTTAAGAGCAGTTAATATTCTCTAAACACTACATGATGTTAGCCTATTAGATTGTGGTAGCCTGTGTGTGTGTTTTCACGGTACGATTTAAGTTTTGTGGGATGAAAAACCTGGAATAATTTACGGAGAAAACTCTACCCCCTACACCTCATATCGGCCTAACTGTAGCCTCGATTGATGAGGACTTTACAAATTCTTCCAGTCACTGACGAGAATTGAATCCAGACGTCTGAAAACGAATAGCAAAAGGAGGTCTCGCAACTACGAGCAAATGAAAATGCCAGAAAAGTGGATGGAACTTTTAAGCAAGCAAGTTGATCGTAAAACCATTTTCTTATAGTCAGGAGACCAGATCTCATTTAAAGTTTAAATTCGATGATGTCCACCTCTCTCTCACGCAAGTTTCTTCTCAATTACAGTTTTGTACTGCCTATATTTAAATATTGTACAAGTAATGCGATCTGGGAGCGCGCATATCCCAGCCGAAAACAGAGGGTAAAAACATAAAAGATAAGTTGTTCGCAACGGTAAAGCGTAATGGTAGCAAAAAGAATATAACTTTTTTGTTGAGATAGAATCGCATGGGATATTAAACGAATCGAAAAATTTGAGGAGAACTGTCAAAGAAGATTTATCGAGTATATTAAATCCTTAATTTCATATTCTTCACGAGGTTAGACCAGATGAGGAAAGATTACTGAGTATGGAAACTGAAGGGCGTGATATGCGAACCATGAAATTGGGTTGAAGTCTAAGGTAGGAGACGGTAGTCTTTAACTTTAATTAGACAAATATCGCAATGTAATTTGAGAAGTGGGAATACCGCTTCATACGTTTGATAATCGTCAGGCTCCAGGGAATATGGAAGGAGAAGAAGGATGATATGATTTCTTAATATTGCCTTATTATTTCGCAAATATCCACATTGGGGGCAGAACTAAAGCAAGCTTTTACAAATCCAGAAGTGGATGTTAATTTAAAGTGAAATAAGTAAAGCAGTAAATAGCGATATTACAGATAAATTCCGAAGTATAAATTGACGAAGTTACATCTTCATTGCAACTTTTTTTTTATAAGGCGGCCGATAGATCGGTTAATAGTTAAAAACGATCGTTACATTTTACATGGCAGCGTACAGATTCGATCCCGTAATATGCATATTTAGTGACTGTATGGACTCATTTCAGGAAGGATGTAGAGCTGCTGAAACGTGTATAGAGAAGGATAAGGAGATTGGTGAGGGAAAAGGGTTGCTCTTACGAAGAAAGGCTTAAATTCTGCAAATTGCAGCGTCTGGAGACTAGGCACCTGCGAGGTGATCTTATTGAGGTGTATACGGCCTTGAATGGTTAGAGCAAGCTCAATGCTGATGGGATCCTTCCTCTTGCTCAGATTACTCGTCTGAGGGGACATAAATTCAAATTGAGGAAAGACAGTTGTAGAATAGATGTGCGGAAATTTGCCTTTAGCCAGTAGGTAGTTGATTGCTAGAACAAACTTCCATCTGTCGTTGTGGAAGTTGATAGTAAGTAAATTGAAGGCAGCACTAGACAAACATTTGGAGTGAATGGATGGGCGAAAAAGGATTTTTTTTGGCTGATGCTGTATAAGATTGCTTTCTTGCATCATATACCTCTACTAATGCTAATGCATGTTACTCCAGTATTACCGAAATCCCAAAAATAACAAACATATGTATTAACCACTAAGATACTCAGCAGCAACTTTGTTTAAATATGAATTAACAACATTCAGCGTTTTGATTAAAAAATAAATATAATTAAAAATTAAAACTTCAAATTAAGAGCAGAGAAGAATTAGATTTTGAGGTTGTAGTTGATCGAAGCAATGTACTCCTCCAGAGCAAGCAACAGGCATTTGAATTTCTTTCGCTATTCGGCTATGATGTAATTTTGTGTCACTATATTTGTCCGCAACTCTAATGTTTATATTCTAAACATCTTAACAGCGTTAGACAGGGATAATGTCTGGCAGCAGTTGTCATGGTTACGCCGTCAGTTGGTTACTGGTTACCCAGTAACCAACTGACGGCGGTTGGATTAGTGGAGTTTGACGTCTACTCCCACAAACTGACTGGTACAAACCAAAATGTCCACTACCATTTTAAATATCCTAACCCATGCTGATCACATATGAAATAAAAATCCTAATTTTAAAGACTTTATTTTGTTTTTCAGTATGCGGATTATACAGGATCAAGTTCCACCTCAGCTATCCACAGCTTAATATATACGAATTCAAGGATTATTCTTCGTTTCTTTTGTTTGAATACTAACAGTATTTACAAATTAGCTAATATATGCAGTGCGTTACATTTCATGCGTGTTAGAAAATATTAATAAATCACGATTTATAACAAAATAAGTCAGCCCACTGACGTGAAAATTTGTTAATGGATCCCTTTTAATATAAATATTTTAAATATTCTAAGCATTGAAATTTTGAAATGTATCAAAGCACCTGTTGAAATTTATAGTAATATTTCTGTAGGGGAAATTGGTGGAGGGGAAATGTTATGAAATTGGAATTGAATTTAGAACCATCCCAGGGGCTAACAGAATATATGTTAAAAATTTTGGTAGAAATCCGCATATTTCTTGTTGATTAATGTGAAAACATACTTTCATTTATGCTAATTTTTGTGAGGAAAGAGGGGGAGGGAGACTAGGGCTGTGAAATCGTAACTGGACCTGACATTTTCCCAAAGACCAACAGAATAACATAGGTCGAAAATTCGTCCAAACCACGAAGACAGAGGAAACTCCTGCAGTACGTGTTCGGGTGTTGTCCTGCTGAAAAACGGCATCAGGCATCCCATTAAGAAAGTGGAGAGCGACGAGTTCCAGAATCTCGCAGACATAGTAGCGAGCAGTCAGACTGCTGTTGACAAACACCAGCGATGACCAACAAAACTGATCGCTCCCACCATAACACGAGCAGGTGTGCAGTATGGCGTTCAGCAATGGCCCTACGATCATCGCATTCACCACAAGTGTATGCGGCGAGCATCGGCCCCAAGTCGAAGCGGGTTCTTCGCTGAAGACCACTTGATACCATTCTGTGGCCCGTAATCAGATGCTGTTAACGATGGGCAGCGGTCTGGAATAATTGGCGCAATGGCTGGTATAGGGTGACAGCCAGCTGATGTCACAGTTCACTGGATGGTAGAACTCCACGATCTCTATGTTAGATATTATAACAGCAGAAGCTTTTTAAGGTCCTAGCCGCCGAAATCCCAGGAAATTAAGCGACAGGACTTGCCAGAGTGAATCTACAGCTACTGGGTTCCTGGTCTGTCTCCACGGGACGTAAGTGGGACAACGTTGGGCCTCAACAGGGGTCCAACGTTGATCTAAATGACCAGATGACCAACGGTACAGAACACAACACATGAACAATTCCCACACACTTTTAAATCTCTGGCATTTCCCAGTGAACTGGTTCACCACAATGAAAGCAACGCGGAGATGGGGGAAACCCATGGTGCCGTATGACAACAACACACACTTACACATACAGCAGAAGCTTTCCCCCAACTGGTCCAGTTTTTTAATTATTTATATATCTCGGCGCAACTCATCCACCTGCTCATTTGCATGCACTTCCAATCATTCTGTATGGATCCTGCCATCCAAGTTTTTAACGAAAATTGGAATGGCTCGACAAATATTTTTATATGGGCCCATTCTTTAGAGAAGGGGATGATAGAAATTTATCACACTCTAACAGTGAGCTAAATGATTTTGTAATAACTGAGAGGAGAGTGAAAGAGAAATTGGCGAAGTTAAACATAAGAAAGGCATCCGCGGTGGATAGGATCTATCCAATTATATTAATGGAGGAAGTAAGCAAACCCATAACCATATTTATGAGAGAAATTTTGGATTTAAGGGAGGTCCCCAAGGACTGGAGATGTGAAAATATATTCCCCGTTGACATAGGCGAATCAAAGGGGGACATGAGAAATAATTTTGATATCATACACTTGGATTTCAAGAAAGATTTTGACACTGTTGCTCAAAAAAGACTGCTGTACAAATTGGAGAGGGTGGCATTAAGGGCATGTTTCTGCTATGGATAAAGGGATGGTTTAATGAGAGAAGATAGAAAATGGTAATCAATGGACATCGTTCTTTGTGGACTAATCTTATTAGCAGATTTCCCCAGGGTTCGGTGTTGGGCCCATCGTTGTTTTCTATATTTATCAATGATATTGATGAAAGTATATCAGGCTTAATGTCGAAGTTTGCAGTGATACAAAGGTTGGCAGGGTTGTTTATTAAATTAATGCCAGTATGCTACTGCAACAGGACCTAGAAAAGTTAGGCTGAGAAATGAAAAGTAGTGCATGTGGGTAGCAGTAATCCCAGAGTAACGTACTAAATGTGTGGTACTATACTCAGGTTAGTGGAAAATGAAAAAAACCCTGGATGTAATTGTGCAGTCAGATATGAAGTTCTCTAAGCAATGCAGACAGGCTACCAGGACAGCTCATGTGGTTATGTCAATGATATAGAAGGAATTTTTCTAGCAGGGGTAAGGAGGTGATTATCCCTTTTTATAAGGCAATGGTCAGGCCACATCTTGAGTACTGCATACAAGTCTGATGGCCTTATTTTATGAAGGAGGCAGAGCTGCTGGAACGAGTACAGAGAATTGAAACGAGACTGGTGAGGGAAACAAAGGGGTGCTTTTATCTGCAAATCGCAGCATCTGGAGACTAGGCACTTGCAAGGTGATTTCTGAGGTATTTAAGGCTTTGAATGGATTGAGCAAGCTAAGTTCTGATGGGACTCTTCCTCTTGATCAGACCACACACACATGAGGGGACGCAACTCAAATTGAGGAAGGATGGAACCACAACGTATTTGCAACCATTACAAATACAATAATGAGCAGGTGTGAATTGCGCTGTAACGCGAAGATAATTTTAGAAACATAAACAAACAATGATTGGCTTGCCACTTATTAAATCCTACCCCTGTTTCTTTTGAAGTTTCTAAATGAGCTTGTCTGCATCATCCAGGCTTCAACAAATTTCCTTCTTCAGTTATGGATGACAGATAAAAGTCTAGAGTGATGCAGAAGAGAGAATCTTTTTTTCTCAACGATACTATGGGAGACTATATTAAGCCTTGTTACTTTTCGCAACCAGGTGCTTCCTTTTGACACTTAGTTTTTGCCCTGCGGCTATGACACTGGTTGTAAACCAAGCAAATAGAAATGAGACGGATAATGGTGTCTACCAATAGTAATGGCGATCAATTGTAGGTCGGCCAACTATCACAGATCCCAAAGCACACACGCAGTTTATAGACTTAATATGTTTATTTGTATTGGCCATTTAAATTTGTTTGGGTTGGCCGACCAATACGCTATTCGGCTCACTAACCTCCTATAGTTTATTGCAGAAAATGGACGACTCCTTTCTAGGATCTCTAAACAGATAAAAATATTTCGTTTATCTTTCAATTAACAAAACTAAATTGAAACAGCTTTCAATTGACATTAGTGGTTTGGAAAATTGAAGGTAGAGGGTTTCTAGTTGCTAAATGAAGCAGCTGAACAGTCAAATTGTAGTCGAACTCAAAATGAACGGGAAAAAATAAACAGTCGGACTCAGTTGAGTCAGAGCGAGAAAGGTTTCTGCCAAGGTCAACCTATGAATTTTGAAGCAAGCACAAAAACAATATATAACTGCATTTTTGATCTTTCAAATTGTGTCTAACAAGAGTAAGAAGGTAGGATCACCGTCTTCCTCACAACACCGGATGGAAAAGACCTGCGTTCGAGTCAGTCGATGACGTGAAGAATTTTTTGGGACATTTTCACAAACTGGCTTAGTTCGTGGGTCTCAGGCGAGGGTAGTATGGTTTTTTCTCAAGGAAACTCGGGCTTTTCTTCCGGAAAACAGAAAATCGACCATAGATACATGCAATTTACACGAACGAAAAGAATTCATTGGATACCTGGTTCCTGGGCAACGCGACGCTGTCACCCCTCTCGCTAGTGGACGAACCCCCCGCTTGGCAAGTATATAGGTACACTGCATTCACGTACACGGTAATTCCATGTCAGTATGGATAAACGTCATGAGTTAACCGGCTTTGAAAGAGGGATAGCAGTGGGTGCCCGACGCATGGGTCACTCTATACCGGAGGTGGTACCAATTCAAATTATTATATTGGGGCCGCCCGTAATTTATTACATATTTATGTAATGTGTAAATTGTGTGTGTTCTCTGGTCGATTTTCCTGTTTTGCTGGAAGAAAAAACCCCAGTTTCTGGGGGGGGGGGGCCTTGCTATCTACGCCTGAGACCGACTAACTCAGCCACGGAGTGTAAAAAAAGTCCATTAGAGTTCCTCGCGTCATCAACTCAATTCGAACCCGACCCTCTTCCGCCCTGTGTGAGCAGGACGGTGACGATACCACTGTGCTACCGCGCAGACGCGGAGGTGGTTTGTTTGTTTATTAATTTATTTTGTAAATGGTCAAACCATGATTAACATTATCATCATCATATTAAACATGCACCTTTCAACGTGTCACCAGGGCAATAAGCCCATATGTACGCGGAAGTGGTACAGAAATTGTACTATCCCCGTTCTACAGTATCAAGAGCGTATCGGGAATACGCTCATTTCCGGAATAACATCTTATCGTGGACAGCTCTGTGAGCGGAGAAAGGTGGTGGATGAACGTGGCCGTCGACGTCTGTCTCGCATTGTTTCAGCCAACCGGTGAGCGACAATGGCACAAATCACTGCCGACTTCAACGGAGCCGCTGACCCACCAGAATCCCATTGCTAACACCACGACACAGGACTCTACGCCTCAACTGGACGAAAGAACACTGGCACTGGACGTTGGATGATTGAAGACGGGTATCCTGGTCCGATGAGCACCGTTCCCAGTTATTTCGAGCGGACGGGAAGGTGCGTATCTGGCGGAAACCGCACGAAGCTATGCACCCATCATGTCAACAAGGAACTGTTCAGGCAGGTGGACGGCCGGTAATGGTACAGGAGTGTTCAACTGGCACATGTTGGGACATCTGGTACGTCTAGATGCATCTCTGAACGGTACGTTACGTGTCCATCCTTGCAGACCAGCTGCATCCCTTCATGGTCATCGTGCATCTACAGGGCAATGGACTTTTCCAGCAGGACAATGCGCCTCCCAACAGAGCCATGGTGACTAGAACATGGTTCGAAGAGCACTCTGCAGATTTTACCACCATGGAATGGACTCCCCATTCACCGGACATGAACCCTGTGGAGCATCTTTGGGATGCTGTGGAAAGGTCCGTTCGAGCTGTGGATCCCCCACCCAGGAATGCGACGGAATTATGGACAGCGGTGCAGCAAGAATGGATGGAAATATCTGTGGAACGCTTTCGTGAAGGTGGACTGAATGCCTCGCCGTGTGACTGCGCTTATCCGGGCGAAAGGTGGGCCTACTCGTTACTAGGTAGGTATCCCATGATATCTCAGCCTGTCGAATGTTAGTTTTCATCTTTGTTTACTTGCTCTCTGGTGCTGTAGGAATAATTAGGTATCTAATGTTGCGCACAATGTCGTTTAAGTGGATTGACAATAACTCTTTAATCGTGATTTTATTATTTATATGAGCAAGTAACTTTGAAATCTCCAAAAAAAGTATTTAATATTAGAGTTCTTATTAGGCTACAGGAAAGCAGAACTCATCCAACAAATGTGTATTATGTACGCAAATTGCGTGTGGTCGGTCTGCCTATTTTCCTGTACGATAAAACACGGAATTTCGGAGGAAACAACTATGGTATCTTTACCTCAGACCAACTAAATCAGCCGCGATGTGAAAAGGTTCATAAAAGTACCTCGACGAGATTCAAATTCGGACCTTTTCCACCCAGTGTAGGGTGGATGGGAATTGTAACTACTCTGCTATCCTCCAGGAAACTGAATGACAGAGTTGAAACATTCCTTACTATAACCACACTTACTTGTTATATGCTATTCAACTAATGCCTCAAGATGGGAACCTACCATTATCTCAGCCACCTAAAGGATGCACTTTGAAAGAAGAGTAATCAAGCAGACTATGATGAGGAAACTGATTGAATACGACGTTTTAATTTATGGGTCGGTACTCTTAACCATATACATTCCGGCTGTGAAATTAGATGTCTCACATGATTTCAGTCAGAATTAAGTGATCCTGTTAGATACCTTAATTTATCAAAAAATCAGGTAGAACTCTTAGGTTCTAAAAAAACTTGCAGGAATTTCTAAAATCCTCTTCAATCGAGGCTGTAGTTATCCGATTTCAGATCGGCCAGTGAATATACATTCCTACATACAAATAAACATGACGGATATAAGTGAATGCTCCGGTGAGGTCAAAGCATTTCTTCTTGGGATACAGCAAGGCTACACGAAATATCGTTGCTTTTTGTGTGAGTGGGACACAAGAGTAAATGAAAGGCATTATGTTGTTCAAAAATGTCCTTTAGAGTTAGAACTAGTGCAGAAAAATATGTTGTTGTTATTTGGTTTTTAGGAGCATTAGCAACTAAGGCCATATTGCTCCGGGGATATGCGGTGGTCATTGTCTAACCTTTCCGCATCCTCCGTATTTGGTGGTCACGGGCTCGAACCCCGGTCTAATCAAGAAGCGTGTGCTACGCACTGCTGCTCCTGCCCACCTGGCTACGGAGGCGCCGAAAAATATGTTGCACCACCCTCATTTTCCTCTCCCTCTCAAATTAAGATGGACCTCATTCAAAACTTTGTAAAACCATGAATTAGGTTGGTCAGTAGTTATATATTTAATAACACTCGTAATAATATGTAAGACCCCAGAACAGAGACCAGAGAAGTCCTTACATATAAGGAAAGGTAACGTACCATGGTTGAAATTAGTGGTTTTAAGGATTAAAGTTTACAGAAAGCACACTTCATATTTTTACATAAACACATTTTTCTTAAATGAGTCTGACTCTATTATTTATTTCGTGAGCACTAGCCAGAATCAAGATCAATTTATTTATGCTATGGGGCCGTGCTATGGAGTCTGGTGAGCGACGATCAAATTTTATAAGTCTAATCAGACTTGAAGTTAACAGGTGAGTTTCGGAGAAAGGCCGATGGAACCCTAATTCCAAATAAATCCCAGATGTTAAAGTGGTCTCATTCTCTTGTCATTTGTTTCAACATGATTAATTATTTATATTTAATAATCCAAACACAGATTATCAGAAATAGCAAGCAGTACTGAAAAGAAATGAGGGACATTTTAAAAAATAATGGAAAGGCAACTCAATAAGAAATAACCAGATGAAAGAAAATTGATAATTACGTTCCTGATACAAAGCCCGAAGTAAGTAGCAGCTAAATCAAAAGAAATGCAATTATAAATCGATTTAGCAGGATTACAAATAAGAGGTAAAATAATGAGAGAAGGAAAAAAAAAAAAAAAAGTAACTACTCTAACCACAAAAAGAGCTCGTCCGGGTATCACAATGGTTATAATCATCCTCCTTCGTGCATCGCATGGAAAAGGCCCTGGTTTGAATCTGTCAATAACGCCACGAACTTTTATGGCCTTTTTTTTTTTTTAACTCCGTGGATGAGGTCCGTCTCAGGAGACTGCCTCAGATCGACAGAAAATGCGTAATTTGTGGACACAATACATGGGCAGATGAGTTAGTTCTCACGCTTCTGGCTCGCGTGCTGTTAAACTGAATAAAAGATAAATAAACGTCAAGTAAAAATCAGAGAAAGTATTTTCGGCGGCCTACAAATTAGAAATTTATGCAGAAAAGCAACATGGCACTCTTTTAAAAGGTCCGTGTCAATTTCCTTTATTTTCGGATGATAGTTGGTCACGTCCTACCTAACTAACACGTGTCAGACACGGTATATAAATACCGTGTCTGACACGTGAGCCTTCGAGGAGCCTTCGTAAGCCTTCGAGGAGACAGTCGTATGATTGTAAACGTAAGATTCCGTGATCAATGGAGTTAACAGACTTCCAGCGCGGAATAATAATAGGGTGCACATAAGCAATCGGTCTGAAAGTGACATTTCACTTCAAGAAGATCCCTAGGTCGAAGACTAGAGATGTGATCTGCAAATGGAAACGGATTGGTGCTGAAATCGTGACGAAACGACCCAGCAAACCGAAGCTGACGGTACGTAACAGAAGAGTCCTGTTATGTTCTTTAAAAATAGTCAGATCGGAATGCAAGTCGACATTGTCGCAGCGAAACACAGGCCCTCAGTGAGAGAATTGGAACTCGTGTCAACATCAGTACATGAGCATGCCGCTACATGATACGGGTTGCTACCATGGTACCATTGTCAAGTTTGTTCATTAAAACTCTATGCTCACGATAACTGCCTTGCACATTAAAGCAACAGCTTTGGCACAACAGAAGAGATTTTTAAATGATTGTCACTGCCCATATATCACTAAGGGCAACGGCGGAAGCAGCGCATATGTCCTGATTCAGATTGTACCAAAGATCTAGAATGAGTGATTATCGACTGGAGAAATTTACAAACTCGACATGCACAAGGCAGGCTGAAGAAAGGCCCACGATCAGAAACAACTTCTTTTGAAAAGTAAAAACCAAAAGTGAACACATTACTTTGAAAAGTCACGAACACCTTCAATGCCGGAAGAGAGGTACCATGTCAACCAGCACAGCGTGCAGAAACTAATGACAATGAGTCTACGCTGATGTAATAACTCTGTAAGCCTTTCGTGTGAGCTGAACAGATAATAGAATGTTCTAGGACAATGCCGCTACTTACAAGGACTGCGTTGAAGAACACTCCAACACTGCCAGATTTGAATCCAATCGAGAATGCGCAGAATCACGGCACATCAGAGCGAAAACAGCCGCCAGCGAATATGGGAAACCTGAAGAGGGACCAAACACCACAGACCTTACAGATCCAACCATAAATTCGATATTAATAAATGCTATCAGCAATAATACTACTAATAATAAATAATTTGTTCTTTCACAAATTTGGAAAGAATATTACGCAACTGAATTTAGTTACAAACAGTAATTAATTCCTTAATATCTAAGTAGTCAAAAATTATTTATTTAATTAACAAGAAAGAGAGATATATTTGGACTGTTTCGAGAAAAGAGCATACTTATCAGAGTACCAATAAAGGCCAGTTATTTGGTAAAGCAGGAAGATTTTAACGAAAAAGCCTAAAGTTAACGGAACTGACAGCTCCCTGAGAGAGCTATTCCCTGGAGGACTTTCCTGTTTACGCAGTATGTGTCACAGTAGACACTAATAACCCAATCTCGTGATAACATGTGAATAATTCTACCTGACCATTTATTAAAATAACTAACCTGTCTCGGCATTCTTAGAAAATGTGGGTGAATTCGTTGTTTTCGTCGGTTATGAATATGGGTGGGTCATGGAGGTTATAAGTGCCGCAAAGGGTAATGAGGTCAGCTGAAGTAACAGGCAAAAATTCCGAGGAAATGAGAACTGGAAACCTTGGTGATCTGTATGGACTTGAATTTCACAGTTAATGTCAAGAATTATAGGCTAAAACGTGGGTGGTTTTCTATGTTAAGTTTGCTTCCACTGAAAGCCCAGAGTGACTGATTTCGAGAATTCACAGTGCAAATTTACACTGTGTGAATTCTTAAAAGGACTGTTAACAAAGTATAAAATTATTTCACATTAGGTTGAAAACAATTTAACCGCAGGAAATCTCAGAGTCTGAATTATTAATACTGTATCTAACTGCCAACCTCTTGGATCTTCAACAAATGCAGAACAGATTTTTACTATAGCATGAACAAAACCATCTCAAAGCATCTACAAAATCTACAACTCAATTGGTTTGCTGTAAGTCAGTTTTCGAAATAATACGAAGATTGTTTGAAATGTAACTGAATTGGAGACGAGGAGGACCTACACCTTTCACACGTTTCTACCCCGGCCTTGTTTTGTTTACTGCCTAAACCAAAATGAGTTATGTCCAAAAAACAAGACTGTTTATTGCGATTAGTTCAAACAAGGCCGAACAAACCCACTCTGCAGTTCTGGCGTTAAGGAAGGGAAATGCTTGCCCATTAATTACACGGCCCTGACCTTGCCTCGCCTAACTTTCAGCTGTTCGGGCCTTTGAAAATACAGCGATGACGACGAAGTTAAACAGTGAGTTGAAACCTGTTTGTATGATAATATCCCTGAATTTTGTGACAAAGGTGAGCTTTCATTTTTGTATTGTTTCATTTGATTATATATTTTTCGCAAAAGAAACTGTTGTCTTATTTTTCAACCAGCTCTCGCATATATACAAAATACTTTTATAGAGGCGACAAGTGAAGAAAAGATGATGTTTTATTCTATACACGAGGTTATATGAGAAGATATTACTAAGTACATCATTCAAGTGGCAAATGCTTCTGGACGATTTTGATACAACCCTTTTTCTGTAAGACACGATCGAAACGGATTATTATAACATTGGAAAGAATGCAGCAGTGCTTTCTATGGCGTGCTATCGATCCAGCCGTTGGAGCTGATAATGTTGTTATTTGGTTTTTAGGAGCATTAGCAACTAAGGCCCTATTGCTCCGGGAATAAGCGGTGGTCATTCCCTGACCTTTCCACATCCTCCGTATTTGGTGACTCACGGGCTCGAACCCCGGTCTAATCAAGAAGTATGGGTACGCACTGCTGCTCCTGCCCACCTGGCTACGGAGGCGCCTGGAGCTGATAAATAAGAGAAGGAAAATAGTCAAAAGCATTTAACTATTAGCTTAACGTTCAAGTTAAGTCTATATTTTCAGTCTTAAAAACAATATCAGTAAATTAAGTGAGTGTTAAGAAAATATACTTCTCCACAAAATAGATTTAAATTAGAAATTAGTATCTACTTTTACAATCTAATTTATATTTAGTTTTAAATTAGATTCATTGGTATGAGGATTATATTGGGACTATTACTGGGGAGGATTATTATTGGGACTAAGAGGATTGTCACCATGATTTATTGGGACAGTTCAAAATCAAAAAATTGTAAACATTTTTGAGATACATTCCCAGTATCTAAATTAGGCATGTCAAACTGGCATCCTACCAGTTTATAGTGCGGCAACCCAAAAAAAAGGCCCCAAAATAATTATTTGGTGCATAGTAAAAGTTTTATGAATTCCAATATTGATTGGAATGTATTTGTATATAACTCATCCAGTGTAATTGGAATTCGGCCTTTTTTGTATAACATTTAAAATAAAAAAACGGATGATATAATAACAGTTTTAGCTTAATACAAATTTGTTAAGCTAAAACTGTTATTAGCATTCAAAGTTACAAAATACTTTTAAATAAAATAGATTAATTAAATGTGGAGGCTACACGTTAAGTTTAACACACCGAATCAACACCAGACATGGATGACTGGATTTTATTGACGTATTTTAATATACACTTGTAATTTTAGAGGTACTTTAGGAGTATTATTAGTTTTATTTTTTTCTCGATTTTATTCCTTTATGGAATAAAATCGAGAAGCATATATGAGATAAAATTTTCGGCTGGCAAAGTCATCAATAATGTACCGTACATCAGGGGTTCTCAACTAAGGGGTGATAACGCCTAGGGATCTTTAAATATATCTTAGGGTTCGCAACATACAATAATAAATTAAAAACACAAAGAACTAAGCTAAAATATGGTTACAACAATACCGTTTTCACGAAAATTTCACCATAAAGAAAATATTTCTGAAGAAAAATTCAAGTCCAGAAATTATTTTCAAAGTCCAAATTCGGTCAAACAAATTATTTTCAACCTATGCCTGAAGTATAGTGGTTTAATTATGTTAAAATTATGAACAATGTTCTTAACGAATTAGTAACATTCGTAATATGAAGGTCATTCGAAAATTAAGAATGACCATCATATTGTAAGTTGAGGGGTTTCGACAAAAAAAAAAAGTTTTAAAAGATACGGAAAAATAATTCGGTTCCACAGCCCTCCATTATGTTTTCCATATTTTTGAAAGATTTCTGGAAGCGTGAGGTTTTAAAATTTTATACGATATAGAATTTCTTAAAAATATAATTTTCGAAATGACGGTCCCTGAGCAAATATTTTTTTACTTTCGTACGTATTTTGTTATTTTATTAATTTATTAAGGATATTTAAGTAAAGTAATGAGGAAAGTGCTTCTTTTATAAATATTAGAAATTTGTAGTAGAATTTAGTTGAATAAATAAATAATTTTCAGTGATTTCGTTAAGGCGAAATTTCGGTACAACGAAATAATTCACGCACTCGTGAGAAGTTTTGAACGGATTTTATAATTATAACCATATTAACAGTAACAAGATACCAGTTCGCCCTTTTTGGCTTTGCTTAAAAGCAGATAGACAGAAATATAAGTGTTTTCAATCAAGCAGAAAATTCAGAAATATATATCACAATAATTCGAGATTACGCCATTGTGTTAGTTTCATCTGTCGCCACTAGATGGAAGCACTATTTTCTTAGTCGCAAATGAAAACGTTAATATCAAAGACGAAATGAGATTTGGAACACATTTAATATATATACTATGAACGTGTTAACCGGTAAAGTTTAGAATTCAGATTTATACAAGTACTAGGAAAAGTATGCAAAACGGTTTTTTTTTTTTTTTCTTCTTCATAGATGTGGTAACACTACAATTTTCCTGTGATACTGTTATGTTAGTGAATCACAGTCCATTCAAGACGAAACGATTGCCTAATTCATTAAGTTTTGAAGGATAGTATTCGGTTACTGTAAGATATTGAGAGGAGAGTAGTATTTCTCTCTTATGCCCCTGTATAAAAGTCAAGAATTGCAATTCACTAACATAACAGTATCATTTGACGATTGAAGTTTTACAAAATCTTTAAAAAATGATTTCTTTCATACTCTGCCTAGGCATTGTATAGAATGTTTAGGAATTTTATACATTGCCTAAGCAATCTCCGAAAACAAGTTTATTTCATAATTCGCCACACATTCTATACAATGCCTGGATTCTACGCTTAGCCAGTAATCCGTGAAACGTCTGTTTAGAGTGGGGGGGGATGCATGCGTGCGGATCCTCCTAAACACGAAACTAAATCTGATTTAAAAGTTTACGTATGAAGCTAATGAGGTAAGCGTTAAGCTTCAAAGTAACTAAGTCATGAGGCATTAGTACATTGTGCCTGTAACCTGTAAATCCTTCGGTCGGTTTGCTATATGTTGGACAAAAAACCGGAGTTTCAAGAAGGGGGGGGGGACCCAATGTGATCTATTGTGCTACACGCGAGGGAAAATACGAAACCAGAATATATCGTAATTCTTTACTTGCGTATGTCGTTCCATCAACCGATATTTACTGAATTTAATACGCGGAGTGTATTAAACCCAGCACAATTTAAAACTCAATTTACACCTACCCTTTTCATGAAATAGGCACTCCTTTAAACTATCTTTGAAAACCCCAGCTCGTTGATGCCACACTCCAACAGTCTCACAAGATTTTTGCAATGTAGCAGAAACGCTATAGGCAGTCATATAACAATAATAACCAAAGAGGTATTTCGGAACGCACAACTCGTCCTACCTTATCAAACCGGGTTCCACAACCGACAGCGAAAAACAAGAGGGTACGATCACAGTGGGCTCAGGAACATCAACACTGGACAGTGGAGGATTGGAAAAACGTTGGCTGGTCTGACAAGTCCCGTGTTAACTTTTCCAATCTGCTGATACTTCTGTTGTAGTTACCCACTTGTGGACAACAAGTGGTTAACTACAGACCTGCAAGTTTAGCCTCTGTGACAGGGAAATCAATTGTTATAGAAGTAATGCAATATCATCTTAGCAGAAGTGGAATCATAAAGCAATCGCAGCTTGGGTGTATTAAAGGGAGATAATGCCTCACCAATCCGATTAGCCACTATGAGATTATTAGAAAAGAACTGCATGCAAAAGAATAATTTTTTTTATCATCTACTTAAATTTCACTAAAGCCTTTTATATTGTACCACATACAGAATTGCTGTATAAATTGGAGCAGGTGGCACTAGGGACAGTTGCTACTATGGATGAAGGGACGATTAAGTGGTAGGAGTCAAAGGGTGTTTATACTCTTTGTGGGCTAATGTGATGGGTACGGCTCCACAAGAGTCATTCTTGGGCACTTATTTTTTTTAATATTCATTAATGATATTGATGTATTTCAAGTTTGATATACGTATAAGTCTGCTCGCGATGCAAAAGTGGGCAGAACGGGTTAGGACAATGAATTTAGTTTATCAAGAGTTAAATTAAGCTCATTGTCTGAAAAATGGCAACTGGAGTTTAACAGTGATAAACGATACTGCGTTTAGGTAACAGGAATCCTAGAATAACATATCATTTTGGTTATACCAAGCTCCAAATAGTGGAGTATGAAAGAGATGTAAAAATGTAAAGATCAACTACAATACGCATGAAATTCTCTGAGCAGTGCAAATAAGCTGCTGGTAAAGTACCAAGACATAAACTTTCCACTGTATGACAACGATTAGGCTAAATCTGGAATACTATATACAAATTTATAACGCTCTTAAGAAGGACGTTGCTTAATGCGTTTATTGTCTCCATCATGTCCGTCCATCTGCTTATAGTAATTCGGCTCCCAGCAAACATGTGATGAACTTTTATATGTAGGTCTTTTAGAAAAATTTGTTCACACATTCCAAACTGAATTAAAATTAGACTAATAGAAATTCGGCAATTTTATTTTCATAAATTTTAGAGTTATCTCTGTATATAAATCGAAGTATGTTTCACATGTTATACAAGGAAATTAAAGTTTTCAGGTATTTTACCCCTTTGTAAGGCATTAGGTTCATTTCAGGTTCTTCCACTAGTTTTCGACCAAAGAAATAGATATTTCTACGGACGTGGAGCATTATTCGAGAGGGAAAGGTCGGATCAACGCCAAACTCTCAGCATATGTGTTGTTAGTCCATGGTAGCATTCAGGACTAATTTCGATTCTATAGACCTCCCGATTTCTCTTTCCCCACAGCCCCAGAGAAACACTGGGATAAATTCGAAATACCTGTTTTAATCCTTTGATTCTTCTGGACATTTGCACAATTTCACGCTGACACATTAGCCCATGTCTCCAGTTCCTGGGCTCGTCTTACAAAAAAAAAAAAAAAAAAAAAGAGAAAAAAAATAATTTCTATAGAAATTCGACCTCGCGCTGCTACCCATCGAATGGTGTTGTTCACGTGATGGATAGCCATGACGTCAGATACAGACGTTTTCAGACCCATTAACTCCTTTTATTTGATAATCGAAAGCACCTGAAGTGTCCAACAATGCGTTTTCATTATAATCGGTGCCTCACCGAAAAATTTTGTTGTGGGGTGTGGGGGCTGGTGCTTTCCACACTTGTAGCTTTTACACATGTTAGTACAGTTATATAGAGCTTTATATTTTTGCCTCGCCGTGTCTGTGCCTATGACGTTGGTTTCAAATATGGAACTCAAAAAAAAAAAAAAAAAAAAAAACTCACATGTAAATGTTTGGAAGAAAATAGATTACTTCCTTTGATTATTAATTTTTTTCTGTTTTATAGAAAAAGCCCGTTTGGAAGGAACTGATGACAGAGAGGTACAGAGAGGTATCAATTTTACAGAAATTTAACGGTGTATTAATTATCATAAAAATCGTTTTCTATGGGCCTTCAATTTTATGTACGTATAATTTATCTATCCTTTTTCAAAAGGATATTTTTTAAAATATATTATGGCTCTTTTTTGCTAAACTAAACTAAACTAAACTAAACCAGCCGAACTTTCACTGTCATTCGAATTTGGACGATCATAACGATGAATTTTAACAAATAAATATTTCGATCATTGAAATCTCTCGATTATGCATCTTATCAAAATCACTATGAGGTTGTCGCATGCAAAGGATAATATTATTCAGACTTTAATAATACTTTTGACTGGTTCTCCACACGAACTCGCTTTCAAAAACTCGAGGAAATGTAGTGTCTGAAGTAACTAACGGATAAAACAATGGTTAAATATAAACAGTGATATACAAGCAAATGACCAATTCTGCATCGTCCCATATCAAAAATAGTGGATAAGAGAGAGCTTTTAGCGGAGATCTCTTAGTAATTTTTTTATTCGCCTTCTACTTCTAATGACTCTTGTTTGAGTGAACCAAAATTATCAACTGTTCTGCAACTCTTTTAGCTATGATAGCAACTTTGTTTGCGTTCTCTTTTGAAACTGTTTTGTTTTTTTATTATAATAGGAGTCATCTTCAATCCCTCTCTATTTTTATTATTTCATACAAAGATGGGAGCATTTTAACGCTGCGTGAAAATTGACAAATATTAATAAAAATATTGTACAATTAAACAAATATACCTGGAAAACAAAACAGAATATAGTATTAGTATTAGTACAGGCAAATGATACAAGAAAGCAAGACCATCAGGGGGGGAAAAAACCTTCCCACATCACCTGTTCATCTCCTTCTAATAATTTATCTAGTTTTTCCTTAAATTTATTCAAACTACACACTTTCACAACAACAGATGGGATTTTGTTCCAACAATCAACCATACGCTTGCTGAAGGCAAATCTCTATTCTGCAACCATCCTTTCTCAATTTGAATTTATGCCCTCTCAAGTGCGTAGTCTGAGCAGCAGGAAGAATCACAGGAGCATTGAGCTTGTTCAATCCATTCAAAGCCTTAAACACCTCAATCAGATCACCTCGCAGGTGCCTAGTCTCCAGACGCTTCCATTTGCAGAACTGAAGCCTTTCTTGGTAAAACCAACCCTTCGTTCCCTTCACTAATCTCGCTGCCCTTCTCTGCACTCAATCCAGCAGAACTCAAGATGCAGCCTAACCACTGCCTTGTATAATGGGATAATCACTTCATTACTGCTACCCATATGCAGTATCTTGCATTTGTGAAAAACTGAAATTTTTAGAAGTTAAATTTAAGGATCCAAATTATATTACATTCGACTAATTCAGTACAGGTCTAAAACGATCATAATCAGTAAAAATTTTCAAAACAATAAAAGATTGTTTCTAGTTAAGAATATATAAATATTTAAAATTTTATTCTATATAAATACAGAATATTTATACATTTAATAAAATGAGAAGAGTAAACTCTGTTTCATAATTTTCTATATACAAATCTTTTAAGTCGAGCAACAGCACGACACTTAGAGATTGAAGAAAGTGATTACTTACCATTTTGAAAATTCATCATAATGAGCTCTCAACATAAACAATAAAACGTAATCTCACCATCATGTGTCATTACACAACTTTGAACTTCGAAAGGATTTGTCAACTTCAGAATTAAGCACCAACTATCCTGGGAAAGGGAAATCAAGGCAGCTTTATTCAAGACAGCAGTATTAAAGTGTCCTGTACAAAGATGAAAACCTTAAGCAAACAGGACAAAGCTTCAATAAACTCAACATCTGATATAAACCTTAGAGATTAGATTTATTAAACATGAATCGAGAAATTACTTACAATTTTTTAAAGGAATTAACAAGTGTTTAATTTGCTGAATATTTATATACTACAAACAGTTTATGTGGTCCAGGCACACATTCCTTCGTTTTTCCTTTTGTTCATTGATGAGGTTTATTGGAACCAGCTTTGAACAAATTTTCCGCATGGCCAATTCCTCAGTCAAAATGTCGTGGACGGTTTGGTGATTCAAATTCAACTCACTACCAATCATTCTGACTGTCAAACGTCGATCAGACCTCATGATGGTCACATTTTCGTCCGTTTTTGACGTGCAAGGTCTTCCAGAACGAGGTTCGTCTTCCACACTTTCACGGCCATCCAAAAATTCTTTATGCCACTCAACAACCTGTGCCCTCAATAGAGCATGCTCTCCATAAGCCCGTTTTAATTTTTCGTAAGTTTCGGTTGCGTTTTCGTTAAGTTTGACGCAAAAATTGATCGCGCAACGCTGCTGGAGATTTCGTTATTCCATTTTCGTAACGCGTCACTACTACACACACTTACACAACTCGCTGTCAAGTCAGACGTGTTAACGCTATCGAGTTGAAACTTGCACTGAACATCAAGTAAGAATGTACGTCTCGGTTGGTGTCGGAGGCGTGGCTACAGTGTTGCCAGTTTTCGAGCCACGCGTTCAGTCTCATTACTTTATAGACACACCTCGTAACTTCAAAGTTTTTCTCGACAATCCCCACTCTGTTCTTGATATCCTAAAAATATCTGCAATGAACTTCTTAACTTTATCCAGATGAATAAGAAAGATGTGCAGAGAAATTTAGCTTATAATCAATTGTCACTCCTAAATATTTCGCTTTAGTTACAAGAGGAAGTTGAGGCCCATTAATTTTAATCTGAGGAGGTCTGTTCAGATCTAACTTAGTCTTAAAAATAATCATTTTAGTTTTAGAACTAATGGTTAGCGTGTTCTGAAGAGTCCACTTGGCATAGTGTTTGGGTGGGAGGACGCTACCGGTAGTTCCCACATTTGCGCCAATTTCAATACACCGATCAAGCAGGATAATGTTTCATAAAGGTCAAATTTTAATGGCCAGACTCGGTCAGAGCATATCCGAAACGGCACGGCTGGTGGGATGCTCCCGTTAGCCGTGGTTAGTACCTACCGAAAGTGGTCCGATGAGAAAAAACCTACGAACGGGAGCGTTCGTAGGTTTTTTCTCATCGATGCCACGTCTCATCGATGCTCGAGTTGAGCGGAGGCTCTCCCGGATAGTACGTGGCAACAGAAGGGCGACTGTGCTGCAACTTGCTGGTAATTGGAATTCTCGTGACGGGAGTAATGTGTCACAACACACACAGGATCGAAACTGGACCTTGAGTGATTGGAAGAAGGTCGTCTGGTCCGATGAATCAGGTTTCCTGTTGCACCATGTGGATGGCCGGGTACGTGTGCGTCGTTTACCTGGGGAAGTGATGGTGCCTGGGTGCACCGTGGGACGAAAACAAGCCAGTGGCGGCAGTGTCATGCTTTGGGCGATGTTCTGCTGGGATACCCTGGGTCCAGTCATCCATGTGCCAGGCACTCTGACGTCTGCCACCTATTTAGATCTCATCCTCGAAGACAAGATCTATATTATTAAAAGGAGCCCTAGACACCAGACGACCCCCTCAAATCAAGATACAAGGTAACACAATTAAGCTTACCACCGAATTAAAGCACCTTGGAGTCGTACTAGAAAAGAACCTGAGCTTTACACCACATATAGTGCACTTACGGAAGAAAATTAGAGGATACTTCGCACTTTTTGCGCGAATCACACGCAAGGAATGGGGTTTGAGGAGGAAAACCCTCAGCCTCTACTATAAAGCTATTTTCCTTCCAGCGATTACATATGCTGCTGGAATATGGTATCGCAAGGCGACCACTGCAGTGAACCGGAAAAAATTGGAGACTACGCAGCGACACATACTCATAACCATCTCGAGAGCATGTAACACTGTAAGTACCCACGCACTCCAGGCCCTAACGGGATCCCTCCCTCTGGACCTGGAGATTGTTAAGCATGGGCTACTCTATCAACTGACCAAAGGCAGAACGGCAACATGCCTCGACTACACCATAGATCTGTCAAATGATCCCAAAGTAGAAAGGAACCGTCTCTCCGCTTACCTCCAACAAACTAGCAGGCCCGCTGGGAGACCTCCAGCAAAAGTGCAATAACTAGAAAATTTCTACCCAACATACAGCTCGTATACCCGGATTATCCAGCGTGGCTCTCACCAGGACTCTACACAACCTACCTGCTGACGGGACACGGGGCCATTAGAGACAAACTACAAGGATTTGGACTGAGCGATACACCGTTTTGCCTCTGTGGTGAACGTGAAACGTGGGAGCACCTAATGTACAGTTGCCCACTATATGAGGACCTCTATTGTAGGTTCATTACTAGAACACAGCTTAACCTCCGTAATCAAGAAGACCTCGCCATAACTGAAGTTGACACATACAAGGCATTCGCGCAGCTGGCCTAGGACCTCTTCACAAGGAGAAGGACACTCCCACAGCCTCAACCACTGCAGTAAACAACCATGCCGTGCAGACCAGCAGAAAGTCTACACAACCACGGAAACCTTCCCAGATGATGAACTGACACCATGGTGAAACAACCAAGGAATTAGACCTCACAACTGAGTCTACCTGAAGTCACAATCTCTATGACTACCGACAGATGTATCCACCTGACGTGACAACCCGATTAGACAACCTCATCCAGCACAGGCATTTGACAACCTGATCAAGACAACAAGACTACCATGCAAGGGCTCAGAGAAACGACTGCAGCACATTGCTGCCACCTAGCCATATGGCGATCTGGGCTGGTAGCCTTGACCAGCCTGCTTTCACTCCTATTCCTTGGTGGGGGGGGAGATGGCTCGCTGTCTCCTCCTCCTCCTCCTCCTCCTGCCATCCCCTTTTCCCTCTGGTGGGGCATGGGCATGCCCCACTGACTGCAGGGGCCATCTACCCTATCGGCCCCTTACTTCTCTTTCTTCCCCCCAGCCTTCAATCTCCCTACCCTTCTCTTTGACTATACACCGCGAAAGCCCCAAGCATCCAAATTTAAATTAGCACCAAAATTATTGCCCGCCCCATTAGGCCTCTAGAACTTGTCATTTTAGCGTACAACCCCATGGTAATTTCGGGGAACAAACCCCACATACTATCTCGTAATAGCGATTTTGCAACTATACCACCGCGATCATTTTTTTTTTTTTCTTTTTTTCTCTATAGGACCCAGCCGCTGAAATCCCAGGAAATTAGGCGGCGGGACCTGCCAGAGTATAATAAACTTCGAAGTACACCTGACCAGCCTCCTCGTTGGCACAGTACGGACAATGCCGGGTCCCATCAGGGGCTCGACGGCCAATAGGCCAGAAGAACAATGGGCACAACACATGATCCACACACTTTTAAATCTCGGGCCTTGACAGAGTACTGTCCCTCGATATAGCGAACACTCGCGGAGATGGGAGAAATTCCTAGTGCCGTTTGACCCTCAACATACTTTGTACTTTGTATTTAGGTGGCAGGACCTGCCAGAGTAAACTACAACTACTGGGTACCTGGTCTACCTCCACGTGGCGAAGTGTGGGCAACGTCGGGCCTCAGCAGGGGTATGGCGGCTAAAATGGGCAGAAGAACAATGGTACACGACATCACACACCTCAAGATCCATATACTTTTAAATCTCTGGTCTTTACAGTGAACTGTATCACACCACAATGTAAACTACGCGGAGGTGGGGGGAACCCCTGGTGCCGTTTGACCCTAAACACACTTTACACTTTACCTAAACATCATTCCTGACCAGGTACACCCTTTCATGGCAACGATCTTCCCCTCTGGAGGTGCCGTCTTTCAGCAGGATAATACGCCATGCCACACCGCCCGGATTGTTTGAGACTGGTTTGCGGAACATGAGGAAGACTTCCATTTATTGCCTGGCCTCTAAATTCTCCAGACATCAATCCCATCGAGCATCTGTGGTTTGTGTTGGAACAGCACAAATGTGCAGTTTTAAGATGCTCTAGGCATCTTAAAACTGCACATTTATGTCAGACTCAATTTGGAGTAACGGAAAATCTTGTGAAACAGGAAAGCGTGCAATTTCCAAGTTGGAATAATCAGAATAAGAACGTTTATGTTGATGAAATGATTATTTTAATACCTTTTAGTCAATTAATTCGTTGGTGCAAATCAAATGAATCGTCAACTACCTACTGTACACTTCCAAGTGGCATATCATATAAAAGCAAGCGGATTACTAGGAGATTCAGGTACAATGTAATGTGAAACGATAGACGGTAATATCCGGTTTGCCTTAACTTAATGGATGCACATATTTTTGATTTGTATATTTGTGGGTGGCGAAGGAGGGAGAATATATTTTAGTAAGTCGGTTCACCTTCAAAGTCTCTAAGCAGTGAATGAGCCACGAAGAAAAGTTCACAAAATTTCGTTTTTCCTGTCTGAATTGTTATTTGGGACTCTGTTCATGATGCCCTCTGACTTCTTAGACCATTGTTAAATGCTGAAACTGGTTTAAAGGGGCCGATTTTTTCAGCCTAGTCTTACGCATTTTAATGTTCCTTATAGACATTTTTTCTTGAAAATTGAAACTGTTAGGTGTTTCTCCTTTTCCCTCCAACTGAGCAGCATCCCATTATGAGACGCTCTCATCAGTAGTCAGTTCGTGGATTAACTTTATGGTTCTCATCTTGCATCCGTTATCAGAACATCTCCCGCTTCCATATTAATCAAAAGCGTTTTCTAGGTTTTAAATTTCGAACATCGCAGCAATTAGAAACGGTCGATGACCAGTCTCAGAGCCATGTGAAAGATTATATTTCAATTATCGTACAACAAAGCTGGAAGAAGAAAAAAAACATCTGGTCCTACAATTCTTGCTCGTTGATATATTGCAATTAACGGCAATTTAAAATTAAAAAGTAGTAAAATTAAAAGCACAAGGATAAAATCTGGCAATTAAGTCTTCGCATAATTCGAACACTGTAAATCCGATTGTCAGTTAAACTCGAAAGCTAATGGAAGACGACGATGAGGAAAATCCTGGCCTAGAGCACTGGCACTTTCTATGATGTGAAAATTGTAAAGAAGGCTGGATATATGAATTTGTTTTTGATTCTTTATAACAGAAAATCAGCTTACCTTCGAAGCAAGCATTTCGAAAAGTTACTTCAATACGTTTCTAATAAGATTCAGCATATTCATCACCATCACAGGACAACATTGATGTAATAATCACACCCTTATTACTTTAGTGATCTACTCAGATCTTACTGTAATTTTAAAGTTGAAGAACAACTGCTTTTGCATTTAAGAAAACTCATATAAGAAAATTTATATCCTGATGAATATAGCAACATTAAGAGTTATACGTCTGGAATCCTTTCACATCCTGTAGACAAGGACAGAGACACAATTCTTGTAAGACTGAGCCAGAGAGAAAGCAAAAGTTTCGAATTATATAAAAACATTTAATCATTACCTACACGTATTCGCAATATTCAAATTTCATATATTTGTGAAATTAAAAACTCAACAACAAAGGAATACCAGGACAGAGTGCGACACTGTTCTTTGATGTGCTTGGTTCAGAAGCACGTCAAAAAGTTTAGGGTGGTATATATTTTTGTAGCCGTCTAAAATAACTCGAAATGTAATGGCATATATATACAGAGAAGTAATAATTCAGGCTTCTAGCATCATTAACTATCCGAGTACATTGCTCTAACTCGTGCTGTTGTTGCTTAGCAACCATTCCAGTCAAATTGCAAAATTCCTCTGGTGCAAACCACACCATTTTATACGATATTGAAATAAAATCTTTGTAGATGAAGGCATCTTTTGTATTCACAACGTGTGGATTCGTACCTCGTATTAACAAGGTACGATTCCCTGCTTCATATTACATTAAATTCCATACTAATTTTCTATTTCTAAGGATTCCGTTATAAATAAACAGAATCCTCATTTATATTTCGATATTTCTTTATCAGCAGTACTGATATTTCAAATAAAATTCTTAAAGGGACATTATATCTCCTATGCTAGAAAGGAAAATACGCTAAAGAGTGCATAACATGAGGTCACTGAAACTCTAGAAGTTCATTTCATTTCATATACCAATAGATGGAGAGAAAGCACTTCAAAAACCCTTGTACAGGAATGGGCGCCCCCGTTAAAATGTTGTTGTCCGTTGCCAAAGCAACGGGCATCATTTGGCAAGTGAGTGAAAGCTACAAAATTACCATCTGTCAGCAGCAATGAAAAAGTAGCTTTTACTGTGGGAGTTATTTGGTAACTGCAGTACTCAGATGAGAGATATTTTCACAAAAAAAGAAACACAGTTACGCTATCCAAAGAGATTTACACATTTTGTACGGAATTAACCAATCTGGGAAATTTCATATGCTTTTGCTATTATTTACTTCACCCGGTGGTATGCAAGGTTTGGATTTTTTCCAACAGGGAGGAAAACCTCCGAAAAGAACTTCGGTTTAGTTCTATTTAAATAAAACTTTCGCAAGAAATTATTTGAAATGATTATTCTTAAGCCGGTGATATTTCGACTGGAGAAGCTGAATCAATGAAAATAATAAATGCACAGCCATGTGTTGAGCATGTCTCTTTGAGGACAATATGTTTTACTACATCATTAATTCACGAAATTTATTAAAATATCATGGCATCTACAGTTTACATAGTTCGCAATATTTCTCGAGTTTTTCCATTAAGATTAATTGAATCTTCAATTAAAATTGTGAAGATTAATATTTTGAGATTTGTTGTAGGCGCATCGCAACTTAGGCCATATTGCGCCGTATATAATATGTTTGTAAATTGAGTGTGTTCTATGGTCGATTTGCTGTTTGCTGGACAAAAAAACCCGAGTTTCCGGGAGAAAAACACGCTATCTCGCCTGAGACCGACTAACTCAGCCACGTTGTGAAAAAGGCCCATAAAAATACCTCATATCATCGACGGGATTCGAACTGAGGTCTTTTCCCACCCTGTGTGGGGAGGACGGTGATACCAGGAGGACAATATTTTGAGGTTTCGTATGAAAAGTTCTGTACCGAATGTCCACCGCTTTCATAATTTAATCAGAGAAATGCAAATTGTTTGTGAAGATTCAACTAAGTTCCAGGGATCATCTCCGAACGATTCAGCTCCGATAAAGAAAAAGTTATAAGTCAAGCAGTTTCTGAGACCATGAAAATACGGCTTAGGCGCTTTACTGCTTTTGTTTAAATAGGTTTTTCTTTCTTTTATGAATATCTTAATGTAATTCCTGGTTATTATTAATTTTTATAAAAAAGAAAATAAATGGATGTGGTATTAGAAGGAACATAGTGCAATAAAGAGGATGAATAGAACATAATGGAATAGGAAGTAGAGAGGATGAAACTTACTGATATTAGACTTCTGGAGGGATTCTTAGGGTAGGTCTCTTTTCTTTCTTGAATATGGATTATTTTTAATATTTGAAAGTTCCATATGTAAATCATAAAGACCATATGATTGTGGAGCTGGGTTCAGTACTGATAGTTCGTTCACATTATTTCAGCTTTATTTCTTTATCTGAATAGTAATAAAGCTGGAACAATAAAAATAACAGTAATGATAATATCCATGAAGAAGCTGCCATTGGCAACTTCTTCATGGAAGTTAGGGGTTCTATTTGTTTTCCCAGTGTCTTGTGTCTGTTGTTCGGTATATGAATGACATGATATGACATCAAATATTGACATGTTAATCATATATACAAGTTGGATAGAAGAAAATAAACAGGTTTCCAAAACTGAAGTAACGCGAACTTTGTAACGTATTTTTCTCGTATATTGAAAGAAGAATTAAGCGGATCATTACAGAATACCCAGAGTTATGTTTGAAATCGTCGGTTAACAGCAATGGTCCCACCAAAAGTAGTTTATCCTACTTTGTGCGCACACACTGTAAAACTAGCTAACTTTTAAAAAGTTTTCAAAAGACCCAAAGGGTTGGAGTAATTATCCCTGAAGGTTCAGGTTTTGCCATCCTTACCGAATTTTCAGACCATAAAAATGCACTTTTTTTCCACTGTAAAATTTTGTCTAAAATTATCTTGCGTCTTATGATCAGAAGGTAATAAAGATATCACTGCTTGCACCTAGTGTAGGTGCAAGCAGTGATATCTTTATCATTATCCGTGGCTATAATCAGTATGGTCAAAATGTCTAGGTGTATTTAAAAAAGCATAAAAGAGCAACAACAAAAAAAAAGATAGATTCCGTTTTCTTATCATGCTGAATTAAACACGGAATTAGCTGAAATTCCAGAACTTACTGAAGCCGATGAGCATCTCAATTAACAACCTCTTTAAGATATTCATGCATGAGGAGTGGATTAAAGGGATGGAGGTACTAAATCACTATATGACAGCAGGACAAATGAAGCAGCCAAACATTATGTGTGAACGAGTTAAAAATTAGTGTACGGTAGTGAAGCACAAAAGCAGCCTTTGTGTTCGGTTTTTGTCTTCAGAAATTTAGAAAAAGCTATGTTCTTGATGGCCTGAAGAGGATGCAGTCTTTGAAAAAAGTGCAAGTTCAGACCATAACATCAGTAATAAAGGGTGTGACAGTAATCACGATGCATTATTAGTTATAGGATGAGGAAAAGCTTCGTATTAGACTGATATTTTGTTTAGTAAGCACTTCTGAATTTGTTTCTTATATTATGCAGTAAAACATTTTTTTAAAAAATTTGCAGTCTAAAATGAGGGTGCACCTAATGATCTGGTGCGTCTTATTGTCCGGAAAATACGGTAATTCGGAACTACTATTAGAAGACCAGCGATCCTATCAAATAGCCCACGCCTTGTATTCAAAATAGGATGACTGATTGGTCACTGTTACGTTGCATCCACTGGCTGAAAGAACGGATCCCGTATTTGTGACAACCAGCAGGCTCGAAATTTACAACATGTGGACTTACCAGCACGTTGCTATGAGACCTCGACTTTCACTCTTTAAATAGAGAAGTTAATCTACAACAAGCCTATACGAATTAAATAGTTTCAGGAAACGAAACTTGAACTCTGAAGTTTTCAGGGCAGTGGTGTTCAATAAGTGACACACAGGCACTTATCAAGGTTAAACAGAAATCACATTTTGGTTAAATTTTCTAAAGAAAAAAAAATAGCGCTTTAAATTAGTTGGGATGAAGCAAAGACAACTGATTCAGAAACATAGGTAAGATCTGATTATTAAGAAAGAACTATTCAAAAAATGTGAAGAAAATAGGTTGTTGTTAAAATTGAAGTACAAATTAGGAAAGTTTCAACGAAACTGACAAGCTAAGTATTTGGAAAATATTTTATATTAATTAATATAATCAAATTGATATAAAATATTAATTTTACGTATGCGTAAAATTACACTTTGTGAACTAGGGTTCAATTGTAGACCAAATTTTCTTGCTATTCTATTTATTTTAATTAATAAAAAATATGCTCTCATAATTATGGTTTGCTTACCTCCCTTAATATAATTAGATAGATCCCATCCATCACAGGGCCGTTTTATGTTAAAAATCAACAATTTCTCTTCCACTTTCCTGTCAGTTATCACAAAATCATTTAACGCCCCATTAGATTTGAAGAAAATTTCTGACATTCCTCTCCTTAAAGAACTTCTCACTCATGCGTGAATTTAGATTCAAAATACTTATTAAGTTTGTCAGCAATCTGAGCAAGATCATCAACAGTTAAACCATCAGCATCAAATGGGTGAATATGATTCAACTCTTCCTTCTACTGTTAATATAAGTAAAGAAAGTTTTTCCTGATTTTCTTGTCATTATTTGCCATAGACCTCTCGTAATCTGCCTTTGCCTGTCTAACCTCCTTTGTGAATTGGTTACAGACTAGTTTATATCTACTATAGGCTTCTGTATCACCTGACAATTTATATGCATCCATCCATTTACTTCTCCACCACAAGTCTCATCAGTTCGCCTGGCATCCATTTAGGTCTAAGTTTGAAACGATACTTCGTAGTTAGTATGAAAAATCTAATAACTTCTACAACTACTTCCTGAATGCTTCCCATTTAAAACTGCTGTTGGTAACATCATCAAACGGTCCTATTGTATAGAATTTAAAAATTGTCCGAGACCACTGTAATCGCCATTACGAAAGCAAATGCCCATCCCATACCCTTGATAGTAGTTATGACTTTAAGTAAATCCCATATCACCATCCGGAGGATCTTTTACCTGCAGGATCTTAATGTATGACAAATCGCTGCCAATAATCATCAATCAAGAGTACTGCTTCCTCTTTTTGTTTCTCTAAGATGCTGCTATAGAAAACAGTCATCCAATAAATCCACAAAAGTCGATATTTTGCCAGTGACCAATCCACAACTTTCAGTCAATATCATCTGGAAAATTAAAATGCCTCATTATAAGGCATTCTGATATGCGAATCACTCTATTTCTCTGTACAGTTGTTGGTTATACTCATCACAGTCATTAGGCCTATAACACACTACTACTATCATGTTTGTTTTCCCAGTGCTTATGTCACACCAAACTGACTCAACGCTGCACTTGCTACCCATGTCAACTGGATGTACTACCTTAGATTTTATGTGCTTCTTAACTAAGAGCATACCCTTGAAATCCCTCACATTCAAATTCTGCATTCCTTATGTCTGAGTGAACCATGCCTCTGATATCCTCACAATCTCAAAATTTATTTATTATTATTATTATTATTATTATTATTATAGCAAGTGATTGCTTTCACCCCTTTTACACAGCCGATGTCCAACAGTTATTTTATATTTTGGTCATTCCTTCCTATTTATAAAGTTCATGTTCCTAGCTTTTTCTAGTTCAAGCTTCTTCTTCATACTTCTATAGTTCAAGCAAGCTGTAAGCTTCAGAGAGGCTCTTCACTCTCTACTGCTTGCCTTCACATTTACTATGCTCCTAGATCAGTGTACATGCGCATGTTCTTACTCTACTCTTAATTACCTTAACACAAGCCCATATGTTCTTACTCTACTCTCAATTACCTTAACATCAAACCATGATGATCCACAGCATGGTTTGAAACCCCCGACACCTTGCTTTCCATGGTGCCGCATGTTCCAATAGAAGCATGTTCCTAACCTGCCGATCTGCGACAGGTTTGACAGATCGCTAGCTTAAATTTATCGCCTTCAATAGAAAAAGAAGTCTCAAAACTAATAAGCCTGGACGTGATCTTATTGGTGGTATATGTGACGTTAATAAGTCTGATGACGACATTATTAAACTAGCCACACTCAATATTATAACATTGTCAGGAAAAATTGAGGAATGTGTGGGCATCTTAAAGGACAGAAAAATAAACATACTTGGATTGAGTGAATCAAAATGGAAAGGAAACGGGTGTAGAGAGTTACGAGGGGGTTATTAGCTATATAGTTGGTCTGGGGATGATGTAGCGAGGAAGGGTGTAGCCATCATTATAGATCACAGAATTAAGGAAAGGCTACTGGAGGTGAATAACATCAGCGACAGACTCATGTCAATTAAACAGCAAATGAATGACAACGAAACGTTGAAGATAGTACAATGTTACGCAACGAAAACCGGTTGCGAAGAAATGGAGAAGCTGAAGTTTGAGGACAACCTCGAAGAGAACATCACAGGTGGAGATACAGTCATTATGGGTGAAGTGAACGCAAAAGTCGGACTAGAGTACGTAATGGGTACGCATGGTTGGGGACCTAGGAATGATGATGGTGACAGGCTGTTGGATTTCTGTTTAAGGAACAGCTTGGTCATAGGAAACACATGGTTCAAAAAGAGAAGGAGTCACAAAGTGACAAGATACGGTTGGGACGGTCAAAAGGAATCCCTCCTTGACTATATACTCGTGGATAAAGAGCGACACAAAAGACTAGTGGACGTCAAAGTCATTCCTAGTGTCTCCCTTGGTAGTGATCACGCGTTAGTTGTGAAGTTTTAAGATTCCCTAAATTGAAGAGGATCAAAATAACAAGAGAGAGAGAAAACTATGGGTGTGGAAGTTGCAAGAAGATGAAAATGGGGCGATGTTCAGAGAAGAGTTCAGGAAGGTTGTACTTAAAACAGTAGTGAACAGCGTGGAATAAGAATGGAAAACATTCAAAAACTGTATAGTATGACTGACAGAGCAGGTTTGCGGAAGGACAAAGCAATAGGAGATGAAAAGAAACCCCATGGTGGAATGAGAGGAAGAGAGAGGTTATGAAACTCAAGAATAATGCATTCAGGACCTACTTCCAGAAAAGAAATGATGAGAATAAAGAGAGATATATGAAACCGTGAAGAGAGAGACCAAGAGAATAGTTAACGAGGAGAGAAAGCTGGTTGGAAGAATGGAGTGAAACTCTACGACAAGATATCGACGGTAATAAAAATACGCTGTACGGTATCGTGAGGAACAGAAGAGATGGTGAACAGAGCAAATACTTGATGGATGAGAATTAGAACCTAATAACCAAGGATGAAGAGATAAGAGAAACATGGAAGAAGTATTTTGAAAATCTGTTGAACGTGCAGGACAGCCAGCTAAACGGACAAAGGCAGGTTGATCATAAAAGAGGGGATGAAAAAGAAGTTACGGAGAGAGAGAGAGAGACCAGACAGACCTGACGTGGAATGATGTATTGCAGACATGGAAATACATCAAGACAGGTAAGTCTGCTGGTATAGATGAGATATGGCTGAAGGCTATAGGTGAGGCAGGAATAGCGTGGACATACAGACTGTTTCGCAAGATCTGCGATGAGACATAGGTGCCGAAGAACTGGAAAGAAGGTTTGATCATCCCGTTGTTCAAGAAGGGGAACAGGAAAAAGGGTTCCAATTATAGAGGCATCGCACTGACATCACATGTGAATAAGAATCTCCTTATTCTTAAAATTGCACTAGAGTAAGAATCTCTAGTGCAAGAATCACTTTTAGCTCTGTCTGAAGCTCTAGTTAATGTATTAGTCTATATATATCCCCACTCCAAGCTATCAGTTTTCTGAACCATCTAACACTGCCTTGGAGAATCAGAAAATATCCTTGCATTCTTTCTATTTAAGTGTATCCCGTTTCTATAAAACAGTTTCTTCTTTTAACAAGCATAGAACACGATGTAAAAACTTTTATCCCAATGAGCCTTGCAGTCCCTCCAGGGCCGATCTGATTGACAAGGTTCTCAAAATGATCGGGTAAAAGTTATTGACACTTTCGTCCCATTGACTGGAGTGTAACTACGATACTAGAAGCCTTTCTGGATATTTAAACCAGTATCACTGGATAGAAACTGCATCTGAGTACAATCACAGATGAGGATAACAATACTGTACTGTACTATTAAAAATGCATTTAGCAGCTGAAAAGCGACGGTGTTAGTGATGTTGGGTACCTAAAGAAGGAACTACAAGTACGGTTGTCATAATGATATCATGGGTCCATAAAGCGGAATCTGCAGAGTGTCGAGGGATTCAAAGAATGGAAATGTCTATTGGTAGGCTGCAATAACCCATTCAATATTTTTTTTTATTTCTTAGAAACAAACAGTAGGGACATTTTGAAGTTGTAGATTCAAAAATTTACTACTGCCACTAAAAAGCTAGAAAATGACATTACAAAAGCTTTGCTTTACACGTGAAGACAAGCTTTTTCTTGCAATTTTTATGTGACAACTTCGAAGGTAAATCTGAGATATATTCTGAAAAATCAAACTTTTCTTTGGGGGTACAAAGAAGCTAATATCAACCGGTGTGCCAGTGCATGCGTGCTCAGGTGACTTTTGACGTGCGATCCAATACGTCACGTACGATAAGCTTTACGTCTTCAGGTAACCTACGTCATTCTGCAGCGTTTATTACGGCCACTGGTCCATGTACCGGAAAAGGCTAATAATTTATGTTAGAAACTTTCGTTACTCCAAAAGATTCTGCTAATTATGGACAAGGGTGGGGCGGGGGAAGCAGTGTTACTATATTTTAACTCTCGGAAAGTTGTATTTCTTTGACTGTGCTATTTTCAAATATCGACGAGTGACGTCTATATATTAGGCTGCAAGAAAGGAAGGTTAGTTTGTAGGTTAGTTCAATTTTCTGTGCCTATATCGGCTTTCACTTTGAAAACGGTCACTGAATAAATTAAACAAATAAATAAACTTATTAAACTGAAATTATCGCAGTTTCACTTCCCAAATCCAAATTAAAGAAAACAAACTTCTATTTTTTTGTAAAGGCTTACTCTTTTGCTCATACTTCAAGTACAATGGTAGAAACGAAAAGTTCATAATACATATTAACATCAAATTAGATAAAACAAATACTGAGTTTTCTCAACATTCATGAGACAGTAATACAGTGAAATAATAAACAGATGAACAAAAAACAGATAACACGAAATTAAAGCAGTTAAGTTCACGAAACCCTCATAATAATTTTTATTTTCATTGTTCAAGGTTTCAGAAATGAAGTGAAGTATTTTTTTTTATAATTATGCAAATGATAATCATCATATTTCACGATTACAATCACAAGTTACAAATATTTAAATTAGAAAATTATGACTCATGTTTTGTTTATTACCGTATCAAAATAAAGGATGTAATGCAGAAATGTAAGTACTGATTAAGTCAAAATCACATGAAAAGCATTCCTTGTATTAGTGTAAAAAGATTTCTTTTTTTAAATTAATACAGATTTGGAAATTTATAACTGTAAGCTTAAGTACCGCATATTAAATTACAGTGAAAAAAACAGGGATATATTTATTTTTACCTCTTGTATTCTGTCTATTATGCGCTCCAAAATGGAGTGAATAACAGAAAGAACATAAGAGCTAAAAATGCTGTCTGTCAGGACTTTGTGCCTACCAGGCTATCCGGACACTTCTGATGCTAGGTGCCAGAATTTATACTATCAGGGGCGAAAAGATTTGCTGTATTTCTTGAGCAGATTGTGGGTGGATTAGGTGGGTGATTTCAAAATGTATTTAAAAGGCAGGTTGTTCAAACATGTCTGCTAGTCACCTTGCTAACATTGCAGATCCGACTATGGCTCAGAGTTTCCGAAAGAGGAACATAATATTATCCCAGATAATACACAGGTACTGTGAATTTCTCATAATTTTATCATATAAGATATTTGGAAGAAATAAGAAATATTTTATATAAAATGCTTCCAAATTCCTTGCAGAAATTTAATATTTATTATATTAAACAAGTCGATCATAGTCACAATGGAACTGGATGAAAAAAATTTTGATATCATATATGTGGATTTCAGGAAAACTTTTGATACTGTTGCACAATTTTTTTTTTTTTTTTGTTAGCACATCGGCTTCTGTGACCATAATGCACCTCCCAAGGTTTTTACATTTTACTCTGATCCAAGCCCGAGGTGGGATTCGAACCCACGACCTTTGGGTTGCCAGGCAGGTACTTTACCCACCTGGCTAGCCCGGTCGGCACTGTTGCATATGGAAGACTACTGTACAAAATAGAGCAATATGGCGTTAAGGACAAGTTGCTACAATGGATAAAATGATGGAAGGATAGAGAGTGGTAATCAATGGACACTGCTCTTCGTGGACTAATATTATTAGTGGAGTCCGCCAGGGTTTGTTGTTGTGCTCACTGCTGTGTTGTATATTTATCAATGATATTGATAAAGGTATATCAATGTCAAAGTTTGTAGATGATACAAAGGTTGGCAGGGTTGTTGATAACAGTAATGACAGTATTCTACTGCAACAGGATCTGGAAAAGTTGGATAAATGGACTGAGAAGTGAAAACTGAAGTTTAACATTGACAAATGCAAAGTACCGGATATGGGTAGCAGTAACCCCAGAGAAATGTACCAACTATGTGGTGTTACACTCAGGGTAGTGGAGAATGAAAGAGACCTGGGGATAATTGTGCAGTCAGATATGAAGTTTTCTGAGCAGTGCAGAGACAGGCTGCCAGAGTAAATCATGCTGTCTTGTCAATGATATACAGGAATTTTGAGAGCAGGGAAAAGGAGGCGATTATCCCTCTGTATAAGGCAATGGTCAGGACACACCTTGAGTACTGCGTACAGGTCTGGAAGCCTCATTTTAGGAAGGATGTAGAGTTGCTAGAACGAGTACAGAGAAGGGCAACAAGACTGGTGAAGCGAACAAAGGGGTGCTCTTATGAAGAAAGGCTTAAGTTCTGAAAATTGCAGCTTCTGGAGACTAGGCACCTGCGAGGTGATCTGATTGAGGCGTATAAAGCCTTGAATGGATTAAGCACGTTTAATGCTGAGTGGATTCTTCCTCTTGCTCAGATTACAAACGTGAGGGGGCATAGATTCAAATTAAGGAAAGACAGTTGTAGAATAGATGTGCGGAAATTTGCCTTTATCCAGCGGGTAGCTGATTGCTGGAACAAACTTACATCTGTCGTTGTGGAAGTTGATAGCTTAAATAAATTCAATGAAGAGCTAGACAAACATTTGGAATGAATGGATCAGTGAAATGGGAAGGTTTTTTTTTTTTGGCTGATAAGCTTGCTTTCTTGCATCATGTGCCCTACTAATGCTGATCTAATGTTAATGCTAATGTTAGAAAAGATAAGTGTATAATGCAAGGGAAACGAAGGAATCAGTAACAGAGAGAAAGAGTCCAGATAAAAATGATTAAAGACACGGAGAATAGAATAGTTACTAGGTTGAGAAAGGTATTTGTTGGAAAGTGATAGAAATATTGTGCATAGGGGAACATTGAGAGAGTTTTGGGTGTATGATATGTTAGAAGGGAAGTAAAGGGTTTAAAGAATCGTTCTGAATATGTTTTAAATGATAGATAAATAAGGCATATATGAAAAGCTGAATATAACGTTTTAATTGATGAAAATTTGTGTACAAGTAGTTTATCTGAATGATTAGTAACAAGGAGGGAAAGTAGGACACTGAAGATTTGTCTACAAGTATATGGTAACAGTGTAGTGAGAATAAAGAGTTGAATGATGAATGTAGCATTTTGAATATTACTATATGAAACAGTATTGTATCAAGGAGTAAAGAAAATGAATGCATAAGTATTAGGAGTTAATTAGGAAATAAGACAAGAAGAATGAATCATGTTTTTTTATATAATTGTCTAATCAGATTAACTAGTGAAGGGAAACTGTAATAAGAATAATATATGCAAGGTATCTCTGATTTAATTTGTGTGTCAAGATTATATGCTGTCTAGTTCAGCTGCATATTGTGTTGTGTATATATGTAAGTAATAAATTTCATGTTTTATTTCCAATTCGAGTCTTGTTATTCTGAGTAACACATGCCTGGCTAGCTTAGTAAAAATTTGCTCTCCCACAATTTGGCGAGAGAATCCTGGAACCTGAATAACGTGAAAGTGAAGAAATCACCCTCATGATTCTGAGAATCTTCCGTGAGATATGCAGTGTATAGCAGTCAAGTGGGAAAAAGTGGGCCGTGGAAGGTGTGAGGGTGCCTAAAAATATAGAAAAAAAAAAAGATTTCCAAGGAAGGTGATAAAAATATAAAGGTAATAATATATAAAAAAAGTATAAGCCCCCTCATCCCCCACAATCCACGGATTGCAGCAGGGGAAATTAATCGGCCGAAACTACCAGCTGCAGACTGGTAAAGAGATTGAAGCCACGACAGGGGAAGAGACCTTAAAATACTTGGGGATGATGCAGGCTCAGCACTTAGAGCACAAGGAGATCAAGGAGGTCTGCCTGACCGAAAAATACCATCAGAGACTCCGAAGCTTACTGAAAGCAAAGTGAACGAGGGGAAATACAGTTAAAACCATAAACGCCTATGCAGTCCCAGTGCTAACATATATAGATCGGGATAATAGATTGGACTAACACTGGGCTGGAGGATATCATGAGAAAGACAAGGGCAATGATGACCAAGAGCCGCCAACACCACCCGAAATTAGCCCTGGATATGACAATAGTTCAGAAAGAGGGAGGGAAGGAGGGAGGGAGGAAGAGGCCTGATCTACCTCAACGAGCAACAGAAAACAGCGATAGCTAACCTTAAGGATTACTTCCAATAAAATACAGTAGCACTCTACCAAGCCATAAGGAAGATAGACAACTGGCATACCCCCACTCAACCTAAGCGAGGAGTCCCCTCCTGCCCAGACGGCACAAACCAAGTTAGAAAGATGGGCAAAGAAGACACTATAATTACCACCAACAGTAAGATTACATAGATAAAATGGCTTCCAATGCATGGCTCACGAGTGGGACTCTTCCCTGAGCCTGAAGGATTCATGCTCGCTATCCAAGACCAGGTAATCAATACCAAAAACTATAGGAAATATATCGCAAAGGAGCCCGGAATGTCAGATGACACATGTCGACAGTGCTACCTTGTCTCAGAAACGATCCAACCCATCACTGCAGGATGCAGGGTGATCACCCAGATGGACTACAGTCGTAGACACGATCAGGTAGCCAGGATAATACATCAGAAGCTAGCGAGGAAATACCAGTCGATCAAAAGGAAGTGTACTGTATTACAAGCACGAACCAGTCGATCAAAAGGAAGTGTACGGTATTACAAGCACGGACCCAAGGCAGTACTAGAGACCCCAACCCACAAGCTGTACTGGGACCGCCATAATAACGGACAAGACAATACCGCACAAAAGACCGGACATAACCCTTGTGGACAAGAAGGAAAACGCTACCTATCTGATTGACATAGCGGTGCCCAACACTGGCAATCTCCACAAAAACCCAAGAGGAAAAGATCAGGAAATACACACACCTAAGACAGGAGATCAAAGAGATGTGGCATATGTAACAAGTAACGACCATCCAGATCATCGTGTTAACCATCGATATGATGCCAAAGATCCTACATAACAGCGTAGCAGCAAAAAGTCTCTCAGAGAACACCTAAAAGATCTTCAGAAAGTCGCAATCCTGAACACCTGTAGGATAGTCAGAGAGTTCCTCGACCAACAGTAACACTAAACATAACAACCACTCTGTATACTTGGTAGCAGTAGCAGTACCCGTCACAGAGTGGAACTCCCCCCTCAATCAGGGAGAAATAGTATAGAAGAGCAATAATAATAAATAATTTGAGCAGCCGGACAGAACCAACTACCCCATGCACTTGGTACCAGTACCCGTCACGAGGCGGAAAAAAATCCCACAAAAGGAGAAAAGTTTTTTTTTTAATAATAATAATAATAATTAAAACAGCCAAACTTGGATGAGACCCATACAGTGACGTATAAAATTGGGATTGACCTCTCACGGTTCTGACAGCAGCACCAATGCCAAGTAAAGACACCTTACTTACTAGGGTAACAAACTGGTACCGGAGAAGTTCTGGCTCACATCTCAGTTTAGCAAAATATTTCGGTTTGCTCCGAGCACTAAGATTCCTCGTTACGACACTGTATCTACATTATGTACACCTAGTGCCTTTTACTAAAACCCAAAAAAGACACCTTGAAAAGATCTTTTTTTTGGACATGATATTGTTGGCTTGTCTACATTTATTATATCGGTTTTACAATGACGTTCAAAATGACGAAATGAACTTGAATGACGAAGATAGGGCCCTAGATCAAAATGATGATCAATGCAACGAACTAAATTAGAATGGCTACAATGACATCGAATTATTAATTATAGTGGAAAAACTGATATCGAACTAGATCACATTTAGATGGAAATGGCAGATAGATTTTGCCACTGACGATCTCTTCATTCTGACGCGCTTCAAGGCCGCACGTTAAGTAAAATATAAAAATTACCGTGCCGATATTTTATGCAAACATCAGAATTCTCTTGAAGGTTATCATCCTGTCACTAGCTTAAAATAGAAAGTATCATAAACGAATAAAACAGGTTCGCATTACTACCTGATGTATGGAATATTCATGAATATAGATTTATTTATTACTGATAAATAAAGCATAATATCATTCCACAAGGTGGTCATCAATCCACAACACACCATGGGTAAAAAAAAAAAAAAAAAAAAATTCAATTCCTTGAATTTTGCTCAGTTGCTAAGAAAGAAAATCTATCTATCTATATATATATAATATAAATTTATGTATATATGATTTTAAGTTTCACGTTAAAGTAGTAAAGGCTTTACACCTGTCCACTGCATAGCTGATTCGACGTCATGGCTGACAACTTGCGGTCTCCGATGACGTCAACGAAGCTATTTGTGTTACTCCAAATTGTCTCCGTTAGAGAACATGGAGAGAAAACGAGGAACATTGTGTATTTAACGGGGTTGGGGAATTCCTTCTCTCTCTCTCTCTCTCCCTCTCTCTCTCTTGAATTTCCGAGTTTTCACGGTCACTCATTGCTTTAAGGTTGTGATGTGACGAACGCTAACCAGACGCCAGAAATGCTAGAAATAGATGCTATTAGTCACAGAGAATTTCGAGTTCAAGGTCTAAATACAGCGAATGTACCCACGAGAGTTCTATAATTAGGAAAGACATTTAAAAAATAGCGTAAACAGAAGGGTGGATTTATGTTTTTTAGTTAAGATTCGTTTGTTTTTGTTTAGAGCAAGAAATGAGATGATGAATATTGTAAATGTTGGCCAAATTTAGTTATTTAAATCTGTTCATTGGAGCTTTCGGTGTTCAAGAAACCAAGCTGGTATTGGTGATGGGCATAATCGATTACAGTATTTTGAATATAGCAAATCATTCGAATGAATAATTTGAATGATTCAAATCAGTCATACCATTTTGAATGATACAATCGAATTATATCATTCGATTATATTATTCGACCGATATAACCGAATGATTATTAGTTAGTAACTACTATTCATTCGATTATGGAAACCATTCAGTTACTGCCCATCACTAGTTGGCACGAACTTACAAAGTTCGTGAATTTCGAATTAGTTTAATAAGTATGTTAATAAGTTTAATCCTTTTTTGAAAGTTAAACACCTTAACGGAAGATTTTTATTGGTACCCTTAAATAGTTAAAGCAGTTACCAAACTTCCTCGCTAAATAAACACTGCATAGAGGACCAACTGTCAAATAAAAACTGAAATATTCTTATCAGGGTACGAAATTCACTGATTCACTGATTCACAGATTCTTCACTGAGGGGAAGACAAATAACCTTTGAAGAAACAATTCACTTAGTACCCTTCAATCCGATATTTTACAACATGGTAAAGTTGCTGTACAATTTACGCACTATGTAACAAAACTACAGTGGTTGCCCTTAAATAATATAATTATTAATTTAATTAAAAAACAAACTGTTAGAAATATAATGCAATGCGTTCATCATTTAATTAGCTATTCAACCATTTTTAAAATTAGTTCCCTGACTTAATAAACGTGTAGTACTTGTGATATACTTTGAGTGAACCAATCAATGATCAACAGATAAAGCTACATTTTTTGCTCGTTTTTTCGTACCCTGATAACAAAAAATTATTTTTATAATGTTTAAGATTAGCATGAGGTCTATAAAGCCTTTTTATGCACAGAAGCCTCAGTGAATTATAACAGGGTTCGTTCCCTGTTACAATTCAAAAATTTCACAAAAATTTCCTTTATGGAAAAGGGATTTAAGCAATTAAAAATAAATCTTTTCGCGGAGGTTATTTAGTAGTAGGCGTACTCCTTTTTTTTTTAATACAAAACCAAAAAAAACCAGAGAAGGTCGCTCTTCTTTTAAAATGAATAGTCGTATTCATTGGTGTAAGTGAAATCGTTTGTGCTACGTTTCAAATGCCTTACTTGTATATGTTTCAAGTGGGTGGGAAAATACAGAAACCTTGCATGGTGGGGAGCGAAGCGTTCAGGGAATCCAAGCCAGCACTGACGTGCTATTCGCTCTTTACCTCGGGTGATGCCTCAGCACAGGTGAGTAATGGTGGGACTAGTATCAGATTTAGTTGGGGCTACGAACTTCCTAGTTTATTCTGCCAGCGCGTGGGTGTCCAACAACCCTTTTGTTTTCCAATAATAGCTCACAGCAGTTATGGAAACATTCATCACTTTCTGTTCTGGGAGTCTTATTAACGGGAAAAATATTTCAGCACTTTCTCTCACTCTCACCGTTTTCTCTGTTCTTAAGATACACCCGGAAGGTAGCGCTGGCCCAATTGATGCGTTAGGTCCTTGTACATGAGCGGTATCCCTTAAACGTATGGTTCGGTCAACAGTATCATAAAATCTTTTAATAAGGTCGGTAAAAGTGCCACTTGCAGTAATACAGAGCACTATATCAACCTTCCTCTAATATTTCTTTGAGGAAGTTTTTCACTGATGTGTACCAGACTACTTTTTTATACAGCAAAACAAATAAGAGGGGTATTATATAAAGTGCGAGAAATTTAAAGAGAAAGAGTGGCTAATGGGGAGTGGATCGTAAAGGCGGTACCTAGAAATGTTATCTTTATTTACACAGGCCCGGAGTCCCTGATGTCATCTAACCCGTAGTCCTGTCGGCCGTTCAATCTGAACCCGGTCTATCACGAAGGTGACTGTTACATGCAGACCCGCCCAGTATTTTTACTTCGTAGTCGTGACCTCTGCCAATGCTATCACTAAGGGTCACTAACCCTATTTATCCGGTAACCTCCTGACCCGGTGAAGTGATTACCAGATATTTAGACTGAAGAAGTGCCCTCAAAGAAAAGTAAGACCTGTATATTTTACGAGTACAACATACAACTCAGGTAAAGTGTTCCGCTCTTAATAGTGGTGTCTTGATTTTTACTCCATGAAGCTTTTTCAAAAAAAAAAATAATAATAATCCGAAGGAAAAGGAGACGTAGGAGATCTCTCTGTGGAGACGGAGCAAAGGAATTCTCAGATATTACTTTAAAAAACAAAAAGGAACGATTTTATTCATTACTGAAACACTTTCTGATCCATCAGGTTTCCAGAATACGAATCTAGCCAAAATAAGGCCATCTGGCATTAGATTAGTTGATCGTATCAGCTAGACTAGTGATACTATCTGCTGTCGTTACCTCTTTGTGTTAATAAATAAAAAATATATATGGTTATATACGGCAAAAGAAATACTATGAATGTTATGTTCAGATTCCTACATGGCAGACAGATGCTCATGGAAATGGTTTATGGGTTTGTGGGTGCCACTATTGGCAATGCCACCCGAATGTTTCATGATTGCGTAAATTAATTTAAAAATGTCGGTCCTTATATAAAGAAAATCATTTAATTCATTAAACATACAGAGTATAAAAACAACGATTACAGTTACAAATAGACTACCCTACAAAATATCCAGATTTACCTCAAATGAAAAATGAAGTGAAAATTTTCCGAAGTGAGTGCAAATAAGAACAAGTTTAAAAGTGCGCAAGCAATAGAGATGGGTTATTTTTTTCCCCTCTCACAAAGAAAATAAGTCATGGCAAGGCACTGGCATTTCAAACAAGCTTAACTTTCGCAATTTGTTACTGCTTGCGACAGCCACACGTTTGAAAATATAGTAAAGTTTAGTGGAAAAATATATATACAGAAGAACGAGGATGATGTGGGTGTGCGCACATTCCCCTTAGAGTCAGGAAGACCAAGTAATTGATGGACAGGAACTGGTGATCCCTGAAGAAAGTAACGAACGTAAATCGAGTTAACATCCTTAGAAAATTACGTTGCAGCTTGAGATGTCTACAGGAATACTGGAAAGTCGATGGTTCCATTAAGCAGCATGGAATGGTTTACATGGCAGAGGTGCTGCTTGCAAACTCACATATCATACCAACGAATCAGACGTCAGAACGTCATTTACGTGGTGACTAGCCCATCATTCTTTGACCATGGAACGGTGGAAACAGGTCCTATGGAGAGGCAAGTCGTGTCACAGTCTTCAGATCAGAAGGTCGAGTGTAGGTGTGGAGAATGCCTGGGGGAGAGAACAGATGTCATCTGACGCAATGTACCATGCCCACAATGAAAATCGGAGAACCCAGTATCGCGGTGTGGGATTGCTTCTCGTGGTTCGGAGTCAGACAGTTATAGTGCCAAAAACTAATGCCGAGTCGTACAATAACAGCTTAGAGAATTCTGCTCACACACTTCTGGTTCTATGGAAATGATCCTTCCCTGTTCCTGCTCCTGCTCCACTCCATACAGCAAGCAGTGTAAAAACCTGGGTTTAGGAAATTCTAAAGCTCTATGTGGCAGAGAGTCCATATCTGAATCCTGATGAATATCTTTGGGATGAACTGGAACACCGGAGTAGGGAAGCCAATACAGCTGAACTGGCGATTGCACTAAAGGAAGAATGGACAGAAATTCCTGCTGCATGCCACCTCCTACAGTCAAAAGTGCTCCAAGACGGATGGATGCTATCATTTGAGCCAAAGGCGGGCATACACCTTATTAATTTGTTCACTAGTACTCGTGGATTTTCATATTTTATGGTTTGGTAGAGTACTGTAGACACACTCGAAAAACAGTTGAACTAGGATATAAAATCACTAAATGTACAATGTAGCCACAAAGAAACTTACTGTAAATATTTTAATGTAAACATACAAGAAAACATAATAATCAAATTCTATCGTGGGACTTCTCTATTTGTATCGTGGTGCTTCAGTTCTGCGACAGAAAATGTCCCATTCTGTTAAGAGATCATCTAGTTTAACATTCTCTCTGTCTCCAATCCGAAATAACATTTTCGAACAATCCGCATATCTCTATTCATTCACTGATACACTGTCCATTAGAAAGTGTCCATTTAATAATTTTTGAAAATAATACTGTCCAATTATGAAAGTGGATGCGAAAACGCACCGTACTGCTGTCCTCTTACTGTGGTCCTCTCATCATATAATGGTTTGTAAGTTTTTTCGCCCATACTGACAGCACCATAAAGATGCAAGTGAGCTTTGTCGGCCATTTATGGTTATATTCAAGTTGCGATTCATAGGTATGCAAAATTCAGATAGGCTTCTGGGTAAGATGGCAACAGCTTTTGAACTGTTTTGAACTTACAATGGTGCAGTTTTAGGATCTTGATGATTGTTCTGTGTACCAGTGTCTTGAATATTTGTAAACATCTGGACACTTCTATTTCACTACATTCTCCTAAGCAGTGCTGTAGTCCTAAAATTGGCAGAAGGTATACTCTGTGAATGTTACGAAAAGAAGAGAATTCCAGAGGGTATGCGGTGTATACCTCGTATTTCAGTCTTTCAAAAACCAGAAGGTATACGCTATTCACCTTAAAAATCCAGAGGGTATACACTCCACTACAGCTCTGCTCCTAAGGATGAAGTTGAGATAAATCGTTTATAGCTAGGTTATTTGTTATTTGTTATTTGGTTTTTAGGAGCATTAGCAACTAAGGCCATATTGCTCGGGGATATGCGGTGGTCATTCCCTGACCTTTCCGCATCCTCCGTATTTGGTGGTGACGGGCTCGAACCCCGGTCTAATCAAGAAGCGTGTGCTATGCACTGCTGCTCCTTCCCACCTGGCTACGGAGGCGTATATATATATAGCTAGGTACTCCTAGTAATGCCCATACAGCCTATTCATACTTCGTTATAAATGCTTACAATGATCGAATGAGCAAGGGCTATTTTTTTCCATTCGTTCTTTATTTTGTTCTATACCGTTTAAGGGCAGTCATAGCGTTATTCCCATTTTGGTAATAGCAGATGCCAAAAAAACACGTTGTTCCGAAGAGAGCATAATCACAGCATACGATGTTTACTTTTGAAAAAGTGTTTTAGTACGTTAATTTGCATATTTTCTTTTCCTGCAATAAACGCCTGTTCATTGTAGATTAACTTTATGACCATTATTCCATTTAAAATCGTAAAGTTTGATGAAGAATAATAAGAGGCAAAAAAAAAAAAAAAAACTGACAACAGCTCCCCCCAGCACTTTTGCTCTCTTTCCATTCCAATGAATAGTAAAAACCAGAACGGGTTTATGACAATTAGGTAAATTCCAAGTGTGTTAACTTGAAGAAGGGTGGATTTCCAAAAAGACAAAGGTTAAACGAAGCTCAATGTTATGTGAGACTATTAAACCACCATAATATAAAAAAATAAGGAAATATTGAACCTCTAATTAAATGTTAGTAAGTAAAAGAATAACTTTCAGTTCATTTTTGAAAAGGTTGCTTCTGATTAGTTCTGCAATTTTTTATACGGTGAGCAATGAAGAAAAAAAGGTTCTTTTTACTGAAATATGAATATTAATATGTGTCATACGATTAGGTAGTGGATGATAGAATTGAGACTTGTGGTAAAGTAGGGTCACCTTAAATATTCCTCTGTTTGTCCATTTTATTTTATTCAGTTTATACATAAATACAATAAAAAATACATAAATAGAAGAGTTTCGGAAATTAAAGACTCATGGAAAAACGTGCATCACGCATTTTAGGCAGGTTTAATAGGATTTAAAAGTCAAATTTCAATGAACAGTCATCTCCTACGCTCAAAGAGCGTAGGAGACGACTATCTTAAACATAATCAATATGTTATCATTCTGATTAGGCTTAAAATACATAACATAGATAACTGCAGTAAGATTCCAGTTACGTGAGCGTCAAGTTTACGTAAAGTTGACTACTCTACGTCAAGTTTTTAGCTGTAACTAGAAGGGTGATGTTTCTTAGCTATAGAGAAAATACACTCATAAAACTCACCGAAAACACAAACGAATGACCAAACGAATCACCGTGATTAAGGGGAGATCTACTAACAGCAACCTCCTGGACACTCTTACCAGAATCCAGAAAGCCCTCAACAACAGGACACAGCTTGGTGTTATTTTCTTTGACATAAAAGCGGCCTATGACAAAATAGACATAATAGCTCTAATCACTATTCTCCATCAGTACTTTAACATCACTGGAAGGACTCTCAGTATCATTAAATCAATCGTGGAGCACAGACATCTCATCATCTCACATCGCAGATTTCGGACAACCTGCATTACTAATAGGGGTGTCCCACAAGGAGGAGTCCTATCATCAACCCTATTAACTCGGGTTCTTTGCACTACCTTGCAGGCAAGTAAAACCATACATAACCTCCAACAATATCTGGCTTCCATCGGACTACAGATTAATCAAGCAAAGACAACTCAAATGTCCTTCACCTGGAAGAAGTCACGCAATGACATTAATCTTACCATCAATGGATCACCCATTCAGAAAGTTAAAACACACAAGGATCTCGGATTGGTATGGGATGAGGGGCTGACATTCCAGGCTCACCTCCTGAACACAAAAACCAAAATGTACTCCGCTTTTTGGGCGATCCACCAGGAACTAACGGGAATTCATGACGCCGACCTGGTAAAGAAATATGTTGTCCGATGTGTCTATCCCATACCTCTCTATGCCGCAACCATTTGGTCCTCTGCTCCCACAACACACTTCAACAAGTTCCTCAGCCTGGAATACTGGCTCCTGAAATAGCTCAACTGGCGGACTGGCAACCAATACACAATTTCTAGGGCTCAGTTCTACATAAATCTGGAAGTCACTCCGTGGAAACAACAGATTGTGGAAGCAAACCTTCTTACACTTGCCAGACTAATCATAAGAAGACTCGACGCCCCTGACATTACTGATCTAATAAAAACTCCCCGCATTGCCGAAAAGAATCAAATGGACCCAAAGCTCCCACTCACAATCAGTTTGAACAACCTGAAAGGATTGAGACGCATGTTCCCAGGAAACACGGTAGATTGATGAACAATCTAGCCATCGACCTGGATAGAATCTTAGAAAAATTTTTAAAGCCCATAACTTAGTTTTTAAATTTATAATCCCCCCTTAAGTTATTAGAATCTCTTAACCACTATGCACGTGGCAAAACTTTCAACCAACTAAGCGGATTACTATGAGGTGTGAGTGCTGAAAAATTAAGCTAAGCTATATCCACGATATGGATTTAATAAATAAAAAAATAAAAAATAATTATCAATTTATATGCTATAAATAAAAGGTTCATAAATCATCCCTCAGTGCTTTATAACCCACATCTAGCCCCCACCTCATGTTGCAAATAAGGTTATTCAGAAGGTCAGTATGCAATAAATTCCATTTCTCTTTGAAGAAAGATTTTACGTCATGTAAGGTTCTTGAGAAAGAGTGGCGAACAAGTACGGTTTGTATCTTCACCACCTGTCAGGGTCTTAACTTGACGTAGAGTTGAAGAGGAATAGAAGCAACTGAACACTGGAACAAAACCGTACCTGATCAGTGACTGCTCAGTGATATCTACATCATTGAGCAGTCAATTTTCCGCCCTCGAAGACATCGGAGAGCGTAAGGCCATTAATGATAAGGCCTCCTCTTCCATCGTCAGAACCTTCCTTTTCACATATGTTGAAGGGTTAATATCGCGCACCACGTTCTCTCCAGATGTAGCGCCGGATTTCATTCTCATTCTCATTCTCCAGATTGAGAATTCCTATTCAGGCCAAACATTGACTCAGAGTACAGAACTTGACTCGGTTAGTCTTCCAGTTGTGGTGCTCCGTAAGACATGAGATTTGGCCTTTTCTACAGAGTCTGTAATTCCACAGGGAAATACGGCGGAGTTGAACTGACGTTCCTGCCACAGTACAGAAGATATATACATACATACATATACACTGGTGTTCAAAGAAAGTGCATCACCTTAGAAATTTCACATTTCTAACCCTTTTTCGCGATGGTATGTTACATTAATGACTAGAATCACAAATAGAAATGGCGCACTATGGCCATAGTTGCGTTTGCGCCTAATAAATCCCTAAACAAACAAACAAAAAAAAAAAAAAAAAAAACAAACAAAAACAAATAGAAATAGAGGCAGCTCTTAGAACGTCAATTCAACTCCGCCTCTTGTCACTTTGATGTAAATTCTACTGTCAATGGGTGAAGCATGTGCTTTACTGTGGTTTGTGTGTATAGTACCCAGAAACCACAATCACCTGGAAAGATGCTTCTGAACACTCGTTCACACCACATGAAGGTGGACCAGTCCACAGATAGCTCTCAAGGTTTCGTTTTTGAGAAGATTTTCCCCCATAGAAAGTAATGCCATACTAGTAAGTAAGAAAGTAGTGCCATACCAATGTCAGACTACCAAAGTATACATAAAGACGACGAATATCTGCATTCGATGCATATATACTGGTCGTCTTTCGCTTTTGTTGCTGTAGAGGGCCTTCGCCTTTCCTGCGATTACATGTCTCCTGCAATTGTTTTATAGCTTTGAGTTAACATTTCGTACATGAAATAGGCTGGTAACATCCACATGTGGTTGACACATGTCCATCTTTCCAACTACTCTCTTTGTCACAACTGATCACATGACATCTCCTTGCCGCATTGTACAGTCTTATAAAAGGAACACCATCAGATACGTTCACTATAAATGTCCTTTATTGGAACTAGGAGTAAGATATATGTGATATCCTTCCCGACGCTGACCAAACAAGAAATGAAGCCTGAAAAGCCAACCAAGAATCCCTCTATGCTGACGTAAAATCAGATACCAATTTTAAATGAAATAAAATATAGCCCGCCTATATATAAAGTACATAAAATGACTGTGGGGGAGAAAAAAAGGAAAACTCCAAAAACAGAGTGGGACGGTCTGCACAGCCTTACAGCTTCCACAAAATGAAGCACATCGAATGATTGGAAGAAAATTTCAGAAGTGAAAACACCAAAATGGCAATAAAAGGAGATGTCTCTTTACTGACTTCAAGCTGTCACAAGCTGATATTTCGAATTTAAAAGATTAAAATAAAATCCGCCTAATAAAGTGGGGATGGATATTGTGCGTCGTATACAGGGTGTCTCAAAAATACACGGCATAACTTCAGGAATGAGTTCCTCATATGTAGACAATAAAAATATTTTATATCAACATAGTTCCGGAAATGCTTGGTTCCCGAGTTATTAACCGGGATGTCTTATCTCCAGCAGGTGATTTCCTTCATCACAAGGTACTGACAGAATCTGGTGGTTTTCCATTTCGACTATGTACTCAAATCAGGAGCAAGCGGATATGCACTTTATGTACGGTTTGGCGGACGGCAATGCTCTGGAGGCTCGTCGTTTGTACCACGAAAGGTTCCCAGAACGAAGATGTCCAGACAGGAAAATGTTGGAAGGTATCTATCGCTGCCTTTGCGAAGATGGGACCTTTACACCTTGTGCTGCCGACAGAGGACGACCAAGATCTACGACTCCTGAAGTAGAGGAGGAGATTTTGGATGTTGTGCATGCCACTCCTGGAATCAGCACACTCAAAATACCATTTAAAGTCATTGGTGTATTCGATTCCGGTAGCTTATGTGGAAACTCTCCGCAATCGAATTGTGGCAGGTTGTGAGACAATACAAAACATGCCAGGAATTTGGCATCGTCTTTGCGAGTTATGCCGTGTATTTTTGAGACACTGTGTATATCGAATACATATAATTAGCAAGGTGGATATGTTCCCTTACTGAGAATGAAAGCCTGTTTCTAGAAGAGAAGAGATAAGAAATTTGCATAATTTTATGTAGGTTTTATAAAATTAAAATTCATATATGGCATGTATTTCTTCAGTTTTACATATACATTTTGTGTGAAACATGAATTTCCTTAATTTTGTACATGATTATAATGTAACAGCATTAAATCATTCTGGAACTTTTAAATCAAAAGCACCAGACTTATTATTTTTATATAATACTTTTTTTTTACCCGTCCTGTCATTTAATTTTTACAGTCTCTAAAAATCGTCGTCATGTGTTTTGAAAATTATTCCAGCAACCAAAACAATCTATAACTTGACTCATTTCAACGCTACATTCCACTGCATGTTTTCATTCTTCTAAACAAAAAAGAAAAAAAGAAACAAATTACGATCCAAATAATGCAATTTTTCTGATTTAAATTTTTAACTGACTGGCTCATTTACAGCATCACAGAAGTTTCTACCAACTTTGGTATCTCTCTTCATCCATATCATTATGTTTTTAATATTAATATACGAGTATGCCATTTTAAAGCCTGCTCTTCAAAGAAACTGAATGTGAAGGACGTAGTTTAGTATGCTGAACGGCAGCTTCTTGGACAGAAGCTGTCGTTCAGCCGAAAAAATTTTTTTCATGAATTTAATCATCCTGCACCTTATCAAGACACCACTGTAGACAGGTGAAAGTAGCTCTGAAAGGAAAGCCTAGACGACAACAACTCTGGCTTTCTCTAGGCAACACTAGATAAAGAAAAGGAAAAAAAACAAAGAAAATACTTAAAGGAGCAACCCATGGTGACACGAAATGGCTGTTCAAGACAGTAAAAATATACGACTGGGATTTCGCAATGAACTGCACGTTGTATTTTACAAACAACACGGAATTTCTGAAAAACCCATTCATAGAAATTATCCTTCTGCGAATGGTTTTCCTTACATATTAGCAGGAACAAGCACCGAGTGGTTGAAGAAAAATCTGATGAATGGTTGAATTATCGAGTCAAAGATTTTTAATGTTTATGTTTTTATGCTGTTTTATTCTCTAAACAGGTTGGACAATCCGCAGCTAATGGGATCGAATGGGGCCCGCGTAGTTCAGCGGACACTGTTCAATCCTCCAATTTTCGGCGGTGAAAGGCTTGTAGACCTGTGTTAATTCCAGCCGTCGCATCTATTACCAGAGCAGCGAGTACAGATTCTTTTGTCGTCCAAACAATAAAAGTATCTGGACTCGTCGCTGATGGAATAAAAGATGATGGTGGGAGATGTGTCTTTCTATGCCGAAAGCCGAAGGAATTAAAATATTGCTTATTCGTATCTGTTTTTCATTGCATAATCCACAAGTAAAATGCGCGATATGAGTTGTTTAACTAAGAGTTCATTTATGCACACTTGGTAAAACAGTGAACTTCATTCAGTGCTGGGGGAAAAACATTAAATATTTGATATTAGGTTTACCAGAGAACACACTTATTCATCCATGTGTATCGATCAGAGAACGCACGCTGTGAACTGCCTGCGTTCTCTGATCGATTTGCCTTTTTTATTGAATGAAATAATCCGGAATTCCGGGAGAAAAAACCTTGTTGTCGCCAACTAACTGAACGGTGTGAAGTTTTGGGGATTCACCACCTTTTCACAAGCTAGGTGATTAAGCAGAAGTTGGCTATTATTATCTGACTGCACGATTAACTAGTTGACTTTTGCATTTAGATATCAAAGAAGGTTTACAAGTAACATATATAAAAAAACTCAAAGGAGAAAATGGAGGCTAGGTAGTAAATCCATTACAGTGTGACTTCAATGTTTGGGTTAGGTCGGATTTTTTTTTCGAATTTTCACGCCAGGTATGCAGGAGACATTCTGTATATCATGTCTGTAAATTGCGTCTTTTCTACTGTCTGTTTTTATAGTTGTCGGATTGAAAAACAAGTTTCTGGGGAAGGCACATGCAACCTTTGCCTGAAACCGCGAAACCCAATCATAGTGCAAAAAAAAAAAAAAAAAAAAAAAATCATAAAAGTTGCTCCCTTCCCAGACAAAAATTAATCACGTGTGGTATTTATGACAAATAATATATTTAACACGTGTATCTTCCATGTTTATCTTACAGCACTGCAATTAGAGTATAAGGTTTACCTTTCCCCTATTTTGTATACCAGCTATGACTGAAGAAGTAAGTTTTCACCAAGAAAGATGGAACGCATAAAAGATGGTAGTTTAGTGCAAAAAGGAGTGATATCATTTGGCAGGTCTAAAGACATCTTGTTAAAGAAGTAATTGAACTTTCTGGTTTTTCAGAAAGAACAGTAATAAGAGATTTTAAGGAATGAATGACGTAAGTCAAAATCAACCGAAATCAGCGGCAGAACTGCAGTCGAAGTCTGTGATCGAATAAGTGATCGTGATCGGCGACGAATATCCCATCTAGTAAACAAAAAACGATTTCAAACAACACAGGAACTACTACAAGCAGTTAACTAAAGTTAATTGGTTAGCCGATTTCTAAATGAAGAGAATGGCTCAACATGGATATCTGGAGTAGGATTTCACCGAAAACGACCAATATTAACAGCTGCACAAAAAATCTCAGCTAATATGAGTTAAAAGGCATAAAAATTGGACTGTTGATTAGGAAGCTGTTATGTGATCTGATGAATTTAATTTTGTGTATATATTCTATGATGTCAGGCATTGAGCTCACAGGAGAAGCAGTGAGACACCATCTACACTGTGTGCAAGGTGTTGTACAAGTTGGTGGGGGATCAGTGGTCCTTTGGGGATGTTTTAACTATTATGAAGTGGATCCCTTACATGAAATACTAACCAGAATGAATTTTCAGGCTATGCTATACAAATATTTTGGATGATTAGGTTGTGCTTTTTGCTGAACATTTGAGAGACACTCGAAATTTTGACACTCCTTTATTCACAGGACCTCTAAATTGGTCAGCCAAGTTACAGATTTGAAACCTATAGAGAACATACTACCATCTTGAACGGAAGGTGAAAATAAACAGCATTCGGGAAACCAAAATGAAGCACGAGCTCAATTTTTTACAGAATAGCCTAATACTGATATAAACTATTTAAATGGTCTAGTTGAAACCCTATCAACGAGAACTCATGAAGCGATTCATACTAAAGGAGGAACTGTACATTATTAAAAATTACACGGGTGACTAAATTTGTCCTGTGTCTGTATTTCTAAACTGGCAGGTGATAGAAGCAAGATGAGTAACAGACAGGAGGATATCCACTAATAAAATAGTGATAGCCCAGTTCTGTGAGAGTTACGGTAACTTAGGCGATCCAGTATATTTTCCGAAATTAAAACGTTCGATTTCACTAGCAATAAGGATTCAAATACATCGGAGTCAGTTTAAAAGATCAGGAAGAAATTAGTAAGTAAAAACGGAAGGCATAACAGTGTAGCGTAGTGAGTAACAGGGATAGTGAGGTGAGCAGTTGCCAAGGCAAATTATATTTGAAATTGTTGATGAAACTTTACTGAAATTAGAACTGAGACCTCGTATATTTATTAAATTAAATACACGAAGTTGTTTTGTGGTCAGCCTGTTTGTTCATTAAGGTTTTTTTATAATTGGCTTGTACATTAGTTTAATTCTTCATGGTTATTTCTGAGATGCACGATGTAATAAATTTTAGATCTAGGATGAAATACACCAACTATTCAATAGTACCACTATTTTACCTCCTAGACACCTTCTGCCAAAATGATGAAATAGTGGCAGGGAGATTATTTGTCAGCTGACACAGCATTCTGAAGAGTTATCACAGGGATTATTCAGTCTACTATATCGTGGTCAGTCGTCTATCGCCCCATTTTGGTTCTGTATCCTTAAAAATGAAGAATTTTTTGTTGTCGTTAAGACTCAGCATGATATCTTCAAGAAATGCTACTCTTAGTTCACAGAATGGGAAATAGAAAAAAAACAAAAAAACCAAAAAAAACCCTGAACTCTGTTCTGGATTTCCAGTGCTCTATCCACTTCAAGTAACGCTACCAATATTGAGACAGTAGTTTGAAATGCATTTTAAAGTGAATTAAATAAGAAATATCCCAGTAATATTTCGTGAAGTGGGTGCAACCGAGTTTGATCTTTACTGGTAGTGAATATAGTTGTATTTTAAAACCAAATCGGCCTCGAAAGTGTTCAGAAGAAAAAGTCACTTTCGATTAACCGTCAGTGCCGGCCAGTGCTTGTGGGCGTACCAGGCATTGCCAGGAGCGCTGAAACTTTAGGTGTGCTATCTCGACTGTCTGTTTCTATCAAGCCCCAGAGGATAACACAGCGTTAAAATCACTGTCCTTCCATATACTGCGAAAAAGGTCTGGGTTTGAATCCCTTCAATGGCTCTAGGAACGTTTTCACACATGGTTGAGCAAATGCTAAATCATCGATTATGCTTAAAGTCCAATGCAAAATCCTTCCTCCTCCTCCTCCTCCTCTCGAATATTTAAGAATATATATAAGATTTTCTTAAACAGGGTTTTTTGCACACCATTAAAAAAAACATAAATCAAGATTTTGATTTGTTGAAAGAGCAGAATGCATTCGAAATTACACTTCGCAATAAGAGTGAATGCGATTTAAATCTGCTAGCCCAAAATGTACATATAATGTTTTATTTATTCATTTGTAATTTATAAATACTAACAAATTACAACGTAAATTAACAAATTTACGGGTATTTTAAGAGTTTTACTAACAAGTCTACTAATTGTAGCAAGGGGAGAAAGAAATTTTAGCAAACTAAAGTTTACCAAAACATATAGGGATCCAATTTATTGTAAGTATCCATTAAAAATGATATAGCTGCAAACGAATGTTACTTGTATAATAAATGATTTTGCTAATTTAAATTAAGGAACAGGTTATGCTAACAAATATTGATACTCAACAATAAAAAAAAAACTAAAGAAATATTTTTCTTAAATTTTCCCCCCAATTTTTTGGCAGTTTTAATAGAATATGGTAAAATTTAATGCGGTAGTAAGCATTTTTTTGTTATAATTATCTTAATTAATATTTGATTCCTTTGTTTTATGAATTTTTGATAATGTTCATATTTTAAAATCACAAATGAACAATAAGTATTCTAGTTTTTGTAGCCATGTTTTTCTTTTTCCAATTTGTCAAACAAAAAAAAAAAAAATATATATATATATATGTTATTATAATAAAGAGTCTTCTTAAACAATTTTTTTCCCTAATTGGAAGAGGTACGGAAATGCTGCATCACCCGAGGAGCCAGATCATTTCACACTGGCTCTGAGATTTTTCTGGAACAACCATTATTATGCCTGCTTATCCATTAGAACACAAAATCAGTTTCTAATGTACTTTCGGTTCCGATTTTTAAGATGCCTTCAAATTCGAAATTTCCAGTATGGGTTCAGTTCAAAAGTTTGGGTAATATATTAAAAACACCAACCAGTTTTAATATGCAGCGTTATAACGTTATCTGTACAAGTACAACATATTAACTGTATTTTTACAATAACTTATGAGCATAAAAGAAAAGTTATTTAGCTTTGGGGACATTGCGCTCTTCGCGGATTTGTTTTCTTTCATATATGATAGAGGTGGGCAGCTCCTGGATATGACACCCTTAAGTCAACCTTCATGTACCCAACGTGCATTTAAATAAAATCACGAATGTAAGGATACATATACAAATTTGCTTAGCCACAAGCAACAACTGAGCATCCTGAGAAATAATTGAAGTTCCCTTCCATGCTGAGTAAAACAATCAGAAATAATCAGATTTCTGCTTAATGTGTAGTTCTAATTTTTGGAATTATTTTTTTAAGCGTGAGAGAGAGAGAGAGAGAGAGAGAGAGAGATGGAAGGAAGCAATATGAAGAACCGTAGCAACTTGCTGCTCCAAGAGAGGAGCTTCAAGTAAAGAGACGAGCATGTTATCGTATATAATTGCTGCATTCTCTACCTATGGTAAGAGTAAGAGAGAGGGATGGAAGATTTAACTGTTACTCCGTTTCTTGACTGCCTGAAACGATAAAGGTCATGTAAAATGTTTCTCCCGCTCATCTCGTACCGTATCTGTATCCCCTCAACATTAGAGTACTTTACAGATTTCTACATCTTAGCATAGAACGTGACGGATTAAGCGTGACGATCTCACGTCCGCTGGTCACGCGGCCCACGCCCCACGCCCTACATTGGTATGAGGTACAGTTGTGATAGTGGGTATCTTTTATCTATACCGCGTGCGGAGAAAGCAACGCTTGCGACTGAGTTTCATGCTCACATCGAGCGCTCAGAGAAGTCACGGGTCAAAGCCCGACCCAAAGAGGTCACGGTGCCATACTTGCATGTCGGCAACGGATACTGAGAGGTCAGTGATAGTCCCGCGGCAAGACAGGCTCCTCCCTCAGGGCCCCCCCTCCAGAAAAATAGACCAAGAAGGGGAGTGTGGGAAAAGTACAGTCACCATGATAAAGCCACCACGACTAGGCCTATTAGTACAGATATCATCTCTGGTATTGTGCGCGAGGACTTGCCCATCAACAAACCCTATCGTAGACAACGATCACTCAGACGTAATGCAGGCCTGGTCCCGCCAGGAGGAGCTGCTGTAATCATAAAACCCGGGTCATGTAGAAGAGAAATGAAAGTGGATCAGTTCCTGGTGTTGTGCGGTATATTTGGATCGTATCTCCGACTAAGGCCACCATGGGAAGATTTGTTTGCTCTGTGTCGTAGATAGCGGGTGGCGCAAGGATTTAAAAAACCCTGCCATCAACCTTTGGCCAGGCAAGGTAACAACACAACGGACGCCTAACTATAAACAAATAGGTCAAGGGAATGTGTTAACATGCTAATGGACAATACACAGAACTTTGGAAGAAAGTCCACGTTCCCTCCTCCGCTGCAATATCTTCTTTCCAAATGTATAACTTTTCAACAAGCGGGAAAAAGCGCTAAATGACAGAGACTGGCAAAGAGGAACTAACAGTAAACAGAACATTCGTTCAGGAAATGAGTCTTGGACGAAATAATGAAAAATCCACAACCCTAATGCCACTAGTTTACAAAGGATTCTTCTATTTTTCTTTCTGGCAATCAGGCTTAAAATATCCTGGACTATCCGAAGATGACCGATCCCATGTTTATGAAGGATATGACTTCCGAAAATAGACCACAAACAAACTACAGAAAACTCCTCCTTTTATATTGTTTATATTTTCGTATACATTTGTGATGGTGAAGCAAGACAATTCAAAGAAAATGTGCAGAATGACCTAAGCCCCACTGATTCCACATTTATTGAGCGAGCGATTTGGTCTGACAATATCCACACACAGCAATTGTTCGGCCTCCAACTGGATCGTGGGACCCGAACCAGATCGCCTGCTCAGTAAACAAGCATGCTGTACATTGGTTATCGTAGTATCATTATATACTTGACTCGAAGAGTGATCAATAACCTGTTATAACTGCTGATATGTAGAATAGATCATAATTTATTTTTTTCTGTATTTTAATTTCGGTCGTTGACTGACCGAAAGATTTACGAGAATTATTTTCAATTTCTGACATTAGAAGGTGAACATGTTATTATTTTATTATTGATTGTTATATTCGAAACATTCGTGTGTCACGCAAGATATAGTGCAGTATTTGAATCCCAGTTTAATGAAGAAAAAAAACATCATAAACGTATGGGTCCCATAATTTCAGCCAAATTTTGTGTATAAAAACAACAAAAAAACCCGGAACATATTATATATCGATCACCGATATAACAGTGAAATTTTTTAAATATCAAATACATGTGAAAAAGATCTCCAAACCGCATAAATTGAAACAGTGACGAAAAATTTTCTCAGCAGAGTTAACTATTCGATATTTTTCTGCACTACGGTGAAAGGAAACAATGAAAAAGATTCCTAGAAATATTAGCCAAAGAGAGAATCGTATTTATCTTATGTTCTTTAAATGAGCCCATGAAACATCGGATTGAAAAGATTTATATTCTGTCCACAACGTAAACGGATGATCGCTTCCTTCTTTTCTAACAGACTGACATCCCCACAGCACAGCCAAATCTCTTCAATCGGAAACACAGATCCTTTAACAATTCTAGAAGTTTTGTTTTTTTTCTCTATAACCTCGGAGACCTTTTTGTTATTGTTTGTGGGAATGAAGAGTTCGAGGTGAGGTTCTGCATTGGTTTCGCACGGAAGATAGATGAATTCTTGTGTGCATGAGGGGGGGGGGGGAGATTTGGAGAAGAACGGTTAGCATTTCCGGTTTTAGCGGGTTACAATCATAAATGTATTCTGAAAGTGAATAATGTATACAGCGTCCAGCATGGGCAATATGAAAGAAAGAAAGTTCAAGATCTTGAAGAACGGCTCACAAGTTGTGGAGTAATCTTACGGCATTATGGCGTGTAAATTATGAATAATAATTTTACCAGTAGAGGGAACCACCATAGCACAGGCTGTATGTAACGAACGCAGTTAAGCGAAAGATACGAAACTTAAAACCGCGATTCAGCAATTCGATCAATCTAGACTTTAACTGGCAGAATTTTTGGAACCCAACCCCCTTCAGTTTAATGGGGATGTATATATTTAATTGACTATACACTTCTCTAGGCATAAATGTCTTTACTGAAAGGGCAGTTCAGAAGAAAACGTAACCAAGAGAAGGTATTAAGTAGTCATTATTAGAGGGCACAACCCAAAGGAATTACTCTCAATTGTGCCTACTTGCTAACATCTTGACAAACTAAGCTGCAACATGTGATGTTTTAAAATGAAAAGTTAGTAATAATGATGTATTAATCTCTGCAAAAAATTTTTGGGGGACAAGATGCTATCATTACAAGGTTGATTCAAGTATCATCACTGGGCCATTTCTACAACCTCTAAAATAGCAACAGATATAAAAACAAATCCATAAAAAGCTGCTGAAAGTAGCCTAACCATTTCCAGAAGATCCGGAAGATTAAAAGACCAAGAGATAAAAAATAACCTGAAGATAGAGTAAATAAAGCAGAATGCTTTTACCACTGAGAGGTACTTCGAAAGACAAGCAACAAAATATGCAGTCGCTGAAAGAAAGATAAACAGACCTGTTCAATGTAGGCATAAGAAGACAAATTAAGGCAATTAAAGCCAGGAGTTCACGCTCATTTTATTCTAATTCTCGTGATCCGGGCGCAGCCCAAGCAGTAATCCACGCCTTTTACTCTCACAACCTATATATGTATAACACTGTCTTATATTGACCATTTAGTTACTCTCCTAATACAATTACAAATCGAACAACTAAGTTTCTCCGTCCGTTCCAGTGAGAATATGGGTCTGTACTATCTAGAATATCTAACTGACTAAATAATCTAAAACAGTGTGTGCGTGTGCATGCGTAATTGTAATTGTCGTCCGAAAAACGTAAGTATATGGCAATATTTCTTACAGATTGACACGCGTAGGTGATGACGTAATATTTCATCAGCTGTTACTTTCAGCTATATAAGCACGCTCTGCAAGACTTGCAGTCATTCCTTGCTTGTGTCAGGATGGCGAGTTACGTGCAGTTGATGCGAGGCCGCGAATAAAGAGTGCTACTGTTGCTTTACGTGAGGAAGGATGTTCTTCCCATCATATTGCTTATAGAGTGTCTTGTAATCAGTCGACAGTAAGTAGATTTCTTTCCAAACTCAAGAATACTGGTTCTGCTGATAGGAAAAAAGGAACGCAAACGAGTCACTACGCGAAAAAAAGTTACAGCGGTTTGAAGCGCTTATGCCATAAAAACCGCAAAGCTTCTTCGTCTGAGTTGAAAAGAGAATGGGAAGAACATACAGAAGTGGTAGCAAGTGCAGTCAGAAGACGCCTCTTCAAAAATGGACTTGTAGCCCGTCGTCCTCAGAAGTCCCTCCTCAGACAAAAAATGAAAAAGGCCCGATTAATTTGGTGTAAGGAGGAGCATATCAAATGGACCCCCGAGCAGTGGAAGTCAGTTATTTTCTCGAATGAGAAGAAATTCAACCTGAATGATTCGCCGTAGACGTGGTGAAGAATACCATCCAGACTGTATGGTGTCTACAGTGAAATTCCCTACCAGCCAAATGATATGGAGTGTATCACCTGCAGTTTATAAAAGGTTCCGTAAATGCCAATGGATACCTGGCTATATTGGAAGGCAAATTGCTGCCTCCAACCATTAGAGACCATTTCAACCTGTCAAGTAACTGCATCTTTCAGGACGACCCTGCTCCTTGTCTTCGGGCGAAAAGTGTAAGTAGGCACTTCTGTAGTTATTTTAGCTTCATTTCTGCATTAGAAGTTCAACAGTAATGTGTTTATATTGGTTACAGGTGAAAAAAATGGTTGGAAGAACGGTCCATTACAACTCTTAGCTGGCCAGGAAACAGCCCGACCGGACCTGAATCCTATAGAGAACTGTTGGTTGTATGGAATCTACAGTTGCCAGAAAGAAACCAATGACCCTTTGTGAACTTTAGGAAGCCATAATTCGTGTTTGGAACCACGAACTATCAGTTGATTATTTTCAGAAATTGATCTTGTCAACGACTCGATGGTGAAGTTTTCATTTTATTTTCCATCTAAAATGATTAACTGAAGCAAATCGAGGGCTTCTGATAACATTTCAGCCATAACTGTCGTGTTTATCAAAACTGTTGTATAAAGGTTGCAAATGCTCATTTTAGAAAAATTTGAGAGCACCTGTCAAATATTACTTATCTTTGCCTTAACTATTAATAAATATCTTTTGTTTATATTTCTATTTGTGATGCTAGTCATTAATGTAACATACCATCGCCAAAAAGGGTTTGAAATGTAAAATTTCTATGTGATGAACTTTCTTTGAACACCAGTGTACATATGATAGAATTTATCTTATTTACACTCTTTGACAGTTTACATCTGAACAATATATACATTTAAAACATACATTTAAAAAAAATCTACTATGCATGTTTAAAAACAATGTTTACACCGAATAAAATCCAATATAAATAAAACTGAACTCTTCTCATCAATACAAATTTGTACAACTCGCTTCTTTAAAATAATTTCAACAAACTAACAAACTTCTTAAAGTTTCTAAAATTCTTTTATAAACTCCATTAATTCTGTTACCACACACCTATTTCACGTTCGACTGTCTCCTCAGCACCACATATAGACCTTGAATCGTCTTTATTCCCATGTGAGGCTAATCGAGACTTTAGGCCATGATCGGTCACAACCTTAGTTCCTTTTAAACCTAGATCCATCTAGCCTTTTATTCACCCATATGTGCCATAAACCTGAAGGCGATTTTCCTATCTCAAATCTATTCCACCTTGATTGCCAAATCTTATTTTCTGCTTTACTCCTTCCTTACCACAATCAACATCTGACTTAGAGGAGTGGTAAGAATGGGAGTGTAATAACATACGCTTTTTTGAGTGGACCGTGGTTCAAACCCGTAACTGCAAAATACAATTAAATATTGTATTCCTGATTTTTTATAAACGTCTCTGTAAACTCCTGATGGTTTTGCCAGAGTACAAACAAGAACATCTAATTTTGGTCAAGATCTTTTTCCAAGCAGTTATATTGAATTATTATTATTATTCTTTGTGGCATGTTCCAATGCCCTCTGTACAATTAACAAGGAATAGGAATTCTCCCTAAAATCACTTGAAGAGCATCGTTCGAAACGGTTCTGCAAGCTCGAGTCACCCACAGCAACGCTCTGCAGAACATTTGGTAGGGGGATGAAAGGCATAGATTTTTTTTTTTTTTTTTTTTTAATCAGAACCAGTCAAAGGGGATGGCGATGCAAACGAATACAAGAGAAACAAATTTATACGCAAAAAAAAAACAAAAAAAAAAAAAAAAAAACACCATAAACAGGAGTTGGAAGGCGCGAAGAAAAAACTGAATCATTAATATTTAAAAATGAGGTCCACGCTGATAATACTTAAATATCGAAAACAATATATGGATATGAATTAAAGCTTAGTAATGGCTAAACCAAATCTGCGCGAAGAATTAATTGCACTATACAGAAATTTTGTCAAAAAAACAGTATAGGACTAAATATATTAAAACAGTACTATTTAACCTTTGTCGTGAAGGACCACTTGCAATTCAACCTTTTTTTTTTTTTTTTTTGGTGACATACCCGCTTATAATTTTCTCAAAAAATTGTACTACCATTATTTTTTGCCCTATGAAAGTTATGTTCCTTACATACATTTTTGAGACTGTACCTGTTTATAACACTGCCGATGCATGAACAAGAGCACATAATTAGCAAAAATAATACCATATCGATTTTAAAAAATTATAATTTCTCAATAAAGCCGATTTCGTAAGCCAGCATACACACTAGAAGTGTTACCGCGTACAGCGAGTTGAATGACAGCAAATTAAAATATATTTATGAAAACAAAACGGCATTATTATTCTCAATGTTAATAATGATGGAAATATTTTCATTTCTTCTTTTTGTGTCGGAAAAATAAATATTATTTAAGTATTTTTAAGTATTTAAGTGTAGTTGTTGCAGACCCCAGGGTTTCCCTCATTAGCCGCTTTTATACTTCTTGTGGTGAGGGTTGCGCCAAATCCGGTCACGGGCATGTAGTATTTTGTACGTAAATTTTGTGCTCTGATCTGTTGTTATGTTGTGTAACCTGGCATCTTACCAAAAATCCCATCCTGGTATCAGGATCAGCAAAGAAAGAAAGCTCATCAGGGACATTCCTGTCTTTTTTGGGGAAAGAGTCCAAAGATTATGGACCAAATTTCACCCATCACATTCCATTAATAGGGCAAGATTCAGTATTAACAAATACATACGCGATGTACAATCAATAGCAAGTCCAAGTTGGCTTCAACAGTTCACCAGACAATACAAGTCCAAAAGGAAAATCCACTGGAGTAGCTTTCCCAAGGATCAAGTAGAAGAATCTTCAGAGGCAGCAGAAATCCGAAAATAAATATTATATAAATAGTAGTATTAACGTAATAAAATGTAGGTACATTTTTACAGTATACACTTCTACAGATATAAGTCGGTACACGTGAGTATTCGCGGTCTGCGTTTGTATGTCATGTTGACAGGCAGATCTGCATGTGTGCGAGCTGAAAAACAATGAATAACTCAGAAGGGGGACACTTTACTCCCTCCACCTGAGATGGGCTAGCTGAAGGAATTTTGAAATTTCTTCAGTCGTTAACGGATCTTGCAGCCTATTTATTTATCTGTTTATTACAAATTACCCCGATACAGCCGTAAAAGGTTAGGAGTTCAGGATAATTTCGAGTCCCAAAAAGGCCTAGATCATTATAGTGGAAAACACTTTAAAAAACTCTTCATTAATTGTTGCTTGGAAGATAGTTAGCTTCTAAAGTCGGCACTAATAACATTTATTAGTGCTGACTTCTGCGTGTTGATTTTTAGATTTTATTCTTTTAAGGAGTTTTTTATGTTTTGAATGTTTGGTCTGTCTTCTCCTGAAGAACCTTCTGATCGTATATTTATCTGGATATATAAAAACTTTGAGATCGTCTGCATATGCGACAATATTATCATATTCACATGTAGCACCGTCGTCACTTAACACAGGCTCTAATGCAGCCACAAAAAGGAGAGCGAACCCTCATTGCAGAATGCCAGGATTTAGTCTAATTTCAGCTTTTACTCCGTTACAACTCACCTTTAGTATCCTCTTTCATCTGGTCTTCAGTAGCAGTTCAAGCAGCTTCTTTTCAATATGAAAATATTCCCTAAGAATTTAGGCAATGACGACAGTATCAGCTTTGTCATAAGTTCCAAAAACATCACATCCAACTTGCCCTGTTAATGAGTGCGTTATGGATCGTTTTAAACGTTGCGAGCAGATTCATAGTTGTGGATCTGCCCTCTATCAAAGAGTTCAGATGTTGTTGTCAGCGTCCAAAGCAATGGGCCGTAAGTGCTGCTTTTATTGATTTTTCCAAGATTTTTGGCAGGGAATTACTAATTGATATTGATCCGATATCTTTCATTACTTTTACGTGTTTGATTTTTGGAATGAGTGTGACCGCGATTTTCGTCCACTCTGGTGGTAAAAGCCCATTTCTATGCGCTGATTAAATAGATTACGCTCCCACAGAGGATTCTATATCAACAAAAGAAGGTATTAACTCAGCTTCCGATGATTATACATAGACAAAAAAAAAGAATTTTTTTGCGGCTGATATTAATTAAAGCACATCTAAGAATTAATATAATTCGTTTAAGCAAGTTTAAGCAAGTGTCTTAGCACTGTTTTCAGTCGAATCTGATACAAATTCTTTGGAAATAAGAGAATAAACTGTTAAAGGTTATGCTAGAATAAACGCAGAAGAGTTATATTTAAAATGGTGTACGAATTCACGCCTGCGTGCGCGTGATATACAGCGTGATAACAGTTGTACGAACAAATTAATAATTAAATACTAGAGGGCTCCGGCCCCTGCTCGCCAACACCTGAGCACGATTTTCTACGTAATATGTAGAGGTATGACGGAGTAAGTAAAATCTTTTCTACGTAAAAGACATGCCTGTCGAAACGAACTGATCAATATCTAATCTAATATATAAAAGAAAATGGAAAGTATAAGAAAAAACTATAAAAAGTAAAAGTGTGTGAATGGTGAGTCAATGAAAGTTATTAATTGCATGCTCTATCTTAGCCTCTTCACCGGACAGACTGATGGCTATACAGGCCCTCAGGGGCCTCAAGGTTATCCAAGCTGACACCATGCTGTAGCTTTTTCTAGCTGGCATGGTATGGGATGCTGATACTGGCCATTAGGGTAACCCCCAGGCCAGTGTGGGACAGAACTACAAAATACAGGCTCCACCATAGGAATCTCTTCTTCTATGTTCTTTTATTCCTGCCACCTGGGGTTGTTGAGTCTCCTTCCCCCAATCCCTTTCCCTCACCCTGTGTGACCACACCCCCTTTTTTCTAGTGGCTCACCCCACCACCCAATTTCAACTCCCATCTCCTGGACCAGGATGGGCGTCCTGTACCCAGGGTTCCCTTACAGCCCCCCCCTTTTAAATCAAGCGAGTGCCTCAACACTGCCCCTCTGTTCTCCAATTATCTCCTTTCGAATTTTTTTTTTTTTTTCGTTTTTTTTTTTTTTTTTTTTGGGGCTCTCCTTTGCCACCATAGCTTTCTTCTCTCCTAATGTGTTCTCTCTTAATGTGTCCAGTTTCCATATCCGTAGCGGGCGATGGAAACTGGGGTTGTCAGTGGCTCTCCACAGCCTCCCACACTAATACTCCACAACTAATTAACCTGCTGCCAGTTAATTACTAATTCACAAATAATATATAAGTCTGTTTTTCACCTCACTGCACATGCTTCAACATAATACTCACTGAACTTTCTATCTGTAACATATTTTACATGTTCCCATCTGGATTTTAATAAAAATTGAAATGCAATAAATACATCCGATCATAGTATGATCCCTATCGGCTTCATGTCTCTGTCTTCCTCCCCCAGTCTTCAGTCTCCCCCCCCACACTATACCTGCACGCAAGTGAATGCCCCACACAATCTAAATTAAACTATCTACATCACCTTCGCCCACTACTTTCGGCCTCCCATTCCTAGCGCCTCACCGCCACGCGAGCGCATAATCTTTTTTAGGTCCTAGTCACTGAAATCTCAGGAAATTAAGTCGCAGGACCTGCCAGAATACAACTAAAACTACTGGGTTTCCTGGCGCCTCCGTAGCCAGGTGGGAAGGAGCAGCAGTGCATAGCACACGCTTCTTGATTAGACCGGGGTTCGAGCCCGTCGCCACCAAATATGGAGGATGCGGAAAGGTCAGGGAATGACCACCGCATATCCCGGAGCAATATGGCCTTTGTTGCTAATGCTCCTAAAAACCAAACAACAAATAAACAAACAAACTGGGTTTCCTGGTCTGCCTCCACGCGAAAGTGGGGTGAAAAACGGTACACGACACCACACATGTACAATGTCCACACACTTTTAAATCTCTGGCATTTCCAGTAAATTGGCACAGCTATCACAATGCAAGCAACGCGGAGATGGGGGAAACCCCTGGTGCCAAACTGGATACCAAACACACTTTACACTAATACTTCACAAAACACACTAAAACACGCACTCTAGCCTTATGCAGAGTATTGTATTCTACACAGAGTAAAACACGGAGTTGGGGGAGACATCCGGTGCTACCAGACAAAAAAAAACACTGTCACTGTGGTCGATATCTAAACAGGAAATGACCTATGTAATTATTTATCTGTGCATTTGTAAAGCGCAGCATTTTCAAGGTCGAATAAATATCATTATGTAATTGTTTACATGCGTTCACATAGCTCACTTAGGAAAAGGCCTTTTGCTTAGGGTTCCCACAATGCACGAGGAATATTGTTGCATCCGAAAGGGCAGGACTAAAATATTTAACTAAAGTATTTTCAAATGACCAAACTATTTACAAATATGCAATATTCATTAATAAACAAAAAACGTTACAATGGAACATCAAATGTTAGACAGCAAAGCACGTGTTTAATGTTAGTAAACGTTATGGAGGCAGTTGTCAATAATTAATTGCATTTGTAGTGACGTAATTGCCTCGCTCTCTTCTCCCATTGGCTCGAATAAATATCCTAGGAGGAAAACTTTTTTAATGTACAGAGAGATTTGTCTGTTTCCCAAAAGATTAAAAGGATCTTTGTCTATTGGTTAAATGTTTCAAATCTCTTAAACTTTGCATGCATACTAAGGGATCCTAGGAGGAATATGTAATGTTATTATTATTTTTAAACGCATTAATTCTTTCTAATTATTTTAGAAATAGAATTAGTATAAATGTCTAATATCCAATTAGTTTATTCTAATTTTTAATTAGTACAGTACAAATTTCTAATTAGTACATTCAATGAAAAGGCGCCATTATCGATTGAGAAATATCAAGGAAGTAAATAATTACATCGATGATAAATAAAACAAATTATACGAAGACTATTTTAAAAATTTCTCGTTCACCATAGAAAGAACAAAGAATTCGTTAATCATGGAAGGAATAAAGAAACCTCCTCCATTCCCCACAGAAATAGGAAGAAAGGAAGAGATTGAAAGAGAGAATCATGTTCTGTTAGAAGGAACTGGGGATCTAGTACTTTCGGCTTAAAAGATCTAACACAGGATTCAAGGATTTTCGTTTATATACCTCAGGCAAATTGAGGTATATAGACTAACAGCCAGTGAACATATAGGCTTAAAAAGAAATGCCAAAAATGGCCAAAACTATGGTAATAAGCAAAAACACCTCGCTTAGAATCAAAATGTGCTGCGGAAACTCCCCATCAAACAAGTAACTTTAAATATCTAGGGAAGATCTTTACAAACAACAATGACCAAGGCACAGAATTAATTAGAAGCAGAATCGGTATGGCCAAAAAAGGTATTTAAGAATCTTAAGTACTTCCTTTGTGACACTAAACTAGATTTCCAGAAAATATATCGAATGGCCAAATGTTACACATGGAGCACCCTCCTATATGGATGCGAGACCTGGTTCATGCGGAAGGCGGAAATAAGGAAACTGGAAGCCTTCGAGATATGGACGCTCAGAAGAATGCTCAAAATTCCATGACAGATCGGGTTACCAATGAGCGGTCCTTAAGAAGGCAAGGATGACAAGAACACTACTAACTACAATTGCAAGGAAATATGCATCGTGCATATTATAAATGGCCCTCAATATGATCTGCAGAGACTAATCCTGTAGGAGAAGATTAAGGGAAAAGCAGCAAAAGGAAGGCAAAGAAAAAAGTGGCTTGATAACATTAAAGAATGGACATGGGATCATACGACACAAGAACTATTTCACAAACCAAAAGACAGAGTTGGCTGGAAAATGTTGGTCTGCCACGTTCAAATTGAACACGGAACCTGAAGAAGAAGAAGAAGAAGAATACCTCAGGCAGTCACATTTTCTCTCTCTATACTTAAGAACCTATTCTACACCAATAGTCATTGGTGAGCTAGAAAAGCACTATACAGTATCCAGCTTGATGTAGACTGAAAAGACAGAATTCATGGGACAACTGGTTCCTGGCGCCTCCGTAGCCAGGTGGGAAGGAGCAGCAGTGCGTAGCACACGCTTCTTGATTAGACCGGGGTTCGAGCCCGTCGCCACCAAATACGGAGTATGCGGAAAGGTCAAGGAATGACCACCGCATATCCCGGAGCAATATGGCCTTAGTTGCTAATGCTCCTAAAAACCAAAAAACAACAACAACTGGTTCCTGGGCAACGCGACGCTGTCACCCCTCTCGCTAGTGGACCAATCCACTGCTTGGCAGTGGGTTGGTCCACTGCCAAGCAGACGTAATGGCTTCCCCGTTCACCGGACATGAACTCTGTGGAATAGTTTTGGGATGCTGTGGAAAGGTTCTTTCGAGCTGTCGATCCTCCATCCAGGAATGCGACAGAATTATGGACAGCGGTGCAACAAGCATGGAGGGAAATATCTGTGGAACGCTTTCGTAAACTAGTGGACTCAATGCCTCCCCGTGTGACTGCCCTTATCCGGGAGAAAAGTGGGCCTACCCGTTACTAGATAGGTATCCCATGATTTCTGTCCACTCAGTATATATTTGGTAAATTATACTGGTATACAAGTATTAGGGTCCTCTTGACTAACTGCTTTCCAAGGATTAACCGCTAGAGGGTTGAAGGAACAAATTATTGGGCTGTGATCAGAGACAAATTGGTCACCTGGAATACTGTGATGTAATCACATCGTGGACTTAAAACTGCTTTCAATGTCAATCCTAATCTGATAAACTAGTGTTCTCAAGATTTCTCTTTTATTGCCTCGTATAATGGTTTCGTAATAAAAGTTAACGCAACAGTTTAACAATTTTTTTTTAAAAATACGATGCAATTTAGAGGGTTAATAGTTCGCTAATTGTTTATCACTGATGAAGTCAGAACTTTCAAATATCAGGTTTGTCGTGAACTAGTGTACATGTACAGTAATAAATTCGCACTATTAATGCTTCCCCCATCGCCTTACTGATATCCTATGAATTTTTACTTACGCAATACTGTTCATAGATGACGTTAGATCTATACAAGCAGAACGACTCATGTTAATGGAATTACATTAAGACGTAATCGAAATTACGATGATAAAGTTACAAATTTAAATAAAGGAGCAAGGAAAAAAAATGTGGGAGCAGGAATTCATAGGGGAAAAAAGTGAGGACAATTGCACATTTGTACGAAGGGTCGTTTCGTATGCCGAGAGGAGAGTCAAAATTCTGCCTAGACTCAATGAAATGTTACTCAAGGAAAAATGCTACATATTCCTCGTGCTCTAGGAAAATGCTAAGTATTCTGGTGACATGGTGTAAGGTGAAAACTCGTTAATGATTCACCTTTTTGTAATTCTGGGTACACAGATTGAGGAAGTAATGCCATAAATACCATGACTTTGTGAAAGCCTGAAATAAGGTCAGATAACCTTTTATTTTCTTTACCTTAAAAGACTCCGGTTGATGCATTAGGGAGCTGGGATAGTGGGGAACAAACAAGCATTTACTGTAAATAGTATAACTGGATGATGTAGTGTGGTGTTGTTTCATTCACTATGATAACAGATCTCATACACAATCCGCTACGATATGTATTTAAAATGGTTTCAGCTCATACGCAAATCTTTGTACGTCGAGAAAAATATTCATCCTGTCATATTATTTGTCCTATACAGTATTATATATTTGCTTTATATTATATTCACGGTTCGAATAAACTGAAGGAATTAGAAATTGTGGTTCAATTTAAAAAAAATTGCAGAGATAGAAACAGTGCAAGTAACTCTGTTGAATAGTTCACATCTTGAGTGAACCTGGATGAAAGCGTTATAAATTAGTATATGAATACTGTGGAGTGGAGTCTGTTTCAGTAAATATCTCAGAAATTAAATTTGGTGATTCTCTAAGATTTAATATTTTCTTGGGTTTTTAAGGTATTTGTGCGTCTGAGGCGTCAAGGAAACTAACGCTATGAAGCGCTAGTATACTACGCTAGTAAGGGCGCGTATTCTTCTGTTGGCCTGCAAGTTTGCTGGACGAAAAAAAACAAACTCGAATTTTGGGAGATAAAACTATGCAATTCTCGCTCGAGACCGATTAACTTCGCTATGTCGCGAAAAACGCCAACAAATATTCCTCCTGTCCGAGACGGGATTCGAACCCAAGCCTTTTCCACACGGTATGGAAGGACAGCGCTCATAACCAGAGCTACGTGGACCATTTAAGGAGCATGACCTTCAATTCAATCCCTCATTTATGTCGATAGGCTGCGCAATTTGATGTAACTTAGATAGAGGGAAGCAACCTTCTACCTTTAAACGATTATCTGCCATCCAAAGAGTCTTCCCTTCCCCACTCTTGATTCGAATGAATGGTCTGGGAAAATGCAAATGTAAATCTTCACGCAATACAACGTAAATGTGGTATACCGCTTCGAAGTTCTATCTGACTGACCTGCTCGCACTGTAACTGATAAGTACTGTCAAGTATCGTATATCTCAAGAAGTAGTTATAAGGGCAAACATTGTATAAGTTTTTGATCAATATTTTCAATCACAGTTCTCATCAATATTTTAAATTTAAGAACTGTGATCAATAGTTCTTATTAATATTATCCTTGACTTATACAAGGATAATATTGATAAGTATTGGATAAGTCAAGGATAAGTATTCTACAAAGGTTGGCAGGGTTGTTAATGACATGGTGCAACAGGATCTAGAAAGGTCGTGCAGATGGGCTGAGAAGTTGCAACTGAAGTTTAACATTGACAAAGTACTGCATATGGGTAGCAGTAATAACTCCAGAGAAATGTACCAACTGTGTGGTACTACACTCAGGGTAGTAGAGAATGAAAAATACCTGGGGGAAATTGGGCAGTCAGATGTGATATTTTCCGACCAGTGCAGACAGGCTGCCAGAGCAGGTCATCGGATCTACAGGAATTTTGCTAGTAGGGATAAAGAGGCGATTATCCCTTTGCATAAGGTGATAGTCAGACCACACTTTGAGTACTGTATATAGGTATAGAGGCCTCATTTTAGGAAGAATGTATAGTTACTAGAACGAGACAGAGAAGGGCAACAAGGCTGGTGAGGGGAACAAAGGGGTGCTCTTACCAATAAAGGCTTAAGTTCTGCAAATTGCAGCATCTGGAGACTAGGCACCTGCAAGGTAATCTGATTGAGGAGTATAAGGCCTTGAATGGGTTGACGGGCTCAATGCTGATAGGATTCTTCTTCTTCCTCAGATTATGAACCTGAGGGGGCATAAACTCAAACAGTGAGGAAAGACAGTTGTACAATAGATGTGCGGAAGTTTGTCTTTAGCCAACTTGTTGGAACAGACCGTTATCTGTCGTTGTGGAAGTTGATAGCTTAAAGAAATTCAATTAAAGAAACTCGATAAATTTTTGGAGCGAATGGATGGGTGAAATATGAAGTGTGTTTTTTTTTTTTTTTTTTTGACTGATGCTGTATAAGCTTGCTTTCTTGCATTATATGCCTCTACTCATGCTAATAACTCAAAAGAGACTGTGAATTGCAGATATAATCCGCTTAGCCTAAATGTGGTATATTGCTTCGAAACTTAACCGAATATGACAGATATGTAGATATCTGTCATATTCGGTTAAGGGCTAGGTGAGACCTTTCTTTTGGAGGAAGGGTCTTGGGTGCTTGTGACTAGACCAGTGTGGTTGATTACCATCTTGACTATATTTTTGTTACAACGCTGTCCTTCTTTTTCTTATTATTTGTTATAGTAATCTGTGTTAAATTTTGAAGACTTAAATATAAATAAATCAGTGATACTTCATTCACTGCTTTCTCATGTACTGGGTCTTCAGACGTGAACAATAATTTTATATCATCAGCATACGCGATAAACTCTGGCCGTTGGTCAGGAAAAGTAAAGACAAGTTGGTGAAGAAATGTAATCATTCCAGGGCATAAAGAGAAATTTTGATTTATTTATTTATTTTTCAGAGAATCTGAAAAACAACAGTGCACAGAGAACGCTGCTCTCCTATACAAGGAAATTAATAGCACGCTCGGTGCAAGCTAAATCCTAAACAGTGTTCAACAGATTTGTTATTATTGATCGTTTTAGTAAAATAAGGGAAGATGTAATAATCCAAGCTGAAAACATTGATGGGTTAATTCTATCAGCAAAATATTCTCAAACAACGTTAATAAACTGCAATCACTGGATATGGGTTTGGCAGCCTTACATACAGTTTGAGTTTTAACTTTGGGCAGTTGTTGTTGTTCCTGGATTGTATGTGCATCAGCGACTTAGGCCGCATTGCGCTATACATTATTCCGTAAATTGCGTGTTCTGTGATCGATTTGCCTGTTTGCTGGACCAAAAACCCGACTCTCCGGGAGAAAAAAACCATGCTACCCTCGCCTGAAACCAACTCAGCTATGCTGTGAAATGGGCCCATAAAAACTCCTCGCAACATTGACTGGATTCGAACTTAAGTCTTTTAAACTAAGTGTGGGGAGAACAGCGATTCTACCAACTGTGCTACCCAGGGCTTAACTTTCGGGATTAGTTTGGAATAAAAAAATAACTCAATATCTCAAAAAGGCTTCTGATAGACAGTAGAAGAAAACAAAGAATTTGAAAAGCAAGACAGGAAAGAGAAGATTAAACATGAGACGAGAAAAGGTGGCATGCAACTGAAAAGGCCAAAACTCTTATCAATCTGTTTGTCTCCCATGGTTTTGACCTACTTATGATCTTGTCGATGGGTAGGCACTGTGAAGGCCTGAAAACTCCAGTTCCAATGGCTGTGAAGAGTCGTATTATTGCAATGCAAGAAATATCTTAATTAAGATTACTAAAGTAAAGTTCTCTTGTAGAATTTTACTTAACATACAATACAGATATGAGGAATGGCTTAAATGTGTACTGCAAAATTTGACTAGAGACATCCAAGGTGAGATCCGATTGGAGGTGTATAAGGCGCTGAAGGGTTGAATAAGATGAATGAGGAAGGTCTATATTCTTCCTCGCTGGAAAGACAAGAAGCATGGGGCACAAATATATCTCAGGGAATAACGGAAGATTGGATCTTATGAAGTTCACCTGCGGGCAGTGGGTTATTGATCACTGGAATAAATTGCCTTCTAAGTGGGAGAAGTCTGTATAATTTGAAAGCCGAAGTGAATGGTTACCTTGTGGGTATGGGAACACTATGAATATTCTGTTTTATTATTTTATTTATTTTTGATCTGCTGCAGAAAAACGTTTCTGCATCAGCCAGATCACCTTCTTACATCATTTGGCTTTACTAATACCGAATAAAATAAATTTTATTCGGTATTAGTATAAATTTATAAGAATAAAATCAGTATTATAGTTAGGAACGTTTCGGTTTCCCAAACCGCAATATAATAAATATAACCAAGCACAAGAAAATGCATTTTTTAATAATTCGAGCCTGGGGGACCAGTAAACTGTAATAAATTATTTAATTTGGCATGAACATAAACGAAATTCATTCAAAGCTCGTACATGTTCAAATTTATGCTGGTGGGATGCAGTTATAGCTCTATCCTCGACCTTGAACAGAAGATAAAGTCCCATCACGTCTATTACAGAAAGGACTCTACTGAATATATCATAGCACTGTCAAAGCCTCCCACAGAACTAATCTCTGCACGGTACATGGGACAACAGCGAAGAACGTGACTTTTAATCACTTACATTCGATATCAGTATTCCTTGTGTGGGAGAAATGTTTTCATTCAATCACTGAATCAACTCTTATCGATAAACAGCAAGCACACTGCGCTGACATAAACTATCATGGCATAAACAATCTTCTTTCTGGGTTACAAAAATGTACTCAAGCAAAAATTCCTAATTGAAAGTGAACGCTGGCTTATGAAATTACTCCCAAAAAATGAGAATACGTGCTAATACATAAAACATTCTGATTTACGGTATTTTTAATGACATTTTTAAACAAAATAATTGCAACACAGACAAGCCTGGGCGAACACATTGGAACGCCAGTACCAAACTAACCAAAAATATATAAATTTTTGACCATCAGCATTTTGTTTGTGTGTACTACGGTAAAGTTAATTATCATTTCTTAACCACACTACTTCATAAAAGTAATCACAGCACTAGTGGTACGTGAATCATACAGTGGGAAACACTATAGGTCTCGCCAAGTTTGTAGGCATAGGTCTGCGAGACTTCAAACTGGCATTCCCATATGGAAGCAAACTTCATACCCTTGAGCCTGACTCACAGTCCATAATTTCATCCTGTTTTAGGCCTAACACTTTACACTGTTAGACCTAAAACATTTCTTGCACTCGTGATACTAACAGCCGTAAAACTTGTATGCTGTGTTACCATGTATCCTATCTACAAAAAAAAAAAGGTCCTACTCTAACTTCCCTCTCCCTGTGATCGAGCGAGTTGAATTCTAATGTTGTTCCAGCCATGAAAACCAAGGCCAAATCTTTGCTTCTCATTGTTGCTTTAGGGTAGGCCGTTTTGTTTCTGGGATTTTCTCAATTTGTGGGTAGAGTAGTATTTGTATTTTCATCCCGTTGAAATCAAACAATAATTTCAACGGAAATAAAATTTAACACTTTATTGAAATTTACGTTATTTAAATATTACAATGAATTAAGTAAATCTTATGTTAAAAAAGAAAGTAAAAATTCAGGGTTCAAGCTTCCTGCCATAAGGGTTAATTAAATGCTTCTTTTTGAACAGCAAAACAGAGTTCTCTGTTTTGCTGTTCAATTTTGAACAGCAAAACAGAGCTGTTCAAAAAGCTGTCAATTTTGCGTAATCCCTTTTTCGCCAACTTTAGAAGACAAGTTATGCTTCTGGATAATAATCGAGGTTCACATAATACTGGTTATTCTGTATTACTCGCCATCCCTTTCAGATTTAACAGCTTGGATTATAAGCTCGATTCTGACTGGATTAACGTTCTCTTCTGGTCCTGAAAACCTGACGAGAACTATTAGAATAACTAATGATTTATGCATACAAAAGCAAACAAATAATTTTTCAGCCAGACAGTATCGGATTGTTGGAATAAACTACCATATGGTGTCGCGTGTCCGGACAAAACCCCCCCTCAAATAGGTGCAAAGTAGGACACCCATTTTTTCTGAAAAAAAAAAAAATAAAATTTAAGTAATTTTAATAATGAAGTTACCTTTTGCGTGAAGTTGTGTGAAGTAATCCTGGAAATATACTGTTGTGAGCTTTGCAGTATTTTTAAAAATTGGTTGTACTCTCTGAGTGATCCGAAAAATCGGTCTATCTTCCACCACCATGTAGATTATCAAGAACAATAAAGGAGGTTCTAAACTGTGTGCAGAATGATACTTATACACCAAGAAAAGCTCAAACAGTACACGAAGGCGTTGGGAACGTTCTCAGAGGAAAGCGCTTATTTGCAAAGGTTGTGCTCATACAGATTTGGAGGTGAAGCAACTACTTTCTGTGACTGAACACAGCCACGACCCAGATCCTAACAAGATTAAAGTAGCTGAAGTAAAGAACACCATAAAGACAGCTGCTTTCACCAACAACGTCAGACCTGCACATATTGTTGCAGACGCCATATGTCAACAACCACTTGAAGTCCGTTGTGCCATTGGTCGACTTGACTCTTTGAAACGTAATGTTCGACGTCTACAGAAAGGAGCATTGCCAAAGAACCGAACATCCCTATGAGAATTGGAGCATATCAGTGGTGAGTGGAAAACAACAGGGGATCCAGAATACCAGAATTTCCTCATTTATGACAATGGACCTGAGTCGACAGAGAGAATTATAGTGTTTGCAACCAAGTTTGTACGAGTCATGCGACTCGGCTCTCACCTCTAACATCAACCTTTCGCTGACCTTTGCAGTTTTTCCGTCGGGTCGTTGTTGACCATTTTGACGCCAGTCCTTTAAACACTTTAAACTACGGCGGCTCTCGAACACTCGACCAGTTCAGCCGTTTGGGAAATCGAGGCACCAGATCGTCGAGCACCCACAATCTGTCCTTTATCAAAGTCCGATTAATCCTTCCTTTTACCCATCAAGCTCGGAATTTTACTACCTACTGCACCACTGACACCTTATCTATGCTACGTAGGTCGACTAACTCGGCACTCTCGTACCTCACGTGGTCAACGGGTCGCAATCAGTTTTCATAGGGGTGGTCATAATTCAGTGATCACTCAGTATATGCGTACAGCGCGTATATTGCACTGTCTTCGTCATGTCTATCCGTATGTAATGACTGAACCGTAGTAGATGAATTTCCATTAAATCTTATATTGGCTCTTTTAGAAAGACTTGCCGAGCCGTTCCAAATTCCATTAAAATCGGACAGTAGCCGCGATGGACTCTCACTGGACGCCTAACATATTTCATAAAATATTTCACAAAATTTTATATTTTGCTGTTTTAGAACTATTTGTTTTACCTTCTGAAATTTCATTAAAATTTTATCAGTAGAAATCCGGTAATTATTATTTTTATTTATTTAATTTTTTTCCCTCTACATAACACATAGGATACTCATATGCTGTAGCTGAAGCGCTGAATATTATTTTTTGTTCCCGTGTGTTCCTGTGTGCTGATTGGAGAAATGAATAAGAAATATGGATGAATGAAAATCATTGCTATTTTGCACCTTAGTTTTGTTATAAATCGCGAATTATTACTATTTGCTAACACGCCTGAAATGTAATGCAATGACTACATTAACTAACTTGTTAAATGTGGTATTTCCTCGGGAACAACCATGTACACCTAGAAATCGTCATTTGAATAATATTTATGAAACAGGGAGGTTGATTACAAGGGAAAGATCAATCAGGAGCGAAAATTTTATTGATGCGCTCTCCTATGTTAATATTTTGCGAAGGTGAAACCGTGAATATACTAATAGAGGGAGGGAGAGAAACTATTTAATAGAATTTCAATGCTCTTGGCACATTTAATGTGATTTGCAAAAGCAGTCTTTCTTTTCATTTAGTGTACTTTTTCCTAAGATTTTGTAATCGTTTATTTTTGTGCAATTTATTCACTAAACATCAGAGGTGTAGTGCTAAAAAAATTAGTACCAGAACGCTCGTTCTACAGAAGACTATATGATAACGCCACATTGACTGTATAGTAACTGAATCAAGACTTCAGACTCACGGTTCATAGAACCACCAGTTCTAGCGTCCAGCTCGTGGCGAATCAAAATGCAGCGTTCGCACGCATCACAGTATATCTCATTCGTTGGAGCTCTTTATCTAACACATTGTACTGTAGTAAGAAACGTTCAAGTTTCATTGCGAAATTTATATTTTTGTTTTTAAATAATTTTTATAAGAAATCTATTAATTTTAAAGATTACTATTAATATATATATTTAGTAGCAATGGGTAAACTAGATATTTCTCCCTCCCCTTTGATTATGCCATTGTTTCATAATATTAGGTGTATAAATTTAATGATTTTCTATTATGACATTTATAAAAAAGTACCGGAACGTCGTTCTGGTGCGTTCCGACCCCAATACACCACTGATAAACATGCCCACTTTCTCGGGAGGCTTTCAGAGGTTCGTTTAGATTATGTTACGGAAAGAGAGTGTCGTCAGTCTTTGGGTGACGCAGTTTGGGGGGGGGGTTAAAATAGGAAATTTAATTCCTCATATTGGAGTTGATCTGAATGATAATTTCCGGGGTGAGACTGACTAACTCGTTCCCTCTAGCGAAAACTGTGGATGTTGAGATGAGATGAGATGAGATGAGATGAGACGATGTAGTAATGCGTGTTTGTGGTCCCGGTCGATGACTGAAATGGCTTACCATATGTAAGTAGCCCAGGTGAAATCCATACATGTGTTTATGAAGTACTGTATATGGTGAAACGAAATTTGATGAAAAGAGCTCTCAATGGAAGATAATATGGTTTCAGGATAATGTCTTTAGGTGTGTGTGTGTGTGTGTGTGAATAAAATTTATCCGAAAAAATACCAAGAACTCTCGGAACATCCATTTTTGCCACGAAGATTGCGCATTCATTCGTGCAGAAAACCATATCCCTGAATAATCGAATCTACTTGAATATTTATTGTATGCTGTAGTTCAGCTGTGTGTGTGTGTGTGTGTGTGTGTGTGTGAGTTGAGGAAGTGTCTCTTAGCACTATATTCAGTTGTCTTGTTTTAATTTGTTTAGACCCTCGCGAGTAGTAGAGAGGGTATATTCACCATCCTTCCTACCCGTGGTTAAAAATGCCCAGGTTATAAACCCGTCAGTGACACGAGGAATTTATGTACACTCCCGCCTAAAAGTTTGGAATCACGTTTCATTTTTATTAATTTTTAAAGTTTTTATTAAAATAGGGCCAACTTGTTTAGCGATTTTTATCAAAATATTTTCTATTATATATAAAAATTAAAAAATTGAATAATATCAAAGAAATATTCGAGAATCGAGAATATTGCAAAAAGTGTAGAAGACTCATGAATGCAGTAGATGTAGAGAATTGCAGAAGATTCCTGAATGCTGTAGATGATTCTAGAATATTCTAGAAAGTGGGTATTGTTTCAATATCATAGAAGATTGTAAAGGAATTGAGTGTTGAAAAAACAAGTGATGTTATAACTCTGTATAAAGAAAGTTATTTCATAAGAAGTATTGGCAAAAAACTAGGTGTTTCATTTGAAGGAGTACAAACTACCATTCGACAATTGAAGGAGAAGGGCAATTTAAAAGGACTGGGAACTAAATAATTTTGCTATAACTGAGAAGAAGGTGCAAGAAAAATTGCTGAAGCTAAAAGTAAACACTGATTTCTAAACGCAATCGACGAGTTACATCCACTGTAAAACATTATCTTAAACAGACAGGTCTTCATGGTGGTGTAGCGGTCCGAAAACCCTTTTGAAATCGGAAAATAGAAAGAAACGGTTGGTTAGGCTAAGAGCAATCAACGTTGGACAACTAAAGAGTGGACAGATGATTCCAAATTTGAAATTTTTGGATGCAAGCATAGAGTTTACGTAACACGATCAACTAATGTAAAAATGGTACCATATTGTTTAGTGCCTACAGTCAAGTACGGTGAGGGTTCTATCATGATCTTGGGCCACTTCTAGTTTTCTGGAGTGAGCGACATAGTCAGAATTGAAGGAATTTTAAGAAAAGAAGGCTATAAAAACATTCCTGAACTTAAAATGCAACATCCTCTGGAATTTGACTCTGTGGAAGAAATTTTATATTACAAGACAACTACCCAACGCACAACTCTAAGCTGTGCAGGGACTTCCTAGCAACTAAACAGCAAGAGAAGGTATTGCAAATTATGGTGTGGCCACCCTAATCAATACACTTTTATGAGATCATCTAGATCGTCAAGTCTGCCCGCCTTCACAAAATTTATGGAGAACCTTGCAGATCGCTTGGAATAATGTTAGTCAAGACACTTATAAAATTATCGCCCGAATGCCATGTCTGTGTAAGGGATCTTTAGATGAGCTTCTTTCCTGCGGCGGATTTCCCGCCGCATTATATCCGGCGGCACGCAACCTGTGTTAACACGGTAGTTGAGTTAAGCTAAACTAAAAAACGAGTGTTTCACGTCGCGGGCTGACGCGCTATCTGGCGAGCCCGTGGACACAACGCAACTGGGCGCGTTAGACCCGCTGACGCGCCTCTCTGTTTTCAAGGTACACGAGGCGGACTACACGCCAACGGTTGACTCACTTCAGTTCTCCTCCAGTACTCTTTAGGGTTACGTCTATTTATTTTTATTTTTTTAATTGATTAATACGTTTGACATCGAAAAATTTATTAGTGAAGTTGAAAAATGTCTAGTGCTGTACGATACTAGATCGAAGGTTTATAGTAATCATGAAAGCTTTTCAATGACAAGCGGTAATACAAAAAGAATCTATCAGGGTATTTTCTGTGATTGCTAAACTTCAAATGAAAGACACTTGTTGTCAGCCTGGTCGATAAGGTAGGATGATCACCAATGGCAGTCTTTTTTTTTTTTAATAAATCAAAAAGACACCGCCACCAATGGCGGTGCCTTTTTGATTTATTAATTGAATAAACTAACGCAGAGTGCTGATAGACCGTACAATTGGGTTGTACACATCTTTGATGTTCAGACATTACTGATCACATTACTAGAAATCGCTCGTGTAATTTACCGGTCGTGCTACCAGCCAGAAATTCGTAGGATCTTCCTTATAAATAAATAAAAATGGCAGAATGAGCTTATATGGTAATATTATAAGAACAAAGACATTAGTTATAGTTATAAACTTAAGCGAGTTTGCTAAACAAAATAAAATACAGTTGTTTAGAAAAGTATTAATCTAATTATTATTAGCGTGGTTCCGGGTGTGGTGTATTCCACATTCGCCCTATTAAAATATTTTACATTTTATGTCAATTACCGTATTTGTCGGCTTATAAGACACTGGGACATGAATGACGCACCCTAATTTTGGAACGATAAGTTTAAGAAAAAAACTTTTGAAAAAAATTTATTGTTAATAGAATGGAAATTTAAAATTCAATAAAAATAAAACCCAAAAGCCAATAAAGAAAGGTATAGGATTATTACTCTTATTATTTTAGTATTATTCAACTTCGGATTCATTAGTGACTTGATCAACATTATCCTCAACATCATCATCTTCTTTACTAGTATCATTGTCACTCTCATACAATAAATGATCTTCAGTGCCATCCATTGTATTACTTATACCACATTTTTTAAAGGTCTTCTTCACCACTATTTTAGTCATAACATCATGCCATGACTTAAGCGCCCATTCACACACTTGTGCTATTGATGGACGTTTCATCTTTCCCGCAGGCGTCGTATCATGGTTCCCCTCTATCATCCATTTATTCCATTGCGCCCGCATGTTATTCTTGAATGGCTTATTGATGCTAACTTCTAACGGCTGTAACTGAAAAGCATACTGACCGTGATCACGATGTAAACTATCCATTAACTACATTTTGTCGCTTGCCGATTTTTCGGTTTTGCGCATGTGCTGTATTGTCAGTTTCGGCTTCTAAGACGCAGGGCGATGTTTTAAGGTATTTATAAAGGGAAAAAAAAGTGCGTCTTATAGGACGACAAATACGGTACTTTTATGGTTTTTATAAATTTTGCTTTTCAAATAAGTAGCTTCCTCTAAAACTAAACCTAAAGACTTCTGGTTTAAGACTTCCTTTGGCTCTATAGTAAACTCTTTACTATGTAAACCGGAACTAAATGAAGCAAACGCAACCTTGGGATGGGGGTGGGGAAGAAGAAATCGCAACAACTGATATTAACGGAGTCGCTGCTGCCGGTACTTCCGATATCAGCTGGAGAATATCGTAAATAACGTAAATAAGAAGGGCAGGCACAGGTCTTGTGAATATCGCTTTTAACGAGCAGCAATAACTCGTTTTTGACAGTCTTTTTTATTTTTATTTTTGCCATTCGTTCTTATAAGCTGTAGTCACATTACTGGCAGTGACTTGACACGACGCTTATTCATCGTGTGACGTACATTGACGTCACACAATTGTTGTTTTCTTGGAAATCGTGACGTTGGTTTACTTGTATGTTTGGCGACAATTTTCCTTCCTTTTTTTTATATTTCAAATTCGCTCTTAAAGAGGAGACTACTACAGCCCCATCTAGCGACAGAAACCGGTGAATATATGACATAAATGGGTCTGCTTTTAAAATTGCAGCTAGAGGGCAACCACTTTATTGGAGATGGATCTCGGCGTAGTGTTGCTAGGCGCTTGCGTTTAGTATTCGCCATTGAAGGTCGTTTTAGCGGTTGCGTGTCATGAGATGCGTTCAGTAAAACTTTCGCTTGGTTGATTTTCCATATGTTTGATGATGGCTTACTGTACTGATTCATAACTGGTCATATGCGTAATAATACCTTTTTATAATGATTTTATTACATTTATTTAATTGTTTCGAATTGCCTTACTATGCATGAATGCTTCTTTTCTCTTATTTCGTCAGACAACCAACTCAGTCAGTGTGGACTGGAATATGTTTTATTGTTAAGGCACATCTGTAGAAAATTTCTTATAGAAGAGCAAACCCATTTTTTGGAGCGGGGATGACGATATTAAAACAATACTTATCGAATCTAAAAAAAAGTGTTCATATATATAAAGTATTAATTCATAAAAAAATGCGCGTGTTATTCTATTTTTTCAACTGTAGGTAGGACACATACCCTGCCTTCTCACCGCTTCCATGAATTGCTATTTCAGCAACATAACTCCTAGAGATATAATCTGCAGTAAAACTAAAACCTCAGTAATTCAGAGTCATAGGATAAGGATAGTCGTCCTAATTAACGAAAATTCCGAATTATAGAATATAATATTATATAAACATTTTCAATTCGTACTTCATAAAAGCAAGTAAATATATTTAAATCCAGCAAACTATGTTAATTTAGACAGTATTAGGGCAAAGCGCATGACTAAAAGAAAAAGAGAATATAATAAATATTTATATTCAAAACAAAATTGAACGGAATGCATTCAAACCAAATATGAGAACACACATATTTCTTAATTAACTTCAATTAATGCAATGCATTACGTTAGTGTTACTATGTCTTACTGTATTTCTATTCGTTCGTTCTTCGGTTTTCTCAGAGTGCAAAAATATTTCCGATTCGGTGTCAGAATTGGAAGAGTTAACAAGAATATCGCGGTGGCTTCTGCCTTCATGCAATTTTCGCTTATTTAATTAATAAAAATATTTTCTGTCACAGAAATATATTTTTACACTTCACAGACTATTTCATGTTTCGTCACCCTACAATATCATGCATCATCTCTTTACGTTCCCCCAAATTAATATTCTTTTTGCTACGGCTGTGCAACACATTTTGAAACTTTATCTTTGATTCTATCTTAATTAAATCTCTCATAATGTAATATATATATTTTTTATTTCCTCATATATTATTGTACTCTTCTCTACTCATTTCAACTTACGGTTCAGTTGTAAACAGCACTTTCGATATTAACCACTGTGTTTTCTTCTCTTTTGTCTTGTTCACTGATAATAGAACTACAAAAAAATAAATAATAATATAATGAAATAAATAAATCAATTAATTAAATAAATAAATAAAAAATAAAGAAAAGAAAAGACATGGCTAGTATTTAGGAGCATTATCCAATAATAATAATGCCTGAATGTTTTAATTTGCATTAATTTTTTCTTATATATGATTTTACTTCTTTAATAAAGTGGGAAAACCACACTTAAAAATTAACAACTGTATCATTAAATTCTTGCTTAGGAAAAACTCGATTCTGCCTAAATAAAATATATACATAAAAAAAAAAAAAAAAAGGCAGCCCATAGGGAAGTCCGAATTAGTGAGGTTTTATTTGTACTTGTACTGACATTAATAAGAATAGCCTAATAACTAATGCATCAAATATAATCAAAAGTAAAATATCATTGTTAATAATCCAAAATGTCTTTTTTATTATGTGATATTTAAATGTTTAGAAATGTTTATTGCAATAATAATAATACAATTTGATATATTGCAATATTGCCCTTCATGGCCACAAGGCCAGGGGTTTAGTCTCTCACCTTAATTTGCCTTCCTCTACATTTCTATGAGTTAACAAATTCCTTATTTATCCATAACACAGGAGCCGAAATTTTAAGATCCAATTAGAGATGCTCACTCGGCAGGGAGCACCGTTTGGAAAAACATCCCAGATCAAATGTAATGATCCCACAAAATTCAGATGGCTCCCTTCCATAGATTCCTTTCCCATTCGTTCGCTTTACTCTCTTTCATCTGTGATAGCACCAAACTGAAGTGTTCCCAATCACTGACCGGTTGTTATTTAAAGGTGCATTAATCTCCCCCTCCACATAAATAACATCATTGCATCTTCAGAAAAAGAAATTCTCTTTGGTAATTGTATAATATTATTTAAGAAAAACAACTCACCATAGCTCAAATTGGCTATCCATTATCAAAAGCTGATTCCCACAAAAATAATTCTGAAAATGTTAATTAGCTGAGAGCTCTGCGTAGAAATTCAGGCAGCTTATCCGTGAGCTGCCACCAGACTTTCTAAAAAGATTGACCCTGCTCCTTACAATACGAAAATGTTAGCGTCGCATGCCGTCTATAATCTGATATCAATCATTTACTGATTGTGATGTGTTACTTCCAGTACATTATAATAATGTAATGGAGGTACATCCGTCTCTTTCAAAGTCAAAAATGATTTTGATGTTCATGACATGCCTGTGAAAGTTGGTAATGTTGCTTTTTAATTGACTTTAAGAAGGCTAATCTGCTATCTTTGCGGTTATTACCAGAATAAATATTATTTCATACATATTATTATGAGCTGTTATTTATGCATCCACATAGTAGCTCATACACATCTTTCGTCAAAGTTAAAAATGATTTTATTTATTTATATACAGATTTCTCACACACACACAGAGTACACAGACCCTAAATAATGGTGAGAACGCTGAGAGTTACAGAATCAATACAAAACAGTAATAACCAGTACAAAACTACAATTAAAATATATACAAAATTTAGATTAAGAAAATAGTACCGAAAAAATTCTTATACATAGATGGATTAATTGTAAAATCAATGTTGTAATTATTCAATACCTGAAGGAAACGAAACAGACGACTACCAAGTAAGTGTCGAGTACGAGGAAAAGGCAGTGTGAAATTAGTTTTATAACGAGAATTCAAACGGGATACAGTAAGGTTCAAGAAGAGATGGAGAATCCATAACAGAGTTCATGACATTGTAGACAAAAAGAGAACCATGGAGTTATCGTCTAGAGTGAAGAGGAACAATTCTGAAGCGACTACAAAGAGCTCCATAATTGCGACGGTGAAAGGAAAGCCGATTGATTTTGATGTTTATGATATGCGTTAATTCTTCCATTAATTTTTCAAATTTCGTCATACTGTAGTAGGGAACATCTTGGGGATTACCCACTGTCTGATGTCCCTACTATGAGGAAAGTTTAAAAATTAATGGACCTTCATGATACAATTATGGAAAAATAAATGAACAGTTAATCGATCGATAGAGGGACTTACAAAGAATGTAGCGTATTACCTTGGTGCTTTGAGAAATGATGAGAAACAAAATTGGGAAGTCAAAAGACGCAAGTGATATATTTTTCCTCTTACTTTTATTCACAGAAAGCATTCTCTTTATACATGTGCATTCGGGATCCGCGATTATCCTGCAGCTAAATCTCTTTCTGAATCAAAATACACCAGGGTTGGTCATGATTTGCTGAGATCTTGGACACACAATTAAGAAGATAACACTCTATGATCAAAAGCTAGAAAGGACTTATACTTCTACAATTATGCCTTTACATTATAAAACGGAACAGGTAAAGGGAAGGAAATTTATTTCGCTTGCGATATCCAACAGAATATAGATATCCATACTCCATTCATATACGGTCATTTATTACAGATCGCTTCAGTGATAGTGGCAGTGTGTAGTTGGACATCTGATTGCTATCATGACCAGATACGGACTGATGTCAGTTGGTATTCGGATCACATCTCCGAGAAAACAAAACTCAGTAAAAGAGTCGTCAGCCAACATATCATATTTATTTATATCAAGGTTCTTCAACCTCCACACATATACAGGGTGGAAAAGTCACATTGTTCAAATCCTCTCACGTTATCCCCACCTTCAAGGACGGCAACAAAATATAATGGACACTTGTAGTCTATTTAAATCCTTCCTGAATTAGAGACGTCACAGCTGTATGACGTAATATGAACTTCTGGTGTAGGACATTATTCGGTGCCCTTATAACCTCTCCTTATTACTCGAGGCAGTTTTCGGAGTAAGCAGTTGTCCTTGCAACATCAGGTGCTCCATTCAAGTCTTCTAGAAATGCTTTTTTTTCCCTCTCTCTTTCTCTTTCTAGATTGATCGATGTGTGGACTCACTGATATCTTGAATGATCGTACGTGCAAATTCACAACACATGACTACTCAATAAACGTTCGAAACCTCGATAGTTTCGGTTGTCTACATGTCTAAACATTTTTGATACAGAGTTCTCACTCAAGAAATAAAGTAAAATTATAAAGTACAATCTTACCAAGAATTTAACAGTTATAACGAAGTTTCCTTCGCACTATTTGTAAATAAAAAATAAAAGAAAAATTAGCATTAATGCAACAAATCACAAAGAAAGAAATAATTTGGACCTACCATTAAATAAACTGATTCAAAAAATCATATACAACTATGCCTAGATTAGACCCTTCCTGAAACTGTAATTTAAGAGAATATGCAAGAGGAATAATTTTTAAATCAAAAGTTCGTTATGATTAAACAAAGTTGAATAATAGATAGAAATATGTCGACATAGCCAAAGACAAATGGATCGAGCGAGATTTTTGTTCATCAGTTAGTAGTAGTAGTAGTAATGGAGGCATGTGTTGCAAAAAAACAAGGGTATGAGCGTATGTAGCATCAGCCAAAAAAACCCCAATTTCATACATCAATTTCCTCTAAAAGTTTGTCCAGTTCCTCTTTGAATTTATTTAAGCTATCAACTTCCACAACGACAGATGAAATTTCCGCACATCTATTCTACAACTGTCTTTCTTCAATTTGAATTTATGCCCCCTCAGGTTCGTAATCTGAGCAGGCGGAAGAATCCCATCACAATTCATCGTGCTTAACCCATTATAAGACCTTATACACCTCAATCAGATCACCTCGCAGGTGCCTAGTCTCCAGCCGCTGCAATTTGCCGAATTTAAGCCTTTCTTGGTATGAGGACCCCTTCGTTCCCCTCACCAATCTTGTTGCCCTTCTCTGTACACGCTCAAGCAACTCTACATCCTTCCTAAAATGAGGCTTCCGGACCTGTACGCAGTATTCAAGGCGTGTCCTGAGCATTGCCTTATACAAAGGGATAATCACCTCATTTTCCTACTAGCAAAATTCCTGTATATCATTGACAATACCTCATAACCTGCTCTGAAAGCCTGTCTGCATTGCTCAGAAAACTTCATATCTGACTGCACAATTACTCCCAGATCTTTTTCATTTTCTACCAACCTAAATGTAGTACCACACAGTTGGTACGCTTCTCTCGGGTTATTTCTACCCATATGCAGTACTTTGCATTTTGTAGTTTGTTTCGTTTCCTACTCCTTCCCCTGTACTAGAAATTTCATTGTTCCATTTTTGCAAAAAGGGTAGTAAAATATTTATAAGCAAAGTTCATGGCAAAGAGACAATACTACTTAGACGACTACTCTAAATACTGAGCACTAGAAAATCAGCACACAGAAGAGTAAATTATCATTTTATTAAGGCAATAGTTGAACTACAGGTTCTACCCTCCCACGGTATTCATGAACAAGCGTTCCCTGTGACCTTTAACAACAACTTTAACCAACAATCCGGGACCATAACCCTTTTGTTTCCCCCCACCCCCGGGAGTGTTAGTTTTGCCACTGCGATAAAGGAATTTTATGGTACAATATTATGTTCTCTAACTTTATCGTATAAATATTGACCCTTCTGCAGTCCCCAAATTCTGGCGGTAGCGTAATGGTTAGAACCACCGTTCTACCAACACCGGGTGGAAAAGGCCCGTGTTCGAATCCCGCCAACTACGTAAGTTAGTCAGTCTCGGACGAAAATACCAAGGTTTCTTTTTCCTTAGGAAAACTCTGGATTTTCATCCAGAAAAAAAAAAAAAATGGCAGGCGGATCAGAGAACGCATGCAATTTATGGAAGTGATACACATGGACAGACGAAGTTGTTCTCGACTAACCCTAATATGATAATTTCGTGTATGTACCCTAAAGTTGTTAAAAAAGCATAATTAATGTGTAAAATCAAAAGAGAAACAGAATTAACGATCAGCTTTATTTCTTGCGTGATAACAAAGTATGATTTCAAATTTTTAGTCTTATACCCATTTTAAAATTAAATTCTGCAGTATTTAACCTTTATCATTCGCCCGATGAGCGATGCTGTAGAAAATATCATATTCATTAGAGCGACTTCAGCAGCGAGAAATCACCAATCAGTTTTCTCTACACTCTAGGAAAACTGTATCTTAAAATAGTGTTGAAAATATAAGATGGTGTTCACCTATAAAGAGACAGTAGTACAATCGAAACAACTGTGAGGTAAAATAAATGGCAGTTACTTCTGTTTTAAGATTTTTTATATCAAGGTTATTTTTAAATATCCTTCATATAAAGTAGTGCAATACCGAAGCAGCTTTCTGAAACTGCAGTGACGGCTCCAGTATCGTGGTAATTAAAATCCATGAAGAATGAGTTGTCTTTTTAATTTTCTTGAGTTGATGGAAATCAAAAATTTTAAACCAACGATAGTATTGTCTTAACATTCGTAAACAACGTTGAAAGAGGTTTTTTTTTAATTGTAGCATAAAATACCGCAAGCACACCGTTGTTGTTGTTATTATTATAATAATAACAGAATGTATATATTATTAGCAGAGGCCCAATAGAACCTTGTGGAGAGTCACAGACCACCTCAATCGGCAAATAATACCACGTTACCTCCACAACAATGGTGTACCACTGGAGGCCATCCACACAGACGTGTATTGTGCTGCCATAGCAGCCACTAGGCTTAATGTAAGAGACACGAGAGACCAGCAGCAGAAGGAACAGCCAGCTTGGGAAAGAAGAAATCAGCAGAAGATAGAAGAATTAAAAGTCAAGATAAGCCAACTGATCCAGTACCAACGGGGTAACAGGAATAAGAAATTGATCGGAAAATTGAAGAGCATCCTCAATAGAAACAGCGTACATAGCAAACATGAGACAAAAAATCAAAGAATAGGAGAGTACCTGGACACACTGAAGCAGAACCTCCTCGCACTCAGCAAAAGACTACCCGGATACAAAGAGAGCTCCCGGAGGAAAATAAATAATCGAATCTTCAATGAGGACCGAAGACACTTCTGCAGGAGTCTCGGAGAAGACGAGAAAAAAGGGAACGGACCACCCGAGAAGATGAGGATTCAGGAGCTCTGGTGCAACATATGGAACAGGGAAGTAAGACATAACGGCCGAGCCCGATGGGTAGAACTAAAACGCAAAAAAACCAAGGACGCACAAGCGATGAGAGAGTGGGAGATTCGGGAAGAAGTAAAACAGACGATCAAGAACTCTCACAACTAGCGAGCTCCAGGAATAGATAACGCCCACAACAACTGGTACAAGAAGCTCACTTGTACACACAAGCACCTAGCAGAGCAGTTCATAAGGCACCCAGAGACAGTCCCAAAGTTTCTCACTCAAGGAATCACATATCTGAAGCCCCAAAGACGATACAAACCTATCTGAAGATACAAGAAACCCGGCGAAATACAGGCCAATCACCTGCCTCCCAACATTGTACAAGATCCTGACCAGCTGCATAACCAGACAGATATCAGACCACCAAGCGGCTGAGCAAAGGATGCAACGAGCAATTAACCATAGATGCCGCGGTTATAGAGCAAGCCTACAAGAAGCGCCACAACATGTACCCAGCCTACATCCATTACCGAAAAGCCTTCACTCTGTGCCTCATAGAGGAGGGAACACAGTTAAAGCCATAAACACCAACAGAAAACAGCGTTTGCTGGCTAATAGAGGCGCTGAACATCTACAAAAATCAATTGGACTTAGTAGATGTTCAAACTTCAAATCTTTGTAGATGTTCAAACTCTTCAAATTTTGCGAAAAACTTCCTAGGAGAAACGATGGAGAAATGGAGTACCACCATTAAGGTCGAGAACATCACAACCAGGCCAATCCCAATCAGGAGAGGAATCTTTCAGGGAGATACCCGGAGCCCACTGTGGTTCTGTCTAGCACTTAACCCGCTATCCACCACGCTGAACAGTAGCAAGTACGGATATAATCTCAAAGATGTACATCGATGACATCAAGCTTTACGCAGGAACAGAGAAGCAACTCCAGCAACTACTCCGGATCACCGAAGAATTATTCAGCAATGATATTAGGATGGAATTTGGTCTACACAAATGCAAGACCCACAGATTGCGTCAGGAAAAATTAGTCAACCAAAACTACCAGTTGCAACCTGGTAAATAGATCGAAGCAATAGCAGAGGGAGAGGCCTACAAATACTTGGGGATGATGCAGGCTCAGCAGTTACAGCACAAGGAAATTAAGGCCTGCCTGACCGAAAAATACCATCATCGACCCAGAAAGCAAAGCTGAACGGAGGGAACACAGTTAAAGCCATAAACACCCTTGCAGTACCAGTACTAACGTACTCCGGGGATCATGGATTGGACTAACATCGAGCTGGACGATATCATGAGAAAGACAAGGACAATGATGACCAAAAACCGCCAACACCACCCGAAATCAGCAGTGGAAAGACTGACAATTGCTCGGAAAGCAGGAGGAAGGGGCCTGATAGACCTCATCGAGCAACAGAAAATAGTAAACTTGAAGGATTACTTCCAGAAACACACAGCAGCGCTACAACAGGCCATAAGGAAGATAGACAAGCGTTATACCCCACTCAACCTAAGCGAGGAGTCCCGTCTCAAACAGGAGGCACAAACGAAGCTAGAAAGATGGGCAGAGAAGGCACTCCATGTCAGACTCTACAATGATCTCCATCAAGATCACATAGATAAAACTGATTCCAATGCATGGCTCACGAGCTCGGGGAAGAACGTCTCGCTCTTCCCCGAGACTGAAGGATTCATTCTCGCCATCCAAGACCAAGTAATCAACACCAGAAACTATATGTGGACATGTGCATATGTGTAGGGCGACACCTAGAACGTCTGTTCAACTCCGCCTCGAGTCTCTGTGAAGAGCAGAATCAACTGTAAATGGGCCAGAAATGTGTCGGTGTAGGTTTGTGTGCATTCTGTGTGTGTTTTGTTGTTATGTTCTGGCCGCTTGGCTACTCAGAAGCATCAATCACCTGGACAAATGATTCTGGGTACTCGTCCACACCACGGAAAGGTGGGCTGGGATCCTCTGGGACCCATTTCAGAGGAGAGAGAGAGAGAGAGAGAGAGAGAGAAAGAGAGAGAGAGAGAGAGAGAGAGAGAGAGAGAGAGAGAGAGAGAGAGAGAGAGAGAGAGAGAGAGAGAGAGAGATATCTGGAATGTCAGTTCGGAGCTTCACCCTAAGATCGTCATAGATTGCACAATTAAAGAGCAAATTGCTCCAATCTTCTGTATTCCCGCAGCTGCAGAGATCGGTGTGATGCAAGCCAAACTGATAGAGTTATTGATTAAGAGAGCTATGTCCAGTTACCAAAAAGGAAGTTTCCATAGTAAGGAGCACCAGGTTTTAACCGATTTAGAGAGTAAGAAGGTCACACTAGGTAGGAATTTTCTTGTGACCGCTCCAAGTGGGATGGTGTCCCATCTGGTCTGCCAGATGCTAATTAGCTCGTTAAACATCTGCATTTCTCTTTTTTAGGATCTTCATTTAAATTTAGCTGAATACCAAGTAATTATGAAGGTATTTGTTTTTTTGTGTCGAAAGCAGAGGCCACGATAGATGAAATATAGATCCAACGGAAGGGATCCCACAATAACTTGCACTGTAGTGGTAGAAACTGTTCTACAGACTCCGAGAACACAGAGGAGCATGCTCCACTGGATGGAATTCAGTTTTAACCTCATTTTGGAATTGGTGGCCCAATGAAACCAAGCTCCTGCCGCATAGGTGACTATGGGCAGGAAAACAGCATCATAGTAGAGAAAGAGTGACTTCCTAGAGAGACCCCACTTCCCTCTGGAAATACTAATAATTGACCCTTGAATTTTTTGATTTTAGTACTAATATGAATCAGATGAGGATAAAAGGAAAGCTTATGGGCAATAATGACCCCAATGGGGCTTTACCTCAGTAACTATAGGAAGCCGCTTGCTAAAAATTGATTTGGGGAGGTCCCTGAGATCCAACTTGGATTTAAAAAGCATCATTTTTGTTTACACTGGATTAATTTTAAGGTCAGTTAAAATCCGGTTTGCATTCACGTCCAACACCGCACGAGAACTGCCTGAGACCACAATTGTCAGGTCATCAGCGAAAGCAAAAATTTTACAATTCTGGAGGGAGCGGCCCAGCCAGTCTTCAAGCACAATGTTTCAGATAAGGGGCCCCAGGACTGAACCTTGGGGACACCCTCGAAAGACCTTCCTAGAGACTTGGAGAAATTTTGACTTGACAATTGTTGAGCCGTCAGAGAAATAGCCTTGAAATAATTTGTACATATGAAAGGAGCATCTGGCACACCGGACACGTTCAAGGGCGCTGCCCCACCAGACAGTGTCGAAGGCACCCGCGAATTCGACCATAATAGCTAGTTCAAATTTGAATTTAGAATTTACTATAGGCCAGACAAAGTCAAACAAGGTCTCCTCGCAAGAATGACCTGGGGTGAAGCCATATTGACAGGCAGAAAAGAAATTTTGTTGTTGAAACAGCTGTTAGTCGAAGAACCATAAGCCGCTCCAAGATTAGCAAGCAGCGCAATCGGTCTGTAGGCACATGGATTTGAGGCAAGCTTATCTGGCATTTTGATAAGACGGAGCAAAGAAACCCTTCAAACAAAGGGAAAGATGCCTTTCATGAGGCATTTATTGAAGAGTAAGAGCAAGTAGAGAGGTCTTAACTTTAACAGCCAGAGAATGATCACATATTCAATTATATCCATTCCTGGACACTTCTTCACGTTGATCTTCTTGACCACCGAGGTAAGTTCCTCAAGAGAAAAATGGCTTGGTACGTTCTTCAATGGTGTATTTGTTATTTGCCTCCAAAATTGCCATGTGCTCTGGAGAATCTTCAGAAGAATTATCCACAAGAAATAAGTTGTCAAGAATTTGGTTTATAGAGTCTGTCCAGCCAGAGGTTTCATGAGTCTCAGTGGTAACAGTACCGAGGACATCAGAAACTATAGAAAATACATCGCCAAAGAGCCCAGAGTGTTCGATGACATATGTCGATGTTGCCACTCGGCCTCAGAAACGATCCAACACATCACCGCGAGATGCAAGGTGATCACCCAGACTGAGTACGCTCATAGACACGACCAGGTAGCCAGGATAATATATCAGAAGGAAATACAAGTTGATCGAAGAAAGTACCGTACTACAAGTACGAACCCCAAGCAGTACTAGAGACCCCAACTCACAAGCTGTACTGGGACCGCACCGTAATAATGGAGAAGACAATCCCGCACAACAGACCGGACATAATCCTTGTGGACAAGAAGGAAAAGGCTACCTATCTGATTGACATAGCGGTACCCAACACTGGCAACCTGCAGAAAACCCATGGGAAAAAAATTAGGAAGTACACGAACCTAAGACAGGAGATCAAAGAGATGTGGCATATGCAAGAAGTAACTAACAGTAACACCAGACACAACAACAACAATGACCCTGTGTACTTGGTAGCAATACCGTCACGAGGTGGAACCCCCAATCAGGGAGAAATAATATAAGAGCAATAATAATCTACTCCTTTTTACAATATCATTCACTTAGTGCTCTTTCCAAACAGTGAAATTAAAGACATTTTTGTTAACATATTTGCATATTTCAGTAATTATATAAATCACTATCAGAACTTTTTTTTTTTTTTTTTTTTTTTTTTAATTCAGCTATTGGAATTTGAAAAAAGTTATTTAATGTACACATTACATTTGAGGCGCGTTAACAAATAGAAATAATTCACGATTTGTAACCAAATAAGTCAATCCACTGACATGAAGATTCCTATAATATTCTAAGCAAACATTGAAATTTTGAAATGGATCAGAGTTCCTGTTCCAAATTTATAGTAATACCTCTGTAGTGGAAACTGGGGTGGGGAAATGTTATGAAATCGGGATTGGACTCACAACCACCCCAGAGGCCAACAGAATATATGTTCAAAATTTGGTCGCGATCCACATTTTCTTCCCCTTTTGTCGATTAATAAGAAAACATACTTTCGTTTATGCCGATTTTACGGGGGGGGGGACTGTGAAATCGTAAGGTGGACCTGAAATTTTTCTAAGGCCCAACAGAAGAGCACAGGTTGAAAATTTGGCCTCGATCCGACATTTCGTTCCAGAGTAATACGCGAAATATACTTTCATTTATATGAATAAATTTCTGTGGCCGGGAGGGAAGGGTCGGGGAGACCATGACTAATCTTAAAAGCGTTCCAGGGCCCAACGAAACACACGCTTAAAATGTCATATCGATTGAACTTTTTCGTATTAAGTAATCTCTAAACATCCGATAACTTCCATTACAAGTTAGGTAGTTTATGCAGTGCGTTACATTTTATGGAATGCAGTGCGTGCTGTCTATTTTTTATTTTTATTTTTATTATTTATTTTTTTAAATTAAAATTAACTGAAGTGAAAAGTAAATATAGTTATCTCCTTATCAATTAATTACTAAAACTATAAAAAAACTTTATAGAACAATTAATAAAACTGTATAGTTTTGCGTTTTCGAAACCATTCCATTTAATTGTGACTGCATAATATTTATTTTTCTCCTCCCGTATACTTTTTTTTTTTTTAAATTTCTTTTCTCTATATATATGTATTTGTTCACAAGTATTACGAAGGGAAAGGTGTCTCCATGGATATGTGGAGATTTTCTGACTCCTTTCGTGTGAGTTCAAATATCATATCAATATCCCATGAGTGATGAAGTAGTGATGGGAAAATAACTAAGGGAAAATAACTTCACGATCTCTTCTCTCCAGCAAAAACAAAAAGACTAGCCATCGATGACGAAGTGGTTAGCATGTTTGCTCTAGTCATAAGGTTTCTGGCCCTATTCAGCCATTCAGGAGTTGTCTATTCAGAATTAGGACTGAGGCAGCTAAGATGATGAGGCGTCAGTAAGTATCTGTAACGTCTACAAATCGCGTGCGTTCTGTGGTCCGTTTGTCTGTTTTGCTGGATTGAAAACCACAGTTTCCGATATATAAAAAAAAAAAAAAAAAAAAAAACTCTCCCGACACCGATTAATTCGGCAAAGCAGGCTATGAAAAAATCACCCAAAAATTAGTCTTGTCTCGCCGTGATAGAATCTATAATTATTCTTATCGATCATCTTTATATGTAATGTAATCATCTCGCCTTAAAATAACTGTAACAGACTCAATTTCTAAAATAACTGTAACAGACTCAATTTCTAAAATAACTGTAACAGACTCAATTTCTAAAATAACTGTAAGAGTTTCTCAATATAGAAACTCTCAAAATTGAGAAACTCTATATGAGCAAATGAATAGGAGATTTGGATTTCATAATTGACCAAGAATAAAACCGAAAATTTTGAGGCCGAGAAAATAGGAAAAATGAAAATATCTGTAATCTTGTCAATAAAGTAAACCTGTTATATTGCAATTATAATCATGCCCTTGAGATGTATAATGACATTCAATGCTGTAATAGATCTGCCAACTGGATAGATAGGCCTTGAATTCTGACCAAAAAAGGACAGAATAACATTCAATATCTGGCCATAATCCAGTAAAGGAAGATGGAGAGTAGCTGTGGATATTAGCAGAGATGTAGGGAAAAAAATAACAATTAAATACAATGTAAGTGTATTTTATCGTGAAGCTGAATTTCATTTTTCACTTCTGACATTTAAAGCAAAAGGCCTTTTTTTTAAAATTTACATTGTTCTAGTTAATGACGCTTTGTTAAAGTATCATTAAGGTAATTCTTTACACTTTAAGAAAATTTCATTCATGACAATGATCAAAATCGATTACATGTGTCTGTCTGGAGCTTATGATGTAATCAGTTTCGAACAAGATGAAAATGGGTTGCCGAGGCCTATTTAAGGGAGTTTCTTGTTTAATATTTCCTTCAAGCATGACCGGATGCTTTCGTCTTTACACACCCCAACCTCGTCTGTGTCAACGTCCATCCAATGATGGTTACCACTTCATACCGCACCTTAATTCGGCCGAGCACGCGCGTGTATTTGTGACATGGTTTCAACACTCAGTCGCCAAGGAGCTCGTAATCGTTACGGAAGGAAACTGAGTAAATCGGTGAGAAGAATCGATGCCACTGCAGCGCCATCTGGAGCCAATGTGTGGGTAGCCTTTTCTTTTAATCTATTATGACTTTCCAAGTCTGACTTGCATGAAATGTTGTGTGGGCGTAATGTGATGTTAGGCGCATGTTTTTCGCTGCCAATTCGACCTTGTACTCTTATTTCACGATTCCTGGAGATGAAGCGTCCATTCTGCTTACTTACAAACTAGTCACTGCATTTGAGTAAAATCTCCAGTTTTATTTCCGGCTGGCAAACTCATATGGTAATTGGGGATACTACATCGCAAAATTCATCCCCTTAAGGCTGAAGAGATATTTATAGCTCCACTGAAAACGACTTAAAAGTTTAGCGCGTAAACTAGTAAGAGTATACGGCCCGAGGAAACTGTTCGTGTTCATATCAATTATCGTTATGTTCTGCAATGAGAGGATGAAGCGCTTTAAGCATCACTGGTAAGAAATAAGGAAGTTTGGAGTCGGATAGGAAGATGAATGAACGCATAAATGGGGAAAAAAAAGATGAATGAAAACAATGGTAGTTTCATCTTAAATTAGAGTGAAAGGGTAAAAAAAAAAAAAAAAAAAAGCGAGAGAGAAATCAAGGCAGGACGCTCACAACATAACACAATTAAAAACAGAACACAAAACCTCAAACAAAGAAGGGAACTACGTTGTTATGAGTAATAGGAAAGAGAATCTTCGTTATCATAAAGGAGTGATATATAAGGTTGAAAAAACGCCGGTTTGCATAACTTTTATTTTGTCTCTCCTTCTTCAATCTCTCTTTATGTGTCTCCATTTAGAAACAACATTCGAATAATTTCTTCTCATCGCAAAAAATGTTTTTCATTTTTTCTTCACCTTAATATTTCTTTCGTTTTCAATTTTTGCTCTCCTACACGTATTTCCGCTGTGTTTCTACATACGACTTTTGTTCGATTCCTATCGCCGGTCGAAGTTGAGAAACATTCGTTTGGAAAGAAACTTTTACAGCATCCTTTCAAACTGTACCCGAATTAGTCGATCTCGGATGAGAACTACAAGGTTTTTCTATTCGGAGACTTGTGGTTTTCCAGTAAGAAAGAAGAAAATAGGCAAAAAAGAAAATACAAATACGTTAGCAGGCATAACAGTACAGACACCTCATGGTAAAGCTGTCTTCAGCCTATTCGAAACATCCTAACACCCTGGCTTATTCGAAACATCCCTTGCTCTTCCATTAACTTGCAGCTATATTAGTTTCCTTCTTTTCAATTTAATTTTTTTTTAATTTGCTTATACAATGCAGGCAATAATTCCGATAGCATTGTATGAATATAATATAAATGCACTTGCAAAAATAAAATAAATATTACAAAAATTTCTAGAAATCTAGCATTATTAACCATGTAAAACAAAGCCAACACAATCAATTATATTTTTAATATTACAATCATATATCGCATAAAGTGAAATGAAGAAAACAGATAAATAAAGATATTAGGATAAAAAAAATTGTATAGTCTACGTTTAATAAATTTACAAAAGGATTAAAATCATGGACTACAACAGGAAGTATACGTACGTAAAAATCTCTGAGTCTACATGCTAGCATAAAGATTAAATTAATTGAAGTTTATTGATTAAAATTAATTGAAGTTTATTTATTATAATTCTATATTGCGGGATATCTCATTTACAATGTAGGAGAAACCAATAATCGTTGGCCAGTCATTATAAACGAGTTTAAAATGTAAATAAAATTGAATATGGTATAATTAAAAGAGAAGTAACGTAAGTGAACGTATAAGAAATAAAATTCGATTTAATAGTGGGCTTTCTGAAGAAAGGAATCCGTAACCGAGTGGTCAGGAGCGGGAGTGCAGTGGCACACGCTCTTTGAGTAGACCGGGGTTCAAGCCCCTGACTGCTAAATACGATCGATCTGCCAACCCGCACTGGACCAGCGTGGTAGATTATGGTCCATTTCCCTCAGCATGAATTGTTGAGGAGGCTTCCATCCTGCAGTGGGTTGATAATGGCTGCAATTTACTTTTTTTTTTTTTTTTACTTTTTTTTCTGAAGAAGGATCTGCACTGAGAGAAATGATTAATTTTTGATGCATTCATAGCTGTCAGAGTTAAATTTCCGAACGGCATGCATGGAGATCATAATCTGTCACCTTCCACGATTAGTTAACCAACCTGTGAATGTCTTTTAGGAATTTTTCTATTGCGTTTATTATTGTTTTCGATATGAGTTTTTATGGATAACCACAATTACTGAAGATGTGTGTTATCTGGAGGATTTCATCTTTGTATAATATGATACTTCGCAGAGGCGGCAAGCCCTCCAGGATACTATTTTTGTGTTTAAGGGATGGTTGGATGAAAAACAGAGGATAGATCCAGAGTCAGTAGGTTTTCTATAAATTTGCGTTGTAATGGCTTTGGCTCTTCTTAGTAGATGGTCAGGAAACGATAGTTTTTTTTAAAATCTTGTTTTAATTCGATTTTCAACGAGATGTGTGGATATAGACTTGATATGTAGATGAAAGTTGTTGAGTTCCTCATGCCGTGTGGCTAAATGGTAAGGACATCATCTACATATCTATATAATATGTTCTTTGTAATTGTTAAAGAAATGGAGAGAAATTCTGTTTGGCGTTTGCTCTGAATCTGTATATTCCTTTTCAAAAAAAAAAAAAAAAAAAATAGAATAATGTTACCTGCAAGAAGAAAATTTTATTTACTCTTTGTAAGGCATTAACAACGTTTATTCATAACATCATAAAACATAAAATAACACTAATAATACAATACTATAATATGATACTAGTGTAATACTAATACAGTACTTATTAGTGCATTGGAGGCTTGAAGTGGTGAAACCCATGTTTATTCTCCAGAGCTAAGTTTCCGGCACTCCACCTCTCCCTCTAGTTCCTTCACCTCATGCACGGTACTACCAGTAATAAACACTAGTAGTAAAGTAATACTACTAATTAGTACCACTATTGACACTAATACAAACTAACACCAATAATACAATACTGTAATATAACGCTAATAGTTACTTGTACTAATACCACTTAGTAGTAGTACTAAGTGGTAGATGCTCATCAACGGTACAACTGCAATAGGATCCAGTTTCAAATTTTTGATGAACTGTTTAAGTAATTATTATTAGCCAGATGAAACACTGTTCTATTTGTATGAAAGGTTTCTAGCTGTCGCAGACGAAAACACGGAATAACTTTCTGCAAGGATTCTAATATTTGAATTCTATTTCTATTCTCAAGTATTATGAGTTTTAGCAAAGAAGTTACCTGCAGGTAAGTTCTTTTGCTAAAACTCAAGGCTGATGTTTTTCCTGGGGCAAAACATTAGCCCTTTAAAACCAAGGTATGTAATAAACTTCCTCTGTACTCTTTAAATTATTTTAGTTATGCAAGTTTACAGTTTAGCACGGTAAACTTGCATGACTTTTATTTTGTCTCTCCTTTTTCAATCTCTCTTTGTGTCTCCATTTAGAAACAACATTCTAATAATTTCTTCTCATCGCGACAAACTTTAGCGACAGGCATATTAAGGTGGTGGCAAAACATCTTATGTACTGGGCTCAGATTTCAAGAAGATGCCCCCAGGGATCAGTGTTGGGACCTCTCCTCTGGAATGCTGTGCTCGATCAATGGTTAACGCGGGAACACAAGGGTATCAGTAAGATAGCCTATGCGGATGATTTGGTGATCGTTGCTGATGGAAACACAAGGAGAATAACTGAAGAGAAAATACAGCTTATCTTGGATAACTTGATGTCATGGGCTACACTCAACAAACTGAAAATTTCCCCCAGTAAAACCAGTTTTATGACTTTTAAGAACCATTTTAACAAGAATCCGATTAAATAATACCCAAATACCATATGTATCCCAAACTAAGTATTTGGGAATCATCTTAGATGCTAAACTGTTTTCTGCCTCATGTGTCAAAACTCAGGGACAAAATCCGTTTTTTTACAGCCTCAATTATCAGAGTCTCAAAGGAAAGGAAAGAGTGGGGATTATCAAAGAAAACCTTGAACCTTTACTATAAAACCATATTTTTGTCTATTACATCATACGCAGCAAGTGTTTGGTACCAAAAAAGTATCAAAGGTAAAAGTGAAATAGAAACTTATTTCCACACAACGATCAGTTCTTTTGACGATCAATAATATTCCAAGGAATGTTTCAAACAACGCACTCCAAATACTTGGTGGTACGATTCCTGCAGATTTATATATCGCTTTTCGGGGTTTGATTTACTACCTAAAAAAAGGACAGTCTAAGACAATGTTTGAAACTACGACTGACCCAGCCAGTGACTTTAAAAGGTAGAAGAAAAGGCTCTGGAAGGAATTTACTGTTGTCTGGCAAAAAAGATGGGACGAGAGCGAATTTGGGTTTGTAACAAGACAGCGTCCACAGCAAACATGAGACAAAAAATCAGAGAATAGGAGAGTACTTGGACAAATTGAAGCAGAACCTCCTTGAGCTCAGCAAGAGACTACGCCGATACAAAGAGAACTTAGAGGAAAATAAACAACCGAATCTTCGATAAGGACCAAAGCGGCTTCTACAGGAATCTCGGAGAAGACGGGAAAGAACAGAACGGACCACCCGAGAAGAAGACGATTGAGGAGTTCTGGGGAAACATATGGAACAGAGAAGTAAGACATAACAGCCGAGCACCCTGGATAGAACTAGAATGCAAGAAAATCAAGGACGTACAAGAAATGAGAGGGTGGGAGATTCGGGAAGAAGTAAAACAGACGATCAAGAACTCTCACAACTGGCGAACTCCAAGAATAGATAATGTACACAACTACTGGTACAAGAAGGGCACTTGCACACACAAACACCTGGCAGAGCCGTTCACCCAAATGATAAGGCACCCAGAGATAATCCCGACGTTTCTCACTCAAGGAATCACATATCTGAAGACTAAAGACGAAGATACAAGAAATCCGGCGAAATATAGGCCAATCACCTGCCTCCCAACGATGTACAACATCCTGACTAGCTGCATAACCAAGAAGGTATCAGACCACTTGGAGAGCCAGAACATAATGGCCGAACAGCAGGAAGGATGGAAGCGGCCGAGCAAAGGATGAAAGGAGCAATAACCATAGATGCCAGGAGCAATAACCATAGATGCCGCGGTTATGGAGCAAGCCTACAAGAAGCGCCGCAACATCTACACAGCCTACATCGATTACCGCAAGGCTTTCGACTCCGTGCCTCATAGCTGGAAAATAGAGGCACTGAAGATCTACAAAGTCAATCCGATAGTGAAAAACTTCCTAGAAGAAACGATGGCGAAATGGAGCACTGTACCACCATTAAGGTCGAAAACATCACAACCAGGCCAATCCCCATCCGGACAGGGATCTTTCAGGGAGATACCCTGAGCCCATTGTGGTTCTGTCTAACACTTAACCCGCTATCCGCCATGCTAAACAGTAGCAAGTACGGATATAATCTCAAAAAATGAAGGAAGAAACTCTACACCCTCACCAGACTACACTCTAGACTTTATATACCGATTAAAAAATATCGTTCAAGGTTTAGGCCTAAATGGTTATCAAATGAACTAATGAGAATCGTGACAGAGAAGAAAAATGCATGGGATGCATATAAATTATCAGGTGACGCAGAAGCCTGTGGCAGATATAAGCTAGTCTGTAATCAGGTCACAAAGGAGGTTCGGCAGGCGAAGGCGGATTACGAGAAATCTTTGGCAAAAGATGCTAAGAAAAACAGCAAGGATTTCTTTACTTATATAAACTCTAAAAGGAAGGGGATGAATATGATTGGTCCACTTGACATCGATGGTTCGACTGTTGATGATCCTGCTCAGATAGCAAACAAACTGAATGAGTATTTTGCATCTACATTCACACGTGAGGAATTATTACAGTTTGAAAATGGAAGAAGGTTATCAAATTGTAGCAGTGTGCTTAATGATTTTGTAATAACTGAGAGCAAAGTGGAGGAGAAATTGTTGAAGTTAAACATAAGAAAGGCACCTGGGGTGGATGGGATCTATCCAGTTATTTTAAAGGAGGCGGCAAAGCAACTAAGCAAACCCTTAGCCATAATTATGAGAGCATCCTTGGACTCAGGGGAGGTTCCCACGGACTGGAGATGTGCAAATGTGTCCCCAATTCACAAAGGTGGATCGAAGGGTGACACGAGTAATTACAGACCAGTTAGTTTAACTTCACTTCTGTTCCGGGTAAAATAATGGAGTCACTGGTTAAAGATGCATTGCAGGATCATCTAGACAAGACTGCAGCAATAATTCAAACACAGCATGGGTTTGTTAAGGGAAAGTCTTGTCTGACAAATTTGATTGGTTATTATGATGTGGTCACAAAGGAACTGGATGCAAAAAATAATTTTGATATCATATACTTGGATTTCAGGAATGCTTTTGACACTGTTGCGCATGGAAGACTACTGTACAAATTGGAGCAGAATGGTATTAAGGGTAAGTTGCTACAATGGATAAAAGGATGGTTAAGTGGGAGAAGACAGAGGGTGGTAATCAATGGGTGCTGCTCTCCGTGGACTAATGTTATTAGTGGAGTCCAACAGGGTTCGGTGTTGGGTCCACTGTTGTTTTGTGTATTTATCAATGATATTGATGAAGGTATATCAGGCTTAATGTCGAAGTTTGCAGATGACACAAAGGTTGGCAGGGTTGTTAATGACAGTAATGGCAGTGTGCTACTGCAACAGGATCTAGATAATTTGGGCAGATGGGCTAAGAAGTGGCAACTGAAGTTCAACCTTGACAAATGCAAAGTACTGCATATGGGTAGAAGTAACCCCAGAGAAACGTACCAACTGTGTGGTACTACACTTAAGGTGGTAGAAAATGAAAAAGACCTGGGAGTAATTGTGCAGTCAGATATGAAATTTTCTGAGCAGTGCAGACAGGCTGCTAGGGCGGGTCATGGGGTTTTGTCAATGATATATAGGAATTTTGCTAGCAGGGAAAAGGAGGTGATTGTCCCTCTGTATAAGGCAATGGTCAGGCCACGCCTTGAGTACTGCGTACAGGTCTGGAGGCCTCATTTTAGGAAGGATGTAGATTTGCTTGAGCGTGTACAGAGAAGAGCAACACGATTGGTGAGGGGAATGAAGGGATTCTCTTACCAAGAGAGGCTTAAGTTCTGCAAATTGCAGTGGCTGGAGACTAGGCACCTGCGCGGTGATCTGATTGAGGTCTATAAGGCCTTGAATGGGTTGAGCACGCTGAATTCTGATGGGATCCTTCCACTTGTTCAGACTACGAACCTACGGGGACATAAGTTCAAATTAAGAAAGGACAGATGTAGAATAGATGTGCGGAAATTGGCCTTTAGCCAGCGGGTGGTTAATTGCTGGAACAAACTTCCATCTGTCGTTGTGGAAGTTGATAGGTTAAATAAATTTAAGGAGGAACTGGACAGGCATTTGGATGGAATGGAGTGATTTTTTTTTTTTTTTATTTGGCTGATGCTGCATAAGCTCCTACACTTGCTTTCTTGCATCATGTGCCACTACTACTACTTCTACTACCACCTGATGTACATGATGACATCAAGCTCTATGCGGGAACAGAAAAGCACCTACAGTAACTACTCCAGATCACCGAAGAATTCAGCAATGATATCAGGATGGAATTGGTCTAGACAAATGCAAGACCCACAGATTGCACCAGGGAAAATTAGTCAACCAAACTACCAGTTGCACACTGGTAAAGAGATCGAAGCCATGGCAGAGGGAGAGACCTACAAATGTTTGGGGATGATGCAGGCTCATCAGTTACAGCACTAGGAAATTAAGGCCTGCCTGACCAAAAAATACCATGAGAGGCTCAGAAACCTGCTGAAAGAAAAGCTGAATGGAGCGAACACAGTTAAAGCCATAAACACCTATGCAGTCCCAGTGCTAACATACTCCTTCGGGGTCATAAATTGGACTAACACCGAGCTGGAGGATATCATGAGAAAGACAAGGACAACGATGACGACAAAGAGCCGCCAACACCACACGAGATATGCCGTGGAGAGACTGACAATTGCCTGCAAAGAAGGAGGAAGGGGTCTGATAGACCCGATAGAGCATCAGAAGACAGAAGACAACAGAAGGATTACTTCCATAAACACACAGCAGCACTCCACCAGGCCATAAGGAAGGTAGACAAGCCACGTGATATACCCCACTCAACCTAAGCGAGGAGTCTCCCCCAAGCAGGAGGTACAAACGAAGATAGAAAGATGGGCAGAGAAGACGTTAGGCAGACACTACAATGATCTCCATCAAGATCACATTGATAAAATTGCTTCCAATGCATGGCTCACGAGCGGGACGCTCTTCCCCGAGACTGAAGGATTCATGTTCGCCATCCAAGACCAAGTAATCAACACCAGAAATTACAGAAAACACATCATCAAGGAGGCCGGAGTGTCCGATGATACATGTCGACGATACCACCTGGCCTCAGACACGATCCAACACATCACCGCGGGATGCAAGGTGATCACCCAGACCGAGTACACTCATAGACACGACCAGGTAGCAAGGATAATACATCAGAAGCTAGCGAGGAAATACCAGTTGACCAAAGAAAGTGTACCATACTACAAGTACGAACCCAAGGCAGTACTAGAGACCCCCAACCCACAAGATGTACTGGGACCACGCCATAATAACGGATAGGACAATCCCACACAACAGACCGGACATAACCCTTGTGGACAAGAAGGAAAAGGCTACCTATCAGATTGACATAGCGGTACCCAACTCTGGCAACCTGCAGAAAACCCATGGGGGAAAAATCAGGAATACACGAACGTAAGACAGGAGATCAAAGAGATGTGGCATATGGAACGAGTAACGACCATCCCGATAATCGTGTCAACCACAGGTATGGTGCCAAAGACCCTGCATAACAGCCTAGCAGCAACAGGTCTCCCAGTGAACAACCACAAGGAACTCCAGAAAGTAGCCATCCTGAACACCTGTAGTATAGTCAGAGAGTTCCTCGACCAACAGCAACACCAGACATAACAACAACCACCCTGTGTACTTAGTAGCAATACCCGTCACGAGGTGGAACCCCCAATCAGGGAGAAATAATATATGACTATAATAATAAAAATAAATGTTATCAACAAAATAACAAATAATCAGTCGCTGCTCCAGTTCCCTGTATTCATAAATAAAATTTGCAGTGCTTTTTAGTTGATGTCTGCTTACACATCTTTAGGGAAATTCTAGGTCATTCCCAAAATCTAGAAGCAATATTTCATTAAGCCAGTGTTTCTCAACTTTTTTTAATTATCACCCCCTAAAGGGTTTTTAGACAATTTTTTTCCTTATCATCCCCCTAAAATTTTAAACAACAAAATACTTTATACTTACACATTTTATTCAATGCTATGCCTGATCCTGATGTTTCTTATCTAAAATTTCAATGTTCGGTATGATGTTAGTAAGTTTAACTCTAATGTGTCCTCTTGAACATATATCAATTCTGTTTCTTTTCTTTGTTAATTTTTATTTAGTAAACTAAAACCACTTTCAACCATATAAGACGTTGGAAAACAAAGAAGTAGTATGGCCATTTCAGATCACATTATTGGATAAAGAAGTTTAGTTGTTTTTGATCCCCACAACTCAGCCATTCCACCTTTTTTGAGTTTATATTTGCATTCTTTGTTACATTTTAATTCAATGAGTTCTTGAATTTCTTCACTAGTAGACCTGGCATCGCATCCAATTGGATCTAACTTCCATGGCTTCACTTAAAAAGAATATAAATCTGAAATTTTATTTTTCATTTCGCCTTTTAGAGAACACAAATTATCTGAATAATTCTTAAGATCATTCTCGATGAGCGATTCATTGATTTCATCTAACTCTTGCATACCATGAAATTATTTTCTCAATAAATTGCTCTCAAATATTTTCAGTTTTTCAGTGAAGGCTTTGAATACGCGTTTGCATTCTATCACTATAATTAATTTCCCTTGAAGTTGAAGTGATACTTCATTAAGTTTTCGAAAAATCCAGCCATATTGTATGTTATTTTTGTTACCAAATTAGAGATTGTTGAAATTAGTTTCTAATGTGTGTTTGCTGATCTCCTTTGCTAAATCTGTGTGTCCTTCGCTTTCTAAAAAACTAATTATCGTATCAAAAAGGTTTACAAATCTTGTTAGACAGTTTCCTTTGGAAAGCCATCTGACTGTATGCAAAAGAAGCCTAGTATACTGTTCTTCGTTATAAACACAAAATTTTCTGAAAAGACGATCTTATTTGGTATGAGGTATGAGGTATATTGAGGGTCTAGCGCAGTGGTTTTCAACCTTTTTTTAATAACGGCACCCCTACTCAATTTTCTGCCTGTTAGATCCGATTCTCTCTCTGTATATATATATAATATTAAAAAAAATTAATATATATATATATTATATGATAGTTATTACAATAATATAATTATAAACTTACATTTCATAATACAAATTATATATATACAGTATATAATAATTTTATTCTTCATATAGAGGTACTAAGTAAACATCAATTATAGATCACCACAAAATTAAAAAGGTACTGTACACCTTTTTATAATGAAATAAACATATACATTTAAAAAAAAAAATAATAAGTTTAAGTAACTTAAGCACAAACTATGGGGCACCCCTGGAATGTTGTTGCGGCACCCTAAGGTGCCACGGTACCCCAGTTGAAAACCACTGGTCTAACGGCTCCTGGGATTTATCCCATCTCCGCGAATGTTCTATGTATCGGTGACAGTACCCTGTCAAAACCAGAGATTTAGAAGTGTGTGGGTATTGAGTAGTGTTATAGGTTGTGCCCATTGTTTATCCGGCTTATTGGCCGCTAGACCCCTAATGGGACCCGACGTTGCCCATACCTCGCCACGTGGAGGCTAGCCGAGGGTTACCAGTGAGTCAATTGTACTCTGGCAGGTCCTGCCACTTACTTTCCTGGGATTTTAGTGGCTAGGACCTAAAATAAAACTGGAACGAGCGCGGTTGATTTTAGTTCAGTTACATTAAAGCGCTAATATGGGGTCTGACGCTGAAGGCCTGTTTCTGAAGTGCCTAAAAGGATGGACGAAATTTTTTTGGTGTATTTTAAATTTGGACGTGTAGGGCTATACACTGCAACAGAAAGTGCTGGGAGGGGAGAGTGAAGGAGAGGGAAGGAATGGTGTGGCAGCGAGGAGACAGCGAGCCCTCACCTTCCCCCCCCTGCCAGGTGTGGGACAAAAAGGATTGCACTGCACAAGAGAGTGCAGAGCCTTGAGCCAATATGGCTCCGTCAAGGCGGCAACTTGGAGTTTCTATATCTTCGTCGGTCTTCTCTATCATCGGTAGCCTTTGGTATCCAGGTTTGGCCTCCTCAGCTATGAACACTGGTCAGGTCCGTTGTCAGTCCGTTATCAATGGCTGTGATTCTCTTCATCATGGGAAGATCCGCATCTCCATGGGGTTATTCTTACGTTCGCTAGGTATTAGATGATCAGTAGTGAGCAGATTCCTGAGGGAGGTTCTCCTTGAGCCCTCTCCACGCGTGTTCTGTGTTTCTCTTTTTTTTTTTTTTTTAATATGTTTCTTCTGTTGATGGCTATCAGTGTTTACGCCTAGCAAATAGTTTTCGGGAATATTCCTTTAGCTCTCTATATTCCTCTAGTGAGTCCAATAGATTTGATTACAGATTCTTGGGGAGGTAGTGTATTGCGGTGATCAGTCTGCACCTGAGGTCGTCATAATGGGTGCAATCATACACAATGTGCTCCCAGCACTCAAGCTCCCCACAGACGCAGCTCGGATCCTCCTCAATTCCCAGCGTTGTCAGATTGTCTTTAAAGGCCCCGTGTCCAGTCAGTAAATAGGTGGTGTATAAGCCAGGTTGAAACCAAATTGGGGTACTGGGGAACATCCTGTCGATGTTCGGAATGAATTTCCTGGTGACATTTCCCTTATTTGAGTTGGCCCAACGCTCCTGCCAAACTTACATCAGGTGTTTTTGCAGTCTTGTCTTTTCATTTTTTCGTGGTGCATTAACGTCCACAGTATAGTCATGGTATGTACAGGGTATTCCTTTCTCTATGTGGTAGTTCATTCCCCTGCGCGTGATCTCTAAGTCAAGGGGGAGAGCCCCGGCCAAGATCTGCAGTGCGTGGGTACTGGTTGTTCTACATACCAAGCACGTGTAACTGTCAGTAGGATGGGTCCGCAGGGGTCAGTAGGATGGGTCCGATGGGTCCGCAGGGGCTGCCCCCAGGGCTCGGTTCTGGGGCCGCTCATGTGGAACATTGTCTTTGACGACTTCCTGGCTCAGGACTTGGGCGAAGTGAGCTGCCAGGCCTTTGCTGACGATTTGGTCCTGATGGTGGAGGCGGACTCCAGATCGGGCCTGGAGACTCATGCAAACAAGGCAATACAGGTGTTACAGGATTGGGCAAAGCTACACATGTTGAAGATCTCACCCACGAAGACGAACTCTGTTCTACTGAAAGGAGTGCTCGACATTCACAGACCACCGCAAATAAAGATAGCAGGAGCAACCATCAAACTTGCAAAACAAATACGATACTTAGGGATTACAATCGACAGTAATTTATCCTTCACCCCTCACATCATCCACCTGAAAGAAAAACTAAGAAATTACGCAGCATTAATAGCAAGAGTCTCACGCAGAGACTGGGGATTAAACAGAAAAACCCTGTCCCTGTACTACAAAGCAATTTTCATTCCAGCCATTACCTACGGATCCCCGATATGGTACAAAAAAGCAGGGACAGTAGTAAATAAAAGACACCTGGACACAATCCAGAGTAGCATTATGCTCATTATCTCTCGTGCATGCAGAACAGTGAGCACGCATGCCCTCCAAGTCTTGACAGAAGTCCTCCCACTGGACCTGGAGGTGACTCGCTGCGGGCTGATGTACCGCCTGTCTAAGGGAACACCCACTACAATCTATGGGCTCACCCTAGAACCAAACAACAACCGCAAAGCAGAAAAGCATAGAATCGTGGCTCACCTGCTACAGCTGTGGCAGGACAGATGGACAGCATCAAACAAAGGCGAAGTGACGAAGAGATTCGTACCACTGGTTGCCAAGACTTATCCAAAAGGCCCCCCCGTGGTTTAACCCGGGGTTAAATGCAACCTACTTACTAACGGGCCATGGCCCATTCAAGGCAAAATTGAACATGCTGGGTATAACGGAGGAGCTAACTTGCACCTGTGGTGAGCCTGAAACATGGCATCATATAATGCACGACTGTGAGTGTTATGAGGAACACAGAAGCGTGCTAATAACTAAAATAAAGTACATACCGAAAAACAAAGAACACCATCTCTTGGACACAGAAGACGACTACGCGGCTTTCAGCAAATTTGCACGAGAAGTCTTCGACCGAAGAAGAACAGAAATTGCCATCCACAATGAATGAAAGTAAATTACATACTCGAAGAAAATCGACCACCCCCACAAGACTGCAAAGAGCAAGAGGAAATCAAAATGAGCGTGGAAGAAGACAACCCCGACCAACGTGAGGCCACAAACGGGTCAAAGGACCCAACAGGACCCTACAAAGATCAAGAAATAGCAAAGTGACAAGGAACCTGGTCAGACACAGCCACTGGAACTACCCGACGAAGATGAGTACAGGCAAACAAACAAGTGACAAAAAACCCGGACTGGACATAAATGCAGGAACTACTTGCAGTACGCCATATGGCGGTGTGAATAGGACACCCTAGTCCTATTCACCTTTAATTCCCAATCCCCAGGCAGGGGGAGACGGTTTCCTGTTCCCTCCCCTGCCACTCCCCTCTTCTCTACTCCTGGTGGGGCATGGGCCTGCCCCACTGCTTTTGGGGACACCTACTCTATTGTCCCCATACTTCTGGCTTTACCCCCCAGTCTTTAGTCTCCCTCCTTACTCTGTCTATACACCAGCGCATGTCCCACACAATGTTAAAAATTAAAATATGTTCAAATTCAAACCGCGCACGCAAAACTCTTTCGGTTTAAACCTTTTTCAGTGATTATTTTATTTTATTATTATATATATATATATTTTTTTTTTATTATTTTTTTTTTTAGGCCCTAGCCACTGAAATCTCAGGAAACTAGGTGGCTGGGCCTGCCAGAGTAAAATATCAACTACTGGGTACCTGGTCTGCCTCCACGAGGCTAAGTGTGGACAACGTTGGGCCCCAGTAGGGGTCTAGCGGCTAAATGGCCAGAAGAACAACGATACACAACACTACACTTTCAAAATCCATACACTTTTAAATCTCTGGCCTTTACAGTGAACTGTTATACCTACAATGAAAGCAACGCGGAGTTGGGGGAAACCCCCGGTGCCGCTAGACACGAATACACTTTACACTTTACACTTTTGCCAGTAGGATGGTTCTTTGCGTTGCATCAAGGATTGGAGCCTCCGTAGCCAGGTGGGCAGAAGCAGTAGTGGGTAGCACACGCTTCTTGATTAGACCCGGGTTCGAGCCCATGACCACCAAATACGGAGGATGCGGAAAGGTCAGGGAATGACCACCGCATATCCCCGGAGCAATATGGCCTTAGTTGCTAATGCTCCTAAAAAACAGATAACAAAGCATCAAGGATGCGTCGGTTTACTACAGTTGCTGTTTTGGGAAACCATAACGATGAGGCGTAAGTGATGATCGGTAGAAAGGTGTTTTATAAAACAATGACAGGGTGCGTTGGTTTAACTGGCAGTCCCGCCTGGCGATCCTAGCCACCAATCCAGAGTATCTTTTAATTTTGGCTCCGATATAAGTTAGATGGTATTCAGTGTAACCCCTAAATATTTTAACTGGGTCACTAATTTTATTGTAGTAGGTCCCACCTTTATTTGTGGCGGCCTACGTATATCAAGCTTACCTTTTAGCAGGATGGAGGATGTCTTTGTTGTTGATATCGTCAGGCAGTGGGTTGTGATCCAGTTTTGCAATATCAGCATTGCCTGATTGGCCTTTTCCTCTAACTGGGCCCTGCTATCCGCAGCAATGGTGAGGACCAAATCATCGGCAAAGGCCTGGGAGCGCACATCGCCGAGGTGCAAAGCCAAGAACCCGTCCAGAACCATGTTCCACAGGAGGGGGCCCAGAACAGAACCCTGGGGGGGGACAACCTCTGCGGACATCACGATTCACTCTACCATAAGGTGCTTCCATGATGATGCGTCTCTCGAAGAGATATAACCTAATTATGGAGTATAGGTTGATCTGCACGTGTGCCTGCCTTAGTCTTGCCAGGACGCTCGGCCACCAAATGGTGTCGAACGCCCCAGCGAAGTCAACGGAGATGACTAGTAGATATTTATTATAACAGTTTCCTGCTAATTCCGATTGGCTACGCAATGCCTCCACAGTAGACGAACTCTGCTTGAATCCGTATTGCGATGTCTGTGTGAGTTTCGCTGTCTGGTAATGCTGGTTTATCTTTGTATAGAGTAGTCTTTTTAGCAGTTTGCTTGCAAACGGCAGTAGGGCTATTGGCCGGTAGGGGTTTCGCAGGTGGGGTGGTTTGTTCGAATTTTTGGGGATTAATTTTACCTCTGCCTTCCATTTTTTGGGGAAGATGCCCTTAGCCAAGCAGCTGTTATTATGTGACTATAACAGCGGTTTTAATAACTATACTGAGAGATTGATAAAGAACTGGACTAATATTTTTTGCAACCAGATAATGTCGCTGCACAATGTAGTGCATTGCCCTCGGGACATACTTCCTTTAGGCGTGCTATAAAACCTTTATGTCTTCCAACCATGGAGGTGGACCATCAGTGGCACAGGATGACAAATTTTCCAGTGGTTTTTGTTTTTCATCAAACCATGTTTTTACAGCAGCAAAAATGGATGCTCCAGTACAGTCAGTTTCTATAGAATTTAGAAACATCTCTTCTTGCAATTTACAATCATCATCGAAATAACGAACGTATGCCATTAGAAGGGTCTTATTGTCAGTAACTGTGGATTCATCAATCTTGAATAGAAAAGTTTCTCGTTTTTTGTCTGTCAATTAGCTGCTCTTTAATTTTAACTAACATTTCATCGATTCGTCTTCGAACTGAATCTTTGCTCAATGGCAATGCTTTTAAAATACTCGAAGGATTTTGATGCATCACTGTTGAAATTACAGTCTCTAACGCGGGTCGTAAAACATTCTCAACAACTGTGGGGGCACTATCAGTTTTTGCAATGATTTCTACAATTTCATAAGACAAAATCATTCCATCGTCATTTGTTTATGTGTTATTCTTAAATAAGGAAGTAACAATGTTACGTTGCTCAAAATTGTGTTTTAATTTTCTAAAATATTCGATATGTTTACCAACTTTATTAGGATGTTTCCTTTTTAAGTGATCAAAAAGTCTTGATGGTTTCATAGCCCCATTTGAAAAATGAACTATTACACATAAGACATATAGGCTGTCTTGAGTTGAATCGGCTTTCAATAAAACCATAAGCTAGATATTCATCCAAATACTGTCGAAACTTTTTCTTTCCAGCACTTCAGATGATTGATGGTGGGTTGAATAATTACAAAGAATTAAAGAATAAAATATAAACTATTTTTATTTAACTCTCATAGCCCATGTCACTCACAAAAGCACTATGGATCAAAAATAAACAACTTCCAAAAGGAAACAATAAATCAATACAAATTGCCACTTAGAAAGTAGAAACAATAGACTGAAACATTTCCTCATCCCATCCATGCCTCATATATTGTTCTTGTTTATACTCCGGCACGACCAGTGGAGTTTACAATAAATAATCAATACAAATGTTAATCGTATTTAGCAGTCACGGGATTGAACCCCGAACTACCCAAAGAGCGCGTGCTACTGCCCTCACACTCCTGACCAGTTGGCTACGTCAGTCCTAAGAAATGTTCTTGTTTATACTTTAGCACGACCACCAAGTCAGTGAAGTTTACAATAGCTCAATTAATATAAACGTTAATCTTATTTAGCAGTCACGGGCTTGAACCCCGGTCCACTCAAAGAGCGTGTGCTACTGCACTCGAGCCCCTGACCACTCGGCTACGTCAAGCCTATGTTGGCCAATGAAACAAAAGAATAAATAAATAAACCACGCGGCCGCAAAGGTCGCAGCTGTCGGAAAGGCGTAAACGCCAAGGATTACGGAGACATTACCTCTGAAATGACTTAGGCATTTAATGCCTATGAAAAGCAAAGGTGGTTCAATTAAATCACGCGCACTATCTTCATTTTACCAAAATTTCTCACTCACTCCTAATATAATATACCTATATGTTAAAAATCAGTTATCTCAGGGGAAAAGAAAACCCAATGAGAGAAATTAAATATTAAGTAATAAGATGTCGATGGGTAGGGTTGAACTTTGGAGGGCCACAAACCATTGTAATACTAATGATTTTTTCGCCGCCCCTCCTAAAAAAAACCTAAATTTCGCCACCCGTTGAGAACCCCTGCATTAAGCCAATACCAAAAGCTAGGAACACAAGGTCCACGAAGGACTTCAGACCAACAGTAAAAGTAACCAGGTGCACTGTACTCAAGGTCTGTGAAAAGATGATCTAGTGTTCAATGACCAGTCACTGCTTCGTACACAGACCAGCATACCTTCACACACACACACACACACACACACACACACACACACACACACACACACACACACACACACACACACACACACACACACACACACACACACACACACACACACACACAGTGATCTCCAAAGAGGTTAACTACTACTAATTTCTCAGAAACAGTTACTGCAATCCCGGATATGATCAACACCAGATGTTAATTTCAATTCACATTTTTAGATGTTAAATCTGCCTTTTATAAAGTTTCTGTTCCGGGTATCATATATATTCTGCAGAAACTTAAACAACCAAGTTAACGTTCCAAAGTTCTGAAGCTATCCTCCAAGAAAGACATCTTATTGTTGCTCATTAATTTGTTCACGATTTTGAACAATTTCTTCATACATAGTGGAACTCTAATTGTTATCTAATTAAGCAACATGTTGATGACATTGATTTAAAGTTATTTTTTCATCCTAATATGACCTTATTTTTCTTAAGATGTGCAAAGTTTCACAGTGGAGAAAAGGCTATTATCTCATAAGGAAGAGAAACCCCTGCCTGTGTGTTTAATCTAAATATCTAATAAGCTTTAATTACTTGTTATAATAAAAATACAATATTTGTATTTCCTTAACCATTCATATGACCAGAATCAATAATACACTCATGAGCCAAAACATTATGACTACCCCTTGTTTCCAAGAGTGGATGAATCCCACAGCACCTACAAGTACCAAAAACTAGGAACACAAGGTCCATGAAGGACTTCAGACCAATAGTAAAAGTAACCAGCTGCACTGTACTCAAGGTACAGTGCAGCTGCTGTCAATATATATGCTAGCGCAGAGCGATCCTGCCTTTTTCCCACACAATGGGGAAAACATTAAAATTCGTCGGGTCCTTTCCGTTTCCCCATGCAATGGGGAAAGAAAAGGACCTGACAGAAAGCACAGTGTGCAGTGTTAGGGTTAGGCGCCATCTGTGGTTTCCCACGTCTGCGCCATACTCTGTGAAGAAACAGAGCACTACTGTAAATTCCAGCACAGTGTTGTGTGTTGAATGTGCAGTATTCTGTTGGGTTCTGTTGTTCTGTTCTGACATTTAGCCGCAGGGCCCCTTGCGGGACTCCACGTTGCCCGCACACACCGGTAGGAGGTAGCCAGGCTGCTCATTGTTCTCTGGCTGGTCTCCGTCAGGGTCGCCTCAGTTTCCTCAGCGGAGACCAAGTAAAAATATACACACTGAGTGATTACTGAATTATGACTATCCCTATGAAAACTGAATACGACCCGTTGACCACGTCAGGTACGAGTGCGGGGTTAGTCGACCTACGTAGCATAGATAAGGTGTCAGTAGTTCAGAGGGTAGTAAAATTCCGAGCGTGATGGGTAAAAGTAAGGATTTATCGGACTTTTATAAAGGACAGATTGTGGGTGCTCGACGAGCTGGTGCCTCGACTTCCCAAACGGCTGAACTGGTGGGGTGTTCGAGAGCCGCTGTAGTTAAAGTGTACCAGGACTGTCGTCAAAATGGTCAAACAACGATCCGACGGCAAAACTGCAAACGTCAGCGAAAGGTTGATGTTAGATGTGAGCGCCGGGTCCGACGACTCGTACAGGCGCATCACTGTTGAAGAGTTGACTACCCAATACAACATGGGTCAACCCGGAACAATATCTGGTATGACCATGCGTCGCACGCTCGCATGTATGGTATAGCCTATACCAGCAGACGACCCCTGCGGCATCCTCTCCTAACCAAGGTTCATCAGCGTAAAAGACTCGCCTGGTGCAAAGAGCATGCAAGTTGAACGTTAGAAGACTGGAAGAAGGTGTGCTGGTCGGATGAGTCACGTTATTTACTCCACACTGTGGATGGTCGTGTACGGATTTGGCGTCAACAACATCGTGAGGCTCTTGATCCATCATGCATGGTATCAAAAAATGCAGGCCGGTGGAGGCGGTTGTATGGTGTGGGGCATGTTTCACTGGCACCTTGGATCGCTGGTGCATGTGGAACAACGTATCAGTGGTCCCCGCTATGTTACACTTTTACCCGAATGGCGATGGTGTCTTCCAAGATAACAATGCGCCAAGCCATCGGGCACTTTGTTGTGCAGAATGGTTTGAGGAACACAATTCTGACTTTCAGCATATCTACTGGCCTCCGAACTCCACCGATATCAATCCCATAGAGCACTTGTGGGACAATATGGAAAGGCATGTCAGGCGTCTGGATACACCAATCATCTCCATACCTTCATTGCTGACCGCATTACACACAGTTTAGTTGGCCATGCCACCCGAACGCTTCCGATATCTTGTTGAATCAATGCCATGTCGGAGAGCTGCTGTACTGAGGGCTGATATATTGGTCAAAGTAACTCTTGCACATACCTCAAGAGTTCTTATCTGTTACCCCAACTGGACATATTATCTAGATGTTCTGGGGGCAGAAACGTTTCAAGTGAGCGGGTAGCTAATGCCAGGAAAGCGAGCCTAAAAATTTTCAAGGGTTGTTAAATATACAAGAACATTATTATTTTAGGGTTACCCGTAATTAAATACCTTAACCCGTATTTGTGTCTGTAAATTGCGTATGTTCTATGGTTGATTTGCCTGTTTTGCTGGACGAAAAAACTCCAGTTACTGCGGAGAAAAACCTTGCTATCTACGCCTGAGACCAACTAACTCAGCCACGGAGTGAAAAAAGCCCATTAAAGTTCCTTGCGTCATCGACGGGATTCGAACCCAGGCCTTTTCCAACCGGTGTGGGGAGCACGGTGACGATACCATTGTGCTACACGCGCAGACAATATACAAGAACAGTAAGTCTTAATTGTTTATATAGTAATGTTAGAAGTGTCGTCAATAAAATGAGCGAATTCGAACTGCTGGTTAAAACAAGTAACGCGGAAATAATGGTGCCACCCGGAATTAGGGGATGATGAGTTTCAGTACGGCTTGTATAATGTATTTAGGAAGGACAGGGAAGATAGAAGGGGTGATGGGGTAATGCTTCTTATCAGAAGCAGCCTGAGTGCGACGATAGCTTACCCGGATTCAGACGTTACACATGCTAGTATAGAATCTGTATGGTGTGAGATAGTTGGAAACAAAGGTATAATGCGAGTAGGAGTAATCAACAGACCAGGTGATTTTGAAGATTATAATGAAAGCCTCTACATGCAAATGGAATGGGCAAGTAAGCGTCAATGTCTTATTATGGGTGATTTCAATTTGCCTCTAATTGATTGGAGTAAATGGGAAGGAAACTCGACAAGGGGAACAAAATTTTTAAATAAACTAGATGACTGTTATTTGTATCAATATATCAGGAAAAGTATTAGAGAAAAGAATATCCTAGACCTCATCATCACCCATGAATCAGATGACATAATAGGGCTGACAGTAGAGGAACCAATAGCAGGAAGTGATCAGGGAGTTCTACAGTGGATCATGATGAGAGAGGTAGCAGTAGTAAAAGGCAAAGGAATGGGTTTTAATTTCAGAAAAGGAAATTACGATGCCTTAAGGTACTACGTGGCCTCTATTAACTGGGCAGATATCGCGCAGAGAATGAATACAATTGAACTGTGGTATGTTTTTAAAACATTAATCACAGATGGCTTGAATGCGTATTTACCATTAAAAAAATACTCCACGAGGAGGATTCCAAGTTGGATGAACAGTGAAGTTGCCACATTACTTAAGCAGAAAAAGGTGGCATGGAAAGGTTACAGAGCAATAAAAAGTACTGAAGCCTATAACAGCTGCAAGATGATCTGTGACAGAGCCACAGAAAAGGTTCGACAGGCAAAGGCAGTTTATGAGAAATCACTAGCAAAGAGGGGGGATAAGGAATTCTTCACATATATAAATGCCAAGAAGAGCAGGACAAACCAGATCGGACCTTTACGTAAGGGAAAGGGGATAGTATTAAATACACCAGCTGCCGTTGCAGATGAACTCAACAGTTATTTTGCATCGATATTTACAAATGAAAAACCTTTTGTGGCAATGGGAAATTGTGGGAGCGAAGTTTAAAATATGTAATTAATGATACTGAAATTTCGAAAGATTATTTAATGAAAAAACTTTCGAGCCTACAGGCCAGTAAGGCTCCTGGAGTTCATGGAATATACCCTATAATCTTAAGGAAGACTGCAAGTGAGTCTCCCAATGTATTTCCCATACATAAGGGTGACTCTAAGAGTGAAGTGGGAAATTATCGACCTGTCAGTCTGACTTCAGTGGTAGGGAAATTATGGAGGCAATGATCAAGGGTGGAATTCAGGATCATTTGGATAGAATTGAAATTCTGAAGGATACTCAGCATGGTTTTGTAAAGAGAAAATCATGTTTAACAAATCTGGTTCGCTATTTTGAAAGGGTCATTCAGGAGCTGTATTTAGGGAATAATTTCGACATTGTTTATTTAGATTTCAGCAAAGCTTTTGACTCAGTCCCACATGAGCGGTTGCTTTATAAGCTGGAACAGGTTGGAATCACTGGGAAAATCCTTAGATGGATAGCAGAATGGCTTCAAGGCAGGAGGCAGAGGGTTGTGATAAATGGCTATTCCTCAGATTGGGTTGATGTAAGAAGTGGGGTTCCCCAAGGATCAGTATTACGACCACTGTTGTTTTTAATTTTCATAAACGACATCGATGAAGGGATAGAGGGCGTGATGTCTAAATTTGCAGATGATGTTAAAATTGATAGAGTAGTTAAAGATCACTCTCAAGCTGAGCTTCTTCAGAGAGACCTAGATAGACTTCAGGAGTGGTCAGAAAAATGGCAGCTATGCTTTAATCCAACAAAGTGTAAGGTATTACACCTGGAAAACAGTAATCCCAAAATAACTTATTCACTTGGTGGGGTTCAACTAAACCCAGTACTGGAGGAAAGGGACTTGTGTGTTACAATACGGTCAGACATGAAATTCTCTGAGCATTGTAAACAGGTTGCAAGGAAGGCCCATGGTGTCCCATCGATGATCTATCGAACTTTTGCAAGTAGAGATAGGGACGTGATAATGCCATTATATAAGGCTTTTGTTAGACCACACTTGGAATACTATGTTCAAGTGTGGAGACACCTAAAGAATGACATCGAGCTTCTTGAAAGGGTGCAAAGACGGGAACTCACCTGGTGAGATCTGAAAAAGGGCATCCTTATGAAGAAAGACTTCGATTATGTGGGTTGCAGAGTTTGGAAACTAGACACCTTAGAGGAGATTTGATTGAGGTGTTTAAGGCTCTGAGAGGCATCAGTAAAATGAATGAGGACGAAATTTTGAAGATTATAAATGATGCTAGAACTAGGGGACATAAATTCAAGTTACGTAGGGAAATGTTTAGATTGGACTGCAGGAAGTTTTAGTTTAGCCAGTGAGTTCAAAGGTCATCTGGATAGTACCTTCGGGTGAGGGAAGCGCATAGGATGATAGGTTTAATTTCCTTTTCTTTTATTAATTATTATTATTATTTATTATTTTTTTCTTTTTTTATCATCGTTATATTCGGGTTTTTTTTTTTTTTTTTTTTTTTTGCTGGTGCAGCATAAGCCATAGGCTCTCTTGCACCATGCGGCCATTACTAATACTAATACTAAAAGGAGGACCTACGAAGTTAGGTAGGTGGTCATAATTCGGTGATCACTCAGTGTATATATACAAATATATATAATAAATAAAGAAATAATAATTGCTATATTTCTAAGTGGTGTGATTTTAATGAAATTTGGTCTGGTTTTAGAAATATTTTTAACAAGTGTAAATACAAAATTCCATGAAAATCCATTCACTGGGACTGGGAGCCCTTCTGTTACATGCAGACGAACAGGGTGAACACAACAGGCGCTTACCAAACGCGCTTAATAATAATAATCTTAAAGTATCTAATATTCCTTTTCAAATACCCCACATCACACTTTATTTTCTGAACCTGAACCGTATTGATTCATTCTTCCTGCTGCATTTACCAGTCATTGAGTATGCAGCCTTTTATATTCTACTTTTACCGGTACAGAAGTTTATCTGTACCGGTAAAAGTTGAATATTGGGCTCAGCCATTACTTTCCAGGGCTGAGATGCCCAATCCGTTGAGGACAATGAATATGTTTATGTTTGGTGGAAATAATAAAGGATTAATAATATGATTCTGCAAAATACAAGCCACATACCCTTCTGATCAGGTAAATTGACGTCTTCGTGATTGTTTTAGTTGTGTGTCATCTCTAAACCTGTTTAACACAAGATGCATATGTTTTTCCACGGTGTTTTCATCATTTGAGGAAGGATATAACGTTCTCCTAAGAAGGTTAGTCAAGGAGGAAATCCGTTCTTACATCACTCATTGTTGCAGATGATAGGAGTAAGAACTTTCGCGCTTTCCATAATCACAGCCATCACACACCGGAAGTAAATATTCTTGTGTTTTTCATGCAGTGTCACGTGTAATAGTCCAAGCAATCCTAAATTTTTGTAAGCGTTTAAACCAAATAATAAAACAAGTCTATAAGAGAGAGAGAGAAGTTATTGTATTTTTTTCGTGTACCAGAAGACAGAAATTAGTCTATACTAAAACCTCACTAATTCAGACTAACGATGGGGGAGAGGGTATCTATCCTTTATATAATTATAGAAAGTTTTATGTATCTAAATATTTTAAATTATATATAAATTTTAATTAAAATTTTAGATGATATTAGGAGACGGAGATGATGAAAAAAACAACAACAGTTATAATCAAAACAAATTTGAATACAGTATTCAAATCAAATGCAAAACGAATAATTCGGTTTTTAAACAATACACTTTAATTAATAACTAAATTTAATTCACTATCACTATTCACTATATTTTAATTCACTATTCACTATTTAATTCATCAGAAATTCCTGGAAAATTTGTGATGAGTTTTACGAAGTCTTTTCTCTTGGAGAGTAATAATATTTTTCGAATTCACTATTGTCCTAATGATATCCAATTCCACATTGAGTGTGCATTCCTTATATTCCACTTTTATAGGTATTGCTATGTGTTTATCATGTGATCTCTGTAATTAACTATTACTTCCCCTGAGAACTAATGGTTAATTCCATAATTCCCCTGAGAAGCAGGTAATGGTTAATTCCAGAGATCACATGATAAGACGTCCCGATCCACATCGGTGGACAGCGTATATAGCTAAGTTTTGTGGAAATGAAAGATTAATAAGGAAGTACTGCAAATGCAAGAAACAAATCAATATTTCTTCTGATTAGGAAAATGGACGTCTTCGTGTATTTTTTCAGTTATGTGTCATCGCTAAGAAATATATGCACCTTGCAGTGTTTACTGCAAGGTGCATATATTTCTCCACTGCATTTATCTTAAGGAAGAACATAAGGTAATCCAAGAAACAAGAGTATCGAGGTAGTGTTTTGATGTAATTCAACTTTTTTTTTTCACCTGCGATTTTCCTCCTTGAACTACTATTGCCTCATCATCATCTGGCCTCATCTTCATCTAGTCCTGTTCTTACACATCCAAAATTAATGTTCTATTTGCAACTGTTTAACAACACGTTTCGACCCCTCTTCGTTTCTTTTTTTTGCTTACTACTGTACTTTACTTCATCCCAATACTGTGCTTTACTTCATCCCAATTTACAGTCCAGTTGTAAACAGCTTCCTATACTGTAATTTTTAATATTGACAGATGTCTTTTCCCCTCTTTTGTACTGCTCACTGCCAGAATCGTCATAAAACTAAACACTTTTTAAATGTTCCTTCGATACAAACATTTACAGCTGCGTATGATTCCTTAATCCATATGTTGGTATGTAATGGTTGTAGTACTGAGGTGAAAAAAAAAAAAGACACTCTACATAACCGTCGTAGCTTGATAACATTTCATAGGCAGGATATGTAGGTGCATTCTCGAGCAATAAAAATGCCTTAACGTTTTCATTTGAATTTAATTTTAGGTGTTTATGATTTTACTTCCTTTACAAACTGACTGTCTGCGAGGGTAGCACAGTGGTTATAATCACCATCCTCCCCCACCGCGTAGAAAAGGCTCGGTTCGAATCCCGTCAATGACGCGACGAATTTTTATGGGCATTTTTCACTGTGGCTGAGTTAGTCGGTCTTCAGGCGTGGATAACAAGTCCTCCCACCCACCCTCAAAATCGGGTATTTTCATCTAGAAAACAGGCAATTCGACCAGAGAATGCACACAATTTATGTACATATACAGTGATATTGTTTGCAAATTTAAATTAATTTTTATAGAACGGATTACTTCATATAAAATTATAATGTGCGTGAGTGAGCGGCGCAACTTTACAAAAACGTTTATCTCTCACGACTGGACATTGACAGTTGACATTTTTCGTATCCTTTCCCTTTTTATCTCTCAATGTAATAACGCGTACCTACTGAATAACAAAAGTGTTGGAGTCGCATATTTTTTTTTTATGTGAACCCCAAACACCAGAGGTATTAGAATCTATAGTACTTAGTACCGTGCTTGGGTTGGAGGTTGAGAAGACGAAAGAAGATATTTCTTGACATTGGACTTGAACTTCTGTAGATTGTAATTTTCAGGAAATACATATGAAGGAAGGTTGTTCCAGAAAACGGCAGTTGAATGAATAAATGAGGAAGATGAAAAGTTGGTTCTGTGGGTTTGAAGTTGGACAGTAAATGGATGTTGGCTGGTGGCGGCACGTGTTCGGACTGTTTTGAAAGAGAGAGCAGGAATTATAGAAGCAAATTCAGAAGAACAGTGCCCATGGAAGTATCTGTAGAAGAGGCATGCAGCAGAAACAGTACGTCTATGAGAAAGCGAGTGGAGAGACTCTGTTAGAGATGAATCATTAATTAACCTAACTGCCCTCTTCTGAATGAAATCAAGAAGCTTGAGAGAGGTTTTGTTCCCACCACCCCAGATGTGGGAACAATATTCCATGGCAGGGCGGATTTGCGATTTATACAGAGTGAGCAGCTGTTTGGAAGAAAAGTAACGCCGAGAGCGAAAGAGAAAACCAAGTTTTTTAGATGCAGAGGAAGCAATGTTCGTAATGTGCTTGTGCCAAGAGAGATTAGAAGTCAGGATAATCCCCAAAAGAGATATCATTTTGCCTAGAAATCGGAGTGTCACTAAAGATAAGCATAGGAGCAGAAGAATCCTTTTTGCGAGATATAAGACAAGACTGAGTTTTAGAAGGGTTGAAATCAACTAAGTTGTCTTTGCCCCACTGGAGAATTACCTGAAGATCGGCATTTATGGAATTGCTTGCAGATTTTCGAGAAGTTCAAGCTGATTGAGCAGGACAAGGTTTCTCAAAATGGAAAGTGGAATGCAATGTGCTATCATCGGCAAAACTATGGATAGGATTTCCAGTCAATGGAAGAAGGTCATTAATATACAAGAGGAAAAGAGTGGGGGAAAGAACTGAATCTTGGGGGACACCGGAATTAGTGGAGAAGTTAGAAGACAGAGAGCCATCTACCATCACCCTCAGTGAGCGATCAGAGAGAAAACTGGATAAACAATTACTAAAAACAGTTGGCAAACCATAAGATGGAAGCTTGTTTAGAAGACCTTTATGCCAAACACGATCAAAAGCCTTTGAGATGTCAAGAGCAACTACCTGTGTTTCACCGAACTTTTCCATTGAATTAGTCCATAAATGGGTAACGTAAGCCAGAATATCACCAGTGGATCGACACTGACGGAATCCATACTGGCGATCGTTGATCAGACGGAAGGTTTCTAGGTAGTTTAAGAGTTGGCGGTTAATTGACAAGGTTCATGCATATACAAGGTTCATTCATAAAGTTCCCGTAATTTTACTATAAAAGTTTATTGAACAGTTGGACTTACCAATTTAATCACCTTCAAAGTACTTTCCTTCTGCTCATGCGCGCAACCACACTTGATCCATTTATCTTCCCAAACTTTGAAACTTTCTTTAAAATCGTGTTTTTTTAGGGCACGTAGGGCCGCTTCGGCGTTTTCTTTGATGTCATCCATTGTAGCGAAATGACGACCCTGAAGACCCAGACCAAAATTCTTAAGGCTATTTTTACAACACGGGAGAGGATACCCTTTCCTACTCCATGGTTAAGAAGTCGGCCACAGAATTTAAACGACAATAGGAACAGCCTGGAAGATAACCCAAGCTTTGGAAGACCTGCAAATGTCCGTTACTCCAGAAGTTGTGGATAGTGTGCACGATCTCGGGGATGATTGACCGACGAGTGACAGTTCGGTGCATTGCTAGTGTCTTGAGCATTTCATCTGAACATGTGTACCACATATGAGGGGCGTTCAATAAATTATCTATTTGAGGTACTTATGTCCTGAGGAAACTTGCTTTTAGTTGTGGGTTGAACCATTCCTTTGTCCTCTCAGATATTTTAATTTCTTTTGCTGCTCCATCTAATGTTGTTTGGTATAGCTTTTGAGTGATCATTTTTAAAGCTTCCTCTACTGGCTTTCCTTGCAGACCATTCCAGTTGTAACTAGTTAAATGACTGAGAATGACTTCTGCATTAATATACATCACCGAGAAAAGATACGTACCATACTTTGTTTCGGCCAGTTTGCGTGCTTACCCTGCACTGATCTTCAGTGCTATTTCTACATCAATGGGGTTGTGGTCCGAATTAAATTTTATGAAATTTTGCATTAGCTTGATGTCTAATGAACTATGGTACAACAGGTCACGTTTCTGTATTCCCCTTGTCAATGGTGTCGAAAGCTGCATTAAATGCAATGCGCCTAGTACAGCATCCAGATCTTTCTTGGCTATATTTCAGTAGCTTCAACCGGAAACTACTACCGATGCTGTTTATGTGAATTACATCCATTACAACTTGATTACGTAAATGTTGTAACTTGTGAATAGATTTAGATACTAAAAATATAGCATTTCTTTGTGATAACCAAAGTCGCCCGTGTGCATTCTTAGAAATAAGTAAGAGATGACGTTTTAACAAGGAAACAGAGGGATGTTTTCAGTATGCTCGTATGCCCTTTCAAAGAAGTTGGCCTCCAGTTGAGACTAGAATATTCGCAAAGCCTGGATTAATTCATCATAGCAGGTCTCTCTCTCTCTCTCTCTCTCTCTCTCTCTCTCTCTCTCTCTCTCTCTCTCTCTCTCTCTCTCTCTCTCTCTCACACACACACACACCTGAAGAACATTTCCCTGGGGTAGTCTATCTAGATGCATTGTGTCCAAACAAAAGCGGTCTTCTTAGAATAAGAATACTACCCTTGACATAGATCAGTATTGCCATTCTTTCTTTGTGGGTGCTTAAAATAGTGTCGCATGTCGATGACACTGCACAGTGCAAAAACAGTGGTCCTGGAGCTTACAATTCTATTTTCTATTCAGCTTCCTAACTGATATCTTCCATTTTAAACTCCAAGGAGAGGTAATAGAGAAGTGGGAAAGAATTGGTATTTTAGGAATAAGAAAAGTCAACAGTTGTAATGACACATTTTACAATTTACCGGAAATTCGCAAGGATGAGTTTGAAGTCGTTAAAATTAACTGAACTGAAAAATTGAATTATTCCATTGAACGTATATAGTGAATATGACAGAACAACGAATTTAATCCCACAAAAAAGTGCTAAAAATGCTAACTGATAATAAGAGAATTAAGATCATAAGAAAATAATGACTCTTATGATAAGACGCCATTGTTAAATATATGGTATTCTTTTCTTGAGAATTAGGTTTCATAACAGTGAGGATATGCAACTAATTCTCAAGAATTTCTAGTTATTTTCCTAAATCATCTTTGTTATTTATTTATTATGTTAACTATAGAAGCTTGATGAAAAATATTACTTCGCATTATTCGTTTATTAAAACCAGTATTTTGCGTTTTATCTTAATAAAAAGCATAGCTAAACTCCGCTCTTATGAACTGCCTTGCTGATTGTAATTTCAGAAGAGCGAAACTGCAGCACTTCTTCAGAAAACAATTCTTTCATTTTCAAATATTCTTAATCTTAGAGGGTTATCCCTTCTAGTAAATTTTTCCAGACATCAATTTTTCACAATATTATTCTGTCTCTCTCCAGTCCGTGGTATACGCTTGTCAATTTTCGAAGATTCAATTTATACCGTTTTGTTGGGCTTATCAATCGAACTGCTGAGCCCCACACAGCTATACCCACTATCCATGGGGGTCTAAGAGACCCAAGGATTTTAAGGGAGTGGACAAATTAGAAGGAATGGGCAAAACAGTAAGTCAAATGTATTTTATTTTATTGAACCATTCCATTTGGAACAATTCTAATAATTTGTCCACTTCTTTTTCACCATTCACTGGTCGCATGGGTCGACCAGAAATCGGTCGCAAGTGCCTAAAGGTTAAGCTCAACAAAACTAACCCCGTTACTGCTGCAGATTTCAATATTTCCAGTGCTTATACTGAATCGACTGAGTTGTTTCGAAACATCTGCTTCACTAATTCGTGCAATATAATTCAATTGACCCTTGTTTGTTTACCACACAGGAAGCCGGTAAACGGAAAACGGCGGTAAACAGATCACATTTTCCGCTAAACGGAAAATGTGATCTTGATTTAGTTTTTGCACAGGTTCCCACTGTACTGAGTACGTCACAGAAAGATGCGGTCAACCCATATTTCAATTGCACTGGAGTTATTTTTTGATATGGTCGCCACAGTTTAAAAAAAAATCCTTGAATTGTTTTAAATCGGTAATTAGACAACTCTTAATTGAGTTTCCTTCGATTCTGATTCGTGCAACAGATAATTTCAGCTCAATATACTGTTACTTTGACTATTTTTATATATAAAAAGTTCCATTATAGTATTCACTGGTTGTTCCACTGAGAGGACACGATGTGGACATGAAGAAATAGCTCACTCAATCTCTCAAGTGCCTGCTTGCTACTACAAATATCTAATAATTCTGTAACATACCATCCTAGAGATACTCCAACAACACACTCTACTCTCTCTCTCTCTCTCAACCGTCATTAATCTCGTCTATATCACTCACTATCCTCAAAACGCTGGAAAATAAAAATGCGGCACCTCCTTTTCCTCCTCCACAATCATCATAATCGTCGAAGCTGAGTCTGTTGAGATCTTCAGAGAAACAGCTTTAGAACTTCAGGCTCTATCAGAATATCTCTACATTTTCAACCACCATACAAACCCACCTAAATCTGCATAAGTCATCCTCTCTCTCTCTCTCTCTGTAACCGAACCTAATGTCAATCGTGACCTCACTGGGGAGGGGGGGGGCCGATCAGAATATCCTTTGTGCATTATTATTATCGTTACCCGGGTTCCCTGGCAAACAAAGTCCTTTACAAATTCATATTGAGAAAGCAACAAGGTTTTGTTCTCTCATATGGGCTGGCAAGCAACACCTCCACGTGAGGGATAATACTCTCCTTTCAAGATTATGTACATTGCAAATTTATACAAACATTTTTTATGAGGCGGAAGTCTCCGCGTTAGCAGCCCCCACAAACACAAAGTCTCTGCACAGCAGCATTTTGGTATCTAAAATGGACAACCCACAATGGACAACTTCCCCAAGCCATCCGAATCACCGACCGGCAGCCGTGCTCAATATATCATAGCTGATGGTGTTTTACCATCGTGATACAGATGATGGTTGAGCAAATCTCAGATTCGAACATTTGGGATATGTAGGTATGGAGAATCTCCTCACCAAACCTGCGCTCACAGACTTGCCTCTAGGAGACAAATTTTAATTAATGAATTTTTGCTATCATAAATGTAACAGAAGAGAGTCTTCCTCAATCCAAAGAAGAACAAGAAGAGGCGACGTCATCAGTTGCTCTCTCCCGTTCTCTCTGCCCGATCTCAACGGTAGATCTCTTGATGCCGTGCATCTTCCATTTCTCCTCCACTATTCATTATACTCATTGATCATTGAATTATGATAACCTGATCCGTAATGGATTATGTTGCATAGCTCGCAGTACAGCTCGTACGCTACTGCAGTGGTAATTTGCATCTAGGTGTGCAAGCCAAACTGTAAAGTAGCAGTTATGGGACGTAGTAAAGATATCACGGATTTCAAAGGGCATGACTGTTGAAGCTCGTGCGTCGGACGTTTCCATATCGGAAACGGCAAATCTTGTAGGTTGCTCATGGCTAACCGTGGTTAAGGTGTACAAAGAATGGTGTCGAACGGATCAAACCACCTTCCGCCGATAGAATTATAAAGGATTTCGATAGGTGAATGTTTGTGGTGAGCGAAGTGTGTGCAGCACGTTGTACAGGATTAACGGCAGGGCAATGTGCAATACAATATGGGGAATGCAATCACAATACAATATGGGGAATGCAAGAATAATATCGTAAAAGACGATGCGCCGCATACTCAGACTTAAGGAGTTCCATAGAAGACGACTAAAAGAGACACTTTCTCCTTACCGCTGGTCATCGTCGAAGGCGAATGCTGTGATGTCAACAACAACATGCTGATTGGACAATGGAGGACTAGAAAGAACTGTGCTGGTCAAGATGAGTCAGAATACCTTGTACAACACGCTGACGGATGCCTTCGTGTGTGGCAAGCAACACAAGTCCATGTACCCATCGTGCACGGTGCCCACTATCCAGGCGGTGTTTGCTTAATATTGGGCGTGTTTTGCTGGCAAGAACTAGAAATGGGATATTCCAAGATGATAATGCGGCGTGCCATCCGGCCCACACTGTGCATGAAGTTCGAAGAACACAGTGATGATATCACCCATCTTGGCCTCCAAATTCGCCTGACCTTAATTCAATTGAACGTTATTTAGAACGGGAAGCGAGGCGTATGGCCACGCAACCGTCATCTTCCGACACTGTAGAAAGTCTTTCAAGAAGCATGGCTGCAGATCCCTACGGGCGCCTTCAGACATCTAGTGGTGTCAATACCTAGGGAATAGTGGCTGTTATCCGTGCGACCGGTGGTCATAATTCAGTGATCACTAAGTGTATACTTCAATGACTTTGCAACAGCACTGCAAAATTTTCAATGTCAAAATGACGTGTTTGTTGAAAACCTTATAATCTGCAAGATTATTGATTTCAAATTTATAATCTTGAAATGTACATCTTTAAAATCTACAAAGTTATTGATTCTATCTTGAATTCTCATGTTTTACAATCTGGTTTTGACTTCATCTCATATCGACATATGTTAAAAGCCAAGTAAATAAAGTTATAAGGCGTCAACACATAGAGTCTGTTAGATGCATAAAAAAAGCGTTCGATTTTTCGGGAGACCAAACCATTGGTTCTCATCTGAGGTAGATTAACTCGGCTGCGGTGTGATAAAACTGATAAAAGATTTTCCCATCCAGATGGGAAAATCTTTTATGATTTCAACCAACGCTTTTTTTTTTTTTCACACAGTGTGGAAAGACGTGACTGTAAACAATATGCCAACTGCGAAGGACTCACTTATAGAACCAGGTGCTGATCAATTTAAACATCTGAGTGTTGCCATGTGGCATTTAAACTTTTCTGCCTGGTCTTAATAAGCGCACTGCCACAGCTTTCAACAGCATGTGCGCTATTTTGATCAGTTTTAAGCAACTAATATTACCTTTTAGTGACTACCGCTCCCTGTTAAACAACAAAGTTTACCTATTGTTGACTATTGTTCCTTTTTGCAATTAATTTTACCTGTTGTAGTCTACTTTGCCATTATTTGGTCTGTCGGATCTAGTCGAATGAATTAAAATTGAATTTATTTGTTTCCTTTGTTTCAGAAAACACAGGAGTTCCAACGCAGAGATTACAACGCCCAGCGCACTCGACTTAGTTTAATTGCATGCAGTTTACAAAGTAATCGCCAGTCCTGCTATTTTATGTACAATTCAGCCCACAATTTCGTTGGTTCTCCTAACTCTTTTTTCATGACACGTTTCTGGTGCAAATTCTCTTCTTCAATACAGGTTTTCTTTGTTTCGACGAGTAGGCCTGCCGCATGGATTAAAAAAAAAAAAAAAAAAAAACACGAAAAAAGTTTTAAATAAAAAATACGCCCACATGAAGGGGTTTGATTACAGTAAAAACACCTAACAAAACTCAATTATAAAATAATAGTTGTCCGGTATGTTCTCTATTCCTTCCCAAACATCTAA